>NC_087458.1:22811574-23117991 GCF_036321535.1 Camelus dromedarius
CTTATGGAACACCCTTCAAGTATAGTGTGGAGAAAGAGGGAAGAGATAGAAAACTAAGGAGACCTTTTGAGATCCAGGCTCTTACTGCTTGCCTTGACAATCTTTGTAGGGACCAAAAAACAAAAAACAAAAAAAACCACCAAAAAACCAAACTTCCTATTGTGTGCAAGGAACTGTTTGACAGTCTCAGAGAGCTTCCATATCTACTACTATGTTAATATAAAATGGCTTTTTTCAGCCCTCAATTTTTGTATCTGTGATTTCTTACCTACATGTTATAAATGAAGAAACTGAAGCGCTGAGAAGTTGAATAGCTGGTCCAAGAGCAACAGCGGAGAATGAGGGCAGAGAGTAGATTCAATCCCAGTCAAACAGGGAAGTACCAAGTGGGAGCTAGGAGCATGGCATCCAGAATCCAGTGCCCTCAGATGCCACAAGTGCCTTCTACTAACATTCCCCCTAATGGGAAGTCTCGGAGCCTCAGTCACCTGATCACGAATGAGGGTAGTTTCAACCTCATAGGAGCTGAAAAAATGACTGAATGAGATAATGAACGTAGAGTCCTAGGCCGATTGCCCAACCCATATTAAACTTACAATAACATTTACTGATATTTTATTCTTATATTTTATAGTGTTATTCCCAAAGAGAACCTTTGAAAGTTTCACATTATCCCAGGATATTGCATGGTTCACTCTGCCAAAGTGCATAGAATTTACAGATTACTCAGAAGAAATAGAAAGGTAATTTTTCTGTGATAAAAAAGCTTAGCATAAGGTGTTTATGAGCTGAAAATGTTTAATAAAAAGGTAATAGAAAACAAATCACCAAATCAATTGTTACCTGGGGAAATAAAAAAATTAAAGGAATATCTTTAATTACATTTGTAAGCTTCTAAATTCTAAAAGTTACTGGGGTCTAGCCTTCCTTGCATACCCTTAAAAATTAATCCTGGTTGTGACCTATATTCCACACAGTGATCGTTCAAGCATTTTCCTCTGCTTTCCTGAAACTTTCCACTCTGCTTGAATGCGAGGGACATTTTTACTTTGAATTTTGGCATCACCCATCTTCAAGGGAGGCCTAAGGAGATGTCTAGAAAGATAAAGACTGAAATATGTATCCTTCAGATTTAAATCACACTTCAGTTAGCTTTCACTGCACAATCGACCAACCCCAAAACATAGAGGCTTAGGAACATTACCATTTATCTAACTCATGATTCTTCTAGGTGGTTCTTTTGGCCTGGACTGGGGTAGATTCAGTGAATCTCAGCTAGGAGTGTCACATTACACTGAAATGAATGATCTGTTAACCTGCCTCAACTCTGACAGGGCCCGAAGGATATAAATTGAAAGCTGGTAAATGCTTTTTTTAAGTTACTAAATTAATGAGTTAACAAATTAATGGATGAGAAAGTGAAGTTTTCTGCCCTTGGCTTTTCTTGGACACTGTGGTGTAGGGCTCTCTCTTGGAGAATTACAAAGAAATTATTTTCCCCAGCAACCTCTCAACGTTCTTTTTCTCTCGGGTTGATCCAGTGCCTCTCAGTTAGAAACATACCCAGATCTGCCCTCCCTGAGTGCTGTGCCAAGTAAGTCACATAACTTTTCCCAAATATTCCATTCCTTCTTTTCTGTTAAAACGCCTATTCTTTCAGTGCTCGAGAAAAAGTCTTCCCCGCTTGATGGGATGAATTGCAAGGGCATGAATACTAGGACATGATGGCCTTTTTTGCAATCCACAAGAGGTCACAATTTATGGATTCCGAAGTGCACCATGCCCTCCCAGATCACAAGGTAGCATAGAAATGTTGCTGTGTAAAAGAGAGCAGGCGCCTCTTTCTAATACTCTTCTTTCTATTTAAAAATAAAATGCTCCTGGATGTCAGCAATTCTCAACCTAAAATAGATGCCTCAGCCCCAGTCAAACAGCCTTTAAGCTCTTTAAAATGCATTCATCATAGCCTGGAGAAGTGACAGACACACTCTGGAAAGGAAATCCCAAGACCAAAATAGTTATCTGTCACTTCCGACAGAGGATGGCAGGATGCCGGGAGGGGAGCATGAGCTGGAGAAGAGGACCCTACGGAGAAGGCTGCTCTGGGTCACCACCGTCTGCTCGGCGGGGACTTGCAGAGAAACTGGAGATCTCATTCTGCAAAAGTATGCTTTAACTGAGCTCAATTTCTTAGAATAAATAAGGGACTAGGAATGATGGATGGTTTGGTTGGTCCTTTATTTAACTGAATGGAACTGGAGATGATACATGGCCCCCCTCCCAGAACCTAAACGCAGGGAGACCATCAGCAGATACCTATACTCCCAGTGGGGTAAAGGAAGTTTCAGCTGCTGAGAGGGATTCTAACTTGTCACACATACACGTCCATATTCAGGGACACTATCATCTGCTGCAGACTCTGTTAGCTCCGCTAGCTAGTCTCCATCCCCCCCGCCAGGCTCCTGTCTGACTTCATGCCCTCACTTCTGCGCTTCCCGCCTCCAGACCTAACTCTTTCCTATCAAGTTGGCTCTCTTTCAAAAATGCAGTTCTGACCATGTCACCGTCAGCCTGCTTTCAGGTCCCACATAGCTCTCAGGATCAAGTTCAGATACTTTGGCTATGCCCTCCCCTATTTCTCTCCTCTCCCACCTCCACACACACCTCTGTTCCTTCCACCCACCCTTCACCACACATTATCAAAACAGTCATTTGAAACGACTTGAAATTCCTTAAAATACAGCAGGCTGCTTCAGGCTTCCAAGCCTTTGCACATATTGTTCCCCCTTCCAGGAAAACACTCTCTCCGCCCCCACGTCATCTAAGACTTACTCCTTCTTCCAAATTCAGCTCAAGCATCACCTCTTCCAAGAAACCCTTCTCGAGCCTCCTAATTTGATACAGATGCCCTGTGCTCCCCTCACAGCCTTGCTACCTCCGCCATGGCTTTGACACATTATACTGACAGGGGTGTGTTCTCTTGGTCTGTCTCTGCCACCACTCTGTGATTTTGTCATAATCAACTCTCCTGGGGCTGAGCACCAAGTGAAAGCTGGCTAAATGGTTTCTGAATGAATGAATGAATGAATGAAGTTACCAGCACTTGGATCTTTTTAGATATTGTATGGTCCATGACTGTCTCTCAGAGAACTGCACCAGATTTCTCCACCACCAATTCACTATCTCTTGAGTTTTTCCAGTACAATCTGCCTCCCAGTTAGACACATACCCAGACTCATCCTTGACAAGTAAATCATGTAACTTCTCCCAAATCATCCTTTCTTTTTTCTTTAAAACTTTTCAATCTTTTAGTATCCTGAGACAAAGAGAGAAAACTGAAAGGTAATATCATTTACAATATTTAACAATGAAGCGGGAACAGCTGAAAATAATAACCCCTTATGATTACAAAGTGCTTTCCAGTTTAGGAAACACTCACCTTCATTACCTTTATCTTTCCAACAGTCCTTCTGAGGTGGGCTGCTCAGCTACTCTCATTTCATTTTATACCTAAGAAAACTTCAGCTCACAGTTGTTTGGTAACTTTGCCAGAATCACATAAGTAATAAGCAGCAGACTTTCCATTCATATTTTTATTCTATTTTATAGTGAGAGGTAGTCTTTAAGCAACATTCACAGAATAAGAGATGTTGGAAATGCTTTACAAAACCACATTAATATGTTGATTAAAGGTCTTGGCTGATCCCTTGAGGTCCATGGCCTGCTCATCAAAAACCCGCAACTTCTCATCACAGACAGATTTCTCCCAGAGCCTGCATCCAAGTCCATGACACAGCAGACTGTCCTACAGATCTGCTGGGAGGCCACCCTAACCATCAGGCCAAGTGATGCGCAGGAAGAACCAGAGGGTCTAGAGTGAGTCACTGAGTGGAGGAGGATGGAAGGAAGGAAGAAACAGGAACAGGTATCTGAAAAACTTTAAGAAGTTCCAGACTATAATCATTAATCCTGCACCTAAGATACATGATTATACAGATGATCACCCACGTTGACGAGCCCCTGTAGGGCAGGAAAGGTCGTGTGTCTTTTCTCAGCCCCCTATGCCACATCCCTACCACCATGCTCCACCACCCCTGCCAGCATCTGTGGCTGCGCTCAGTGTCTACAATCACTTACCTACTGATTGCTTCTTTTCATTTCAATCTGAAAAGGAATTTGGGTCATTTCTATGAATGACTGATGAAAACCTGAGCTGAGATGACCCTCTAATTCTGGGGTCTAGCACCTTTGTAAGTGAGCGTCACTTTCCTGAAGAGAAAGACATAGTTTAACTCTAATGGAGTCCATGTTTGTTGTTCATCTGTTTCTTTCTTTGCTTATAACTTCTGTAGAGCCTGTCAAAGATTAGGAGCTCAGGAGAGCAGACTTTGAGATGGAGTTCAGTGTGCAGAATGTTTATAAGGACGTGGCTCTGGAGTAACAACAGTGGAAAGAGGAGAAGGAAGCTGGATGGGGAGAGGAGGAAACTGAGCTCAGATGGCGGCCTGAACAAGCACCCCAACATACTCCACAGGGGAACACTGCAGCTAAAGTGGCCTGTCAGAGTTCTCCCACCCTGGGCTAAAATGGCCAAGCCCTTATATCATTTCATCTCTCAGTCGCTGAATGTGGCATGCCTCAGAAAGAGCACGGCCTTGAGCAAAGTGGCTTTCTGCAACTCAGGCGAACTCTGAAGGGGCTGACAGCTGAAGACTGCTCACAGCACTCCCCGCTACGAGTGCAGCAAGTCAGTCTTCGCAAGCAATATGGAAGGCACACGTCCATGTCCACTACAGTCCACCCCTTGTATCACTTGGGCCAACATATGCCTTTGTGGACCAGCTTCTCTAGCATTTCAGTGGGCCTTTCTTCCTGTGGGAAATTTAGAAAGGCAGTTTAGTGGCAGATACAAGAACAGGGTGAGGATAACTAGGAGAACAAAATTTAAGGGGGTACTTGCGTAACATACTTTCAAAAATTTTGATCTTTCTTAAATTATTGAGACCTATTTTATGGCCTCACGTATGGTCTATCCTGGAGGATGTTCAGTGTGCAGCTAAGAAGAATGTGCTTTAAACTGCTGTGGAAGGAGTGTTCTGTTGATGTCAGGTTTAGTTGGAGTATGGTGTTGTTTACATCGTTTCCTTGTTGAGCCTGTGCCTAACTGCTCTATTATTGAAAATGAGGTACTAAAGTTTCCAACTACTGTTGCTGAATTGTCCATTTCTCCCTTTAATTCTGTCAATTGTTACTTCATATATTTGGGGGCTCTGTTGTTAGGTTCATATATGTTTAGAATTGTTGTGTCTTCCTGATGGACTGTACATTCTTTATTCTTATTTCACACTCATTTCCAGGGTCATGAAAGTACACAGTCAGCACTCGAATGACCTTGAGAGACAGTATCTCCCTAAAATTTTCACCCTAGACAACTTGCTGGCCCTTGATAGTGGAATAAACTGCAGTTGGTCTCAGAGTCACAACTTATAATAATTATCTCCCTGCTATTCAGTTCATTCTAGATTTCCCTCACCCTTTGCCAGTTCCTCTACTCTTCCCCAGTGGCTTATCTAATGATGTACCACAGATCCTCATCCCTGAGTTTGATGAGTTCCTGGTCACCATGCCTTTCTTGGGCATGGAGTTTTCTTCACTTGTCCATTTACCATCACAACTGGGCAACAGAGAACAAAGCAGTACTCAAACAGATCATCTGGATGTCAAGTAGATTCCATACTTGCATAGATTAGATTCCGTAACAGCAACAATAGATCCTCTTGGATCAAGGTCAATTATTCTTGCCGAGATTATGCCTCTTCTTGCTTGCTGGTAGTTGGACACAAAGAATTCTAAGTTCTCAGGTGGTAGCCATAACTTATAATTCAATGGGATTCTTTCTAAATCAGCTGAAGAAAATAGTTCCTATTAGGAGAAAAAGATCTCTAACCCTGAAGATCCCAAAAGAACAAATTCCCCAAGTGGGCTGTTGGAAGTGATGGTAACCAGCGCCACTCTTGCTTCGATCCTCTGGTTTCCAGACTCATGTATTCTTGCTAACAGGCACAGAACAGCATGTGAACATCTTGACTACCATAAGCAGGTCTCTAGATCTGATGTGATGTTATATACACTCCTATGAGTGAATCAAACATTTTAAGTCCTCAGACAGTGGTGTTGGCTGAGTTCCTGCAGGCAGGAAAGGAATACCTATTCCTAGAATATGTGCCTATTCCTGCCTGGATGAATAACTCTCCCTTCCAGGATGGAAGGGACCCAGTCCTGCCAGCTTGCCACCAAGTGTTCAGTTGATCTCAAGTGTTGGTTCTATATTGGAGGCTATGCATTGATTTCCTTTGTGGGCAGATTGGATATTTGATTGTGGAAGCAGCTAGGTCAGCCTTGAAAGGTAGGAACGTATGCTACTGGCTCCATGCATAGCCTTCATCTCTGCCACCATGATCACTTCATTGATGTGACTATTAGATTAGCACTGAGGTAACCAGTGGCAGAGGCTGCTTATCATTAATTGGACAAATTATTTTGCCTACTTATTTGTTTAAAGTCTTTTCCCACAATGGATGCTCTCTGGTGAGTATTAACATGTGAATCTTCATGCTTCGTGTCTACTCCCATATTCTTAGCCACATGCCTCAATCCCACACTTCCTTGGTCTCAAGCTTCACACATTTTTTTTCTTTAGGGCTCCTCATCATCCATCCAAGTCATTTTCCACTGCCCAAGGATCCATATAAACTCCAAAAGTGGGCCACTTTCCCCCCAACACAAAGCGTATGACTGTGCTCAGCCTGGTGTTCTGCCTATTGAGATTTTTCTTATTTTTTTTTTCTTTCTTCTAGTTCTACTGAGATATAGTTGACATACAGCGCTATATTAGTTTACAGTGTACAATGCAAGGATTTGATTTACATACATCATGAAATGATTACCAAAATGGGTTTAGTGAACATCCATCATACATATAGACACAACATTAAAGAAACAAAATTATTTCTTGATGAGTAGGATTTACTCTCTTAATTTGTATGTATAATACGCATCAGTGTTAATTGTTACCGTGTTGTACATTACATCCTTAGTATTTACTTATCGCTGGAAGTTTCATCTTTTGACCACCTTCATCCAATTTCCCCTCCCCCAACTCTCTCCCTCTGATAATCACAAATCTGATCTCTTTCCACAAGTTTGTTTTTTGAAGTATAATTCACCTATGACACTATGTTAGTTCCTGCTACACAACACAGTGATTCGATACTTCTATACATTTCAAAATGATCCTCATAAATCTAGCTGTCATCTCTCAGCATAAAAGGATATTATGTAATTAGTGACTATATTTCCCACACTGTACGATTCATACCTATGACTCATTCATTTTGTAAGTGAAAGTCTATACCTCTTATTCTCCCTCACCTATTTCCCCCCTCCCTCTCCAGCAACCGTTTTTTCTCTGCATCTACGACTATTTTTGTTTAGTTTTGTTTATTTTGTTTTTCAGATTCCACAAGTAAGTGAAATCATATGGTATTTACCTTTCTCTGTCTGACTTATTTCACTTAACATAATACCCACTATGTCCATTTGCGCTGTCACAAATGGCAAGATTTCATTCTTTTTTGTGACTAAACTATAAAACCATATTAACCATTGTGTATATACATATATATGTATACATATATATCACATCTTCTTTATCTGTACATCTATTGATGGACACTAAGGTTCCTTTCACATCTTGGCTATTGTAAATAATGCTGCAATGAACGCAGGAGTGCATATATCTTTTAGAATTACTGTTTTCATTTTCTTCTGATAAATACCCAGAAGCAGGATTGCTGGATTGTGTGGTAATTCTATTTTTAATTTTTTGGGGAAGCTCCGTATGTTCCATAGTGGCTGCACCAATTTACATCTCCATCACCAGTGCACGAGTGTTTGGGGAAGATTTTTCTTGCCACTATCTTTCAAGTCCACCCCTGAGACGCTATGTATTGCAGTGGTTGTACATTTTAAGCATACATTCATGTGAAGAGCTGACCCATTCTTAAATTAACCTAAGTTATTTTTCCCCTTCCATGAGCTAGCTGGAAGATGACCCACAGTTCATTGATACGAACTTACAGAGGAGCATGCTTGCAACTAGTGCTACCTGACATGGAATCCAGGCTACCCGTTCACACGGCTTGGCCATGCCTTCCCGTACTTGATCCCAGATGTACGATGCGCAACTACGTTGTAAAATAAATTGTTTCCTATCTGTCCAATCTTGTAACTTGGTAGGCCTGACCAAATGCACATCTTGACAGGAGGTTCTAGATGCATGATCATTTGATGCTCCATGATCTCTATTCTGTCCCTACCACGGCCCAGTGACACAATAGATGTTGTTTTTCAGAAATACTATAATTCTTCACTGAAGATAGCAAGGACCAGTTCCAGAACCCCAAGGTACCTTCTGATTATTTTATTGGATCTTGCCATAAACTCCGCATGGCATCTTTTTTTCACCGCTGATCATCTCTAATACCATAAAGTCCGCTGGACTGTATGACCCACGTGCAAAGCTGCTTGCCACATAGGCTACACCTGCTGAAGAGCCCTTTCCTGCTCTGAGCCCTATTCAAAGCTGGCAGCCTTTTGTATCACGGATGAAGCAGTATTCTCAGGTGTGAAATACGCTACTTCCAGGACCTTAAAAGGACCATAGGCTTATGCATCCTTCTTTGTGATGGGAGGAACAAGATGCAGTAATTTGCATTTATTTTGGAGGGAAAGTCCTAGAATGCCACTGATCACTGGACTCCTACAAATTTTACTGATATTCCATTCCAGGTCCTGAATATTCATAGAGTTTATCTCCTACCTTCTTGACAGCATGTGTCTCACCAGGGTTTCTAACCACGCTAGCCATTTCCTGCTTATTCACCTCATTAGCATAATGTCTTTGATATAGTGTATTGATGTGATAGTCTTCAGAATGTCCAGAAACACAGATCTCTTTGGTTTGCATTTTGACAGAAGATAGAAGAATTAGCATAGCCCCAAGGGTAAAATGCAAATATATTGTTGTCCGATCCACAGAAATGCAAACTATTTCTGATCTTTTCTCCGGGCAGGGATAGGACACAAAACATTGGCCAAATCAATAGCCATGTTCCACAAACCTAGGTGAGGGTAACCTTTTATAGCAAGAGATACCTCATTTGGCATGCCGTTGCAATAGGGATTACGATTTGGTTGAATCTGTGATAGGAGCAGTCTATTTTTCCTACAGGTACCAGATTAGTGATTTAAATTGAGGTATGATGGGGACCACCACTCTTGATAACATTAGATCCTTAGTGGTAGCACTCACTTTTGCTCTCCTCACCCCTGGAATGCAAATTTTTTTTAAAAAATTACTATCTTGCCCTTGATCTTCCCTATTATTATAGAAAGTTCTTACCCCACTGGCCAGGGACCCAATGTGGAGGTTGCACCAATTACCAATTATACTTTTAGGGCCTGGGGAAATTACCACAGGGTGATTAACAAACCCGAGAAACTAAAAACAAGCTAGACATTTGTCAAAGTCCACTTTTACTTGGACCCCGTAAATCTCTACCTGAACAGAAGGACCACAGAAATATTTCATGTCTCCAGGTGTCAGTTAACCCCCAACATGATATTCAACAGTCTTTGAATTAGCTGGATATTCCCTTTTCACAACGTCCCTGAGTAAATTGCTACGTGTCCCTTTGGGGAAGGACTGGAGAAATCATTACTCTACTGCATACCTTGCTGTGGGTCGTGGTGCAGCCCTTCATCCAAGAGGCCCTACTTCCTCTTCAATCGACAAGTTCAGGACCCAAAAACTGGCTCAGATCCAGAAAATGGGCAAAGAACCGTAACTTTTTATTCGCGTGACTGCCCTCAGCCTCTTGATTTCCTCTGATGGTACAAGTTGAATAATACCTTTGTTGGATGCACATCCATTCTGCCCCTAGGGACGCCACAGTCTGTTAACAATTCATAACTCTCTACAGATCACATCTTCTTGGCTGCCATTCCAACCTTGGCGTTCTTTATGAAAATTACATCCACCTGGCTTCTGGCTGTTAAGCACTGCCACCTGGCCTCAATTGTTTTAGGACTCCAGTCATCCCATTGCTATCACAATGAGCCGTGTCCTGTGCTGGCTGCTCCGTTATCCATGACCTGTACCTGACAGGCATCACTAAGTCCCCGATGCTAGTGATCTCATCAGGGCTTTCCTTGTGACCTTGGCAAACTAAGACCCTGGGTCTTCCCAAGGAATGTAAAAATCTGGTGGAGGTTTTTGCCTTTACATAATATATCCGTTTCAGCATGCCTACTTCCCTGAGTCTTTTAATAATTTCTTCCATCTTCTTCCACAGAAATTTCAGCATTTCAGCCTCACTCGGGATGGGCTATTGATTTTTCATGCTTCAAGACTTTGTAACAAGTCTGCCATATCACTGGGGTTCTTGACACAGTATTAAATCCTGTATCTCAGAGGAACAGTCCTAATTTTTTAAAATATCTCCCTTATCCAGACATATATTTTAGTCCTCCTGATCAAGCACCCTCAGAATCCAGTCCCACACATACTCCACCCCCAGCTCGTCTGAGTACGTTCTGGCTAAGTCTTGCATCTCCTTTAATGTGTAGCTTCTTTTCTTCCTTTGCAGGTCCTGTACACCTCTGGCTGCTATTAGAGTGGTCTAATGGCCAAGCAGCAGAGATGGGCAGATCCTGAAAACATGTTGTTTCTCAGGGAAGAGGCTCCTGCAATTTCTTCAAGAAAAGGAGTATGTTAACTCTTAATAGGGATGGGTAGGCCACTCCCATGGGCTCAAAAGTTCTGGAAGAATCTAGAAATTTAAGATTGTTAGAGGGATCAATCCATATGTCCCTATTCTATGTGTCAGTGTCCCCTTCTTTCCTAACCAGAGTCCTGACATTAGCTTAATAGACCTTCCTTGGCTGGGAGTTTAACCTTCTTTGGGGCTCCGTTAACTCCACTGATTTAAGTCCTGGTTTAGCTCCATAGCTTTTCTGCCTTCCCACTGCAAGGGACAAGAGCATCTTTGTCGTTTGTCAAAAAGGTCTTTTGGGTTTGACATTTGGTTTTGCAATTGCTTGTTAATCATTCTAACTCTTTCTCTTTTTTTTTTCTTTTGCAAGGGTCAGCAAACTTTTTCTTTATAGAGCTATATAATAAACATTTTAGGCTTTGAGACCATAAAGTCTCTCTCACAACAATTCAACTTGCCTTTGTAGTGCAAAAACAGCTATAAATAATATGTAAATGACAGGTATGGCTGTATTCCAATCAAAGTTTATTTATAAAACAGGCAGTGGGCAGAATTTCACCCATGGGCCATGGTTTGCTATCTCCTAATTTATTGCATCAATCAAGCTTAGCAATAGCCACTCAGTTCCATTCTAGTTTTTCCATATTTCTCACAATTGATACATAGCAGTTCCTTCCACGGGCATACCATCTAACCCTGGTGAAAATCTTAATAACTGAACTTTCTCCTTGTGCCAGAGGCTCTTTGTGCTCTGCTAGTGACGGAGCTCTCATTGCCAGATGGGTAGTAAATCATCTATCTCCACAATGCCATCTTAAAACCTGCTCTCTTGGACCACCCCAGCACTAAGTGTCCCTGGCTGAGTAATCTGCAAAGCCAACTAAGACAGAGGTTAGCATGGAGGATGCTTATTGAAGTGTCTGTAGGAGGGAGAAGAAAGATGGCTGTGTAGAGGGAGAAGCTGAGCTGCAGTACAAACCCAGATGACAGCCTTGGCCAATCCCACGGGCAGCTCTGGGGCTACAATGTCCCAGTGCAGTTGTCCTGCATGTCCTGTAGTGGCCAAGCATTCCTCCCCCACCTCTATCTCTAATTAGATGTATGTCATCTCAGGAAGGTGTGGCCTTGGATGAGATGCTCTCTGTAGGTGATCCAATCCATAAATGGACTGAGAACCGAAGGCTCTCTGCAGATAGCACTCCCTGCAGCTGGGGGCAACAATTACAATTACCCTTGGACAACGTGAGGGTTAGGGGCCCCGGCCCTCAGCCCAGGTGAAAATCTGCATGTAACTTATAGTCAGCCCTCCATATTTGCAGTTTCTCATTATTTATGTGGTTCCTCCACCTCCATGGTTCTGCATCCGCAGATTCAACTAACCTGGGACCGGGGAGTAGCGCAATATTTAACCTTGAATAAAACACACGTGTGAGCGAGTCGACCCACAACTGTACTTCTCTGAAGGACTGGGTAGTGCATCTCTGAGTACATCACAGATCTCAGCCTCACCTTCTTACCCACCAATCTCCCGCTTCCTGCTCCACCCATCAGTTAGTCCTTTACCACCACACTGGCTTTGCCTTTGCCTCTTCACTGATTCTGGCTGCAGGACACTTCATGGTACCTTTTCCAAGGTCTGCACTCCACGCACCTTTCCTCTTTTGCTGACTGGCACACAGACACCCCGTCTGGCTCTCACACTGCCGGTCTACCTCTCTCAGAGTCAAAGCCCTCATTAATAATGATTTGCAGTCTTGTCTCTGCTGTACTCCTATTATGTTTCTAAGCATGGGGAGTGGGTAAGTACCTACGGGAGGCTTTTAACAATATTTATGTTTGTCTTCAAAAACAAATAATTACAGACTTCTTGTGGGGTGGGAATGAAAGCCAACAGCTAAATAAAACTCAAAGCCTTGGTATAAATGGTCAGACAGTAGACAAAATGGCCTCCTGCTGAGTGGGACCAACAGAGCCATCCAGAGATAAACAGGCAGCCCTCAGCCCAGGCTAATTGGTCTGGTGCCCTGGGGTAAGTCTTCATGCTCCTTTCCCACCTCCCAAACCCCCAGCAGCCCATCGGCATACTGTGGGACAGAGCTTTTCACCTCCACTTCTGTTTCTCAGGGCTTCATGACTATTAAAGATGCATGTTCTTTTGAAAAGGGGATACACAAGTAATATTATTTTGAAAAAATCAAAAATATTATAGAGGGGGAAGAAAGAGAGATTCGGGGCAAAACTACAGAAGATGAATTAGGTTTCAAATATGGAGAAGGGAAAACGAAGTAAAATCCAAGATAAAGGGAAGGAGATAGAATGGACAAAAAAAAAAAAAAAAAAAAAGTATGGGCAAGGAAACTAAAGAAAGAGGAAAATAGAAAAACAAGAAAGCAGATTAAAAAGAAGCAGAAACAGACTACAAAGAGGAGGAGGAAGAGGAGAAGGGGGTCAGAGAAGACCCGTGTGAGCTCTAAACTTCAACCGGAGCAGCGCACTCCATTTAACAAACCACCTCACATCCAAACTGAGCCTGAATCTCATCATGGAAATGAAACTGGCAATCCAGAAAATGAAGGTAGACGAGGAAGCCGAGATCTCAGACAGAATCTCCTCAACTACAACCCTGCCTTGCACTTGTTTGTCTGTACGATATAGCTTGTTGGCTGGAATGCAGTTCTCCCCCAGAATCCAAAAGGATCATCTAAAATAGGTTCCTAGAAAAATCAGAAAAAACAAAACAAAACAAAAAAACCCTCCAGCTTCTAACAAAGAACAGAAGCCACAGAGGCAGGAAACTACACGTGTAGATTCGGATGCGGTTCTCTGGTTTCCCATCCCACTCACCCTATCATCTGAGCTTATGTTGGGAAACTCAACCATTATCCGAAATCATTTTTAAGATCAGGAGAGAGCTGCACATTAACTTCGTCTGCAGATTTAATACGCAAAGAATGCCATAAGAAATTTAAGACAACTGGAATTATTTTTTAAATGTAGCTTCATTGTGCTTCATTCCCCTGCCGGCAGTAAAGTGGACTCCTTAAATAGGCCTTGTAAAAGCAGATTATAAAAGCAAAGATCCAAGAGAAGCAGACATTTAAGCACCCCACCTGCTGTACACACCGGTCACCAAGGACCTCTCAATGCGCACGCTAGCAACAAGCACAGATTTTTATATTCGCTTTGCCTCCATTACACAGGTATTACATCCCAGTCTATCTCCCTCACCTTTGGCAGTAATTATTCCCCATCTCAGCATTTTCCCCCATCCCCCCTTTCTTCTTGTGTAATAGTTTTAGCCCTCCGGGGTGTAATCATTTCTTTGATCTGGAGGACAGAATCAAATTTGGTTTAATAAAGAAGCTCTCATGGCTAGAGCTCAGAAAACTTGAAAAGGCAATGCTGATGCACAATGGTGAGTGGGAGAAAGGTTCCAACACCTTTCTGTGTTAGACGTCTCTTTGTCTACTTGGGTAGAGATTACCTGACCCATTTTTTTACCCAGCTGTTGGGGGTCTGAGCGCACCACCACAAAATACAGATTAATCCCTGGATAATCCTACACCAGGGAAATGATCTCTCCTGCCCGGACCTGGACTAGAAAGGGGACAGCTGTATTGACTGTTTTCTCACTTCATTTACAAGGTCTTTGAAGTTCATTGAGTTTGTAACGAAATCGGTAAGGTAGGAAGGGTCGGGGTGGAGGGGTCTTAAAAGCTCTACGTGAAGAGGAATAGTGAGGATGAGAAAGTCCTGAGGGTGGTACGTACTGGAAAGTAATCTTAACATTTCCACTCATTAAACACCCGCTATGTGCCAGGCACACTATATAAATGACCTCTATTCAAGCTATGACATTGAGACCAAATCTGGGTTTAAATTTTAGCTCCAACTGTTATCAGTTGCATAATCTTGAAAAATTAGTTTGCCTCTCTGCTCCTTGGTCATCTCATCTGTTAACAGGGGCAATCATGCCTCCTTCAGAAAACAACCGAGGAGGATGAGGGCTGCTTCATGGAAAATGTTTATGGTAACTATTATCATCATCATCTTCAATCCAACTCTCCTGCCCATGCATTTTAAAAATGAAAGAACTGAGGCTCTAGAGAGTTTAAATAAATTGTACAAGGACACAGAGCCAGCGAAGAGCAGACCTGGGATTTGAGTCCAACTCTACATGACTCTTTCCACTGTGTAATGACACCTCAGAGCACCCAAGATAGTATCCATGGCAACTGCAGAGAGACCCTGGTGGTGGCTTTTCTAGTTATCAGCAATATACCAGTTCACCTTCGAGGCATAAACATCTCCATTCCCTGTTCCTCTGTTTAGAGCTTAGCTCATCTCACTGACCTCCAGAGAGTTTATTTTGGTCCAGTAAGAAAAAATACACCAGTAAAAGATAAGTGATGGATAATTTTGTATCTTATGATGGAATATTAGGCATTCAGCATGGAAGGAAGACCGATGAAATGTATGCTGTCACTATGCGTGACCATTCTCCTCGACCAAGTCTCCTATTTATTCATTCATTCAACTAATATTTATTGAGCACTTATCACACGTCAGTCACTACTCTAATGCCGGGAATAAAGCAGTAAACAAGAAGACAAGGTCCTTGCCCTCAAAACTAACAGGAATCATTGGAAAGACAACCTAATTGAATATCAAGACGGGAAGGAACCTTAGAGATCAACTCACCAACATCAAACCATCTTAGAATGTCTTCAACATGTATAATTATAGTAATTGAAGAAATGCATAATTGAAGTAATTACATGAGTTAAATGAGAAAGAAAGAAGGGTCAGAGATTTTAATGGCAGCGTGACGGGATGGATTCAGTTAATTAGATAAGGCATTCTCTTTACACTAATCCCTCCCTAAATGGGCTTGTCAGTCATGGAGCTCACCACATTCACCAGCCCTCCTAACGAAAATTGTCTAGCCACAGTCTTTACCCTGGGGTGTTTTAATAAATAAAGATTGGCCACTAATTGAGCAACACAGAGATCTGACCCAAGTGTGGTCAACCTAGACACTGGTCATCAGCCAACTGATAACTCTTGTAAGAAAAGTTCTACACAACAGAAGTCATATAATTTTCCAAGACATTCAGTATCTTTCTCCAGATTTAGCATGTAAGAAATTGACAGAATGTATCAGTAATAAGGGCTTTAAAAATATGCACTCATTAGTTAGCAAAATAACCAATGAGGCAAGTACTATTATTATTCCCATTTTACAGATGAGGAGATTAAGGTTAAGTAATTCACACAGCTAGTAAGAAACAAGAGCTGGTGTTTGAAACCAGATATTTTAACCCTAGAATCTATGTTCTTAGGCACTGTGGATCTCCAAACAGTGGGAAGAGAAATGATAAATGACACAAAGAGAAGCACCAACAGAGAAAAACAGAGTCTTGTTAATGGTGTCAGAGTGTAGATCTATATATTCTTGGTCCTAAGGGGACAACAGACATGACACTAGTGCTCAGCACTACCTGGGAACATGGGTAATGGATGCTCCTGGATTCCTGTGAGAATACTATCCTCTTTATTGCCACGTGTGCCCTTTCAGGAAACTTCCACTACTAAGATAACTTGAGCAAGTTTCCTGAAGCCCAAGTGCCTAACACTCTTTTTCAACTATGAGTTCCCATTCATAAAATTCTAGAATTCCAGAATTTGTAAGTCATATCTTTTTGCAACAATATGACATGTTTTTTCTTAATCTTTTTCTTGGTTTTTTTTTTTTTTCCTTCCCAGAAAATACCAATTATGAATCACTCCTGATGAGGAGATCTAGGAAAAGAGTAAACTGCAGGTTAGATGACTACCTGGACCTCTCTCTCTTCCGTGTTCAGTACAGGGAGATCTGGCCACTGATCTCCTACGTACCTGCCTAAGGATTCTGGGCATCATTCCGAAGGAAAGCTCAGCCAGCCAAGCTCGCCGTGCCTCCCACGTTTGTCACTCATGAACACAGACTAAGGTGTAAATACTCCAGGCATCTTTCTGCTCTTCATTTCACATTCCCATCTTGCTTTGCCTAGCACGCACTCTTGACCCAGACTCTTACGTTTCCTTCCTTATATTTTTGAGAGAGCCCCCTGGAGTTCTCATATCTTACAAGTGAATTGCAGTTAAGTGTGTCCCTTCCTTCATATATAAAATAGATCAATTAAATGGTTACTGCTTCATCATCTTTGTTCTAACTTCTGAGTCTTTTTTTGCTCATCGGACACATACAGTCTATATATACAACCTCCTTGAACTCCCTTCCAAACTCTTTTCAGATTCTTTATTCATTCAGAGCAGTCCGTAGGTAATAACTGCCATTTGTCTTTTCACAAAAGTATAGCTATTTAAATAAAAGAAGATCTGAAGTTAGAATTTCATTTGTGCTTAAAAGTAGGGGAGGATTTTAGGGGTGGGGAGGTAGCTTGGAGACAAGCACCTCTTTTACTTACCATAATCGACTTCAATATTAGACCTGGGGACAAATTACTCTAACGGAAAATGAAAAGCATTTAATGCTTGCAGGACCAGAACAACCTTTACATACCATCCCTGATTAGAATCCCTGATTAGAATAGGAACATGTCTCTATCCTGTATGTCAACAGGATGGTGATACTAAAATCCCCTCGAGCAATACAATGACGTTACTAGGAAGGAGAACAAAAACATGTAAATAACAACTCCATGTTATTTTTCAAATTTAACTGACTTTAAAAAATACAGTGAAAAGTTTATCCTTCAAATTTTCCTTGCCTTTTTTTCTTTCTTTCTTTCTTAGGGAAGGCGACTCTGCCAAGTTTCAAACTTACAGCTTTAGACATTTCTGAGCTACACCATCACGAGAAAGAGACTGAAGTATTTCCTTGGAAAGAGGGACTTAAAGGGGAAAGAGCCTGTGTGGTTTCACTTAGAGGCAGAGAAACGGGTGGAACTGTATCAGTTCAAACTTTCAAAAGAGGAGGAAAAAGCTCACTTCAGGATGAAGCACGTCCATTTCCAGGCTAACTTTTTTTGTGTGACGAGAAAGATGAATATCCTGAAATGTCAAAGGAGAAATGGTACATGGTTCATAATTACACAGAGCTTCTCTATTGCTCAGGATCCAAGTCTGCAGTTAACTTTAGCTGACTTTAGCTGTAACCACTCACATAAAAACACTGATTTCTAGGGAATGATTCCTACAAGGTCTCCAATATGCTCCTCAAATCAACTCTTGAATGTGGATATTATTAAGCCCATTTTATGAGTAAGGAAGCAGAAGCTTATGGAGATTAAATGACTTGCCTCAGGACACAGAGATGTTAATTAGCACAGCCAAGAGTGGAAATCCAGACTTTCTAACTTCAAATCTTGGACACATTTCATCAGAGCATAAAAGAAAGGGTGTACTAGCCAATTAAGCCAAGTCATTGGATCACCAAAGCAAGATGATACTCTGCATCTATCTACCATCATAGCCTGGGTTGTCAAATTCCAAGTGGATTTTTGCCACACTCGAGAAGGACAAGAAAAATAAAGGATTCATCTCAATGGTAGCATAACTACCTCTCATTTGCTCTACTCCAGATCAGACTAAGGGAGCAACAGTTTTCAAATGGAACACTGTAGCCAATGACTTTAGTTTTACATGATACTTAACTTTTTTGTGTAAACTTTACAAATCCCAGAAAAAAATTTTGCATTCTATGGTTAATCAAATGTTACGAAGTTCCAGCTATGCAACAGGCAATGTCTTAAGTCCTAGGAATATAAAGAAGAATAAAAGGTATCCTGACAGACATATGAGTCAATGGAACACAATAGGGAGCCCAGAAATCAACCCACAGACTTATGGTCAATTAATCTTTGACAAAGGAGGCAAGAACATACAATGGAGAAAAGACAGTCTCTCTTCAGCAAGTGGTGCTGGGAAAACTTGACAGCCACATGTAAATCAATGAAGTTGGAACACTCCCTCACACCATATACAAAAAATAAACTCAAAATGGCTTAAAGACGTAAACATAAGACAAGACACTATAAACCTCCTAGAAGAAAACATAGAGCAAAACATTTTCTGACATAAATCTTAGCAATGTTCTCTTAGGGCAGTCTACCCAGGCAATACAAATAAAAACAAGAATAAACAAACGGGACCTAATTAAACTTATAAGCTTTTGCACAGCAAAGGAAACCATAAGCAAAACAACCTACAGAATGGGAGAAAATATTTGCAAATGATGCAACTGTCAAGGGCATAATTTCCAGAATATATAAACAGCTTACACAACTTAATAACAAAGAAACAAACCAACAATCCAAAAATGAGCAGAAGACCTAAACAAGCAATTCTTCAATGAAGACATACAAATGACCAATAGGCACATGAAAAAAATGCTCAATATCACTAATTATCAGGGAAATGCAAATCAAAACCACAAAGAGATATCACCTCACACCAGTCAGAATGGCCATCATTCAAAGTCCACAAATAATAAATGCTGGAGAGGCTGTGGAGAAAAGGGAACCCTCCTACATTGCTGGTATAGTTTGGTGCAGCCATTATGGAAAACAGCATGGAAATTCCTCAAATAACTAAAAACAGACTTACCGTATGACCCAGGAATCCCACTCCTGGGCATGTATCCAGATGGAACTCTAATTCAAAATGATACATGCACCCCAATGTTCATAGCAGCACTGTTTACAATAGTCAAGAAATGGAAACAACCTAAATGTCCATCAACAGATGACTGGATAAAGAAGATGTGGTATATTTATACAATGGAATACTACTCAGCCATAAAAAAGAATAAAATAATGCCATTTGCTGCAATATGGATGGAACTAGAGACTGTCATTGGCTAGGTGAAGTAAGACAGAAAAAGAAAGAAAAATACCATATGATATCACTGATATGTGAATCTAAAAAAAAGACACAAATGAACTTATTTATAAAACAGAAACAGACTCACAGACATAGAAAATGTTCATGTTTACTGAGGGGGAAGGGGCTAGTGGGAAGGGATTAAGTTGGGAGTTAGATTTGCAGATACTAACCACTAAATATAAAACAGATAAACAAGTTTATACTGTGTAGCACAGGGAACTGTATTCAGTATCTTGTAGTCACCTATAATAAAAATAATCTGAAAACAAATATATGTATGTACACATATGACTGAAGCATCATGCTGTACACCAGAAATTGACACAACATTGTAAACTGACTATACTTCAACTTAAAAATAAATAAATTAATGAAAAAAATTAAAGGTATTCTGGTCTAAGATTACTTCCTAGTACTGCAAGAGAATAAAATTACTGAAAGAATTATTATGCAATATAAGTGTAATTAAACAGAATGACGAAACTTCAGAGGAAAGACCATCAGAGGGAATCAGAGAAGTCTTTATAGAGGTGGTATTTGACCTTAAACTTGAAAATGACCAGGAGAGAAGAGGTAAAGGTACATGCTAGAAATTAGTTCTTTTATGTTATTTTGAATTGCAAGAGCCAAGTATGAGAAGCGAGGAGGGGTTACCTTCCTAAGTTATGCAGCATGTTCATAGGTCTCCAGTAGATATTCTTGTGTCATATCAGGTTGCTTTAGATTTATTAATTACATAAGTTTTGAGCATGACTTCAGGTTTTAAAGACCTACGGTGGCTTTTATTTTATTTTCCAGCTTTACTGAGATATAACTGACATATAACACTGTGTAAGTTTAAAGTGTACAAGTGTTGATTTGGTATACTTCCATACCGCAATATGATTACCACCAAAGCACAAGCTAACACCTTCATCGCATCACCTAATTACCACTTCATTTCTGTGGTGAGAGTATTTAAGATCTACTCTCTTAGCAACTTTCCACTGTATGATACAACAGTATTAATTATAATCACCATGCTTTACATTACATCCTCAGAGGGTAGATTTTTATTATCCCATTTTTTTTTAAAGAATGGGAAGCTTTCTTTTAAAAATATACAGTATCTTCTTGGATTAAGGAACTGAAAAAATATCAGTGACTGAGCTTCAAAGGCTAAAAAGACCTGTGTCTGGAAGAATTTCAAGGAATCGAGTTTGCTCAGGAAAGAAACTGAATTTGCTTTAAAAACACACATCATCTTTTTATCACATCTGGAGCTCCAGGAGGAGGAAGGATAGCCTCCCTCAGGAGATCATAGAGGACTGCCTAGACCCAGCTGAATGTGGAAATACACTCTTGGGGGCCAACAGACAGATGTGACAGGGAAAAAAAGAGATGCTCCTGGATTAAATGGCTCAAAACATCAGAAAAGCAGAGGGGAAGTTTTGTTCTAGACGCAAAAGAGTTGCTACGGTCCGAAGCAGCCCCACAGAACAAGAGAGCAAGAGGCCAGCCTCACCTGTCCTGTTTCCCAAAGGGAGCCTGGATCCTGCAACTGCTCATTTTAAAGCTGAAGATTGTCTCTACTTGTAAAAACAACTGGGGAACCACTCTTAAAAGATGGGAAAGCTATAAAAAGGATTTCAGAAAAAAAAAATTAGACAACTTACAAAAGACCAGCATAAATACTCCTAACATTACTGGGGTGAATTTCAAGGCAACTCGGCCACTGTAGATGGGGATAAGGTTTTGTGATGGTTAATATTTAGCAATCCACTCTCCAGGAAAAAAAAAATAACCTTATTTGTTGCATTTGCCAATTTCTGTGACACAAATACTCCGTGCACAGCTGGTTTCAAGCTTGCTCACAATACCACTGCACACAGATTTGGGAACAGACGTGCACAATCAGCTCTTGTGAGCCCGTGTGAGCCAGCTCCAGCACACCACCCAGGCGGGCGGTTATTGGAATCTGCTCAAAATTGTGTGAAATCTGGCCTCTGCGGGAATGTGAGGAACAAATAAAACCTACTAACAGGGAGCTGGGGAAGACAACGACTACAAAAAAATAAGTGTCCCGGACTGTTTTAGATGTTGACCTGCTGCAATAACACCTCCTGAGTGAGGTTAGCCAACTCAAGGTTGGGAAGTCAAAGAAGATTTGCTTGAACAATAGATGATGTTACTGACCAGAAGGCGCTGACTTTTCATGTCTCACTGTAAAGGCTCCCACAGGCAAAAAATAGATATGCATCAATTTTTAAAAAGCCAATGTCTGGGGCTGGACTGATATTCAGCTAGAATGCACGGTTACATAACACATGTCCATAAGCCTTATTTACAGTCAGCGTCCCTTTTGATTGGCTGGTGCCGGTGCTATACTGAAGGTTAAATAATTGAGTATCATTCCTGTCTAGACCAGAAATCAAAAAGCAGAGAGGAGAGAGAACTCATAGTCTTGTAAACACCGCCCGCCTTCCACGTGGCAGAGAAGGAGAGGAACAAACTATAAAAGGGGGTTAAACTCTCAGAAACTCCACGGAGCCTTTCTAGAAAGTACAGGGCAACCAGCAAGGAAAAGGAAGTCCTAGAGGCCTCTCCCATTACTGCAGAAAAAAATTGTGGGAGAAAGAAATGTTGCTTAAGGCCTGTCACACACAAATGCCGAGGACAAAGAAGAACCCCGTGGCAGATGTGCTCAGGGGCACAGACTTCAGAAGTGTCAGCTGCAACTTCTGTTTAGTTTTCCAAGGGTAATGCTCTAGCTAAAAGGGATGTCAGTTCAAGGGTCAAAACCTTAAATTGATGAAACAATGCCAGAGGAAAAGGCAGTGGTGGGGCCTTTGAAGCACAGGACTGACTGATACCTGCACATGAGGCCCCAAAGAGGTTCTCTCTTTAAACAGAGCTCGCACCCAATGTGGCTCGCAGGTGTCAGGGGCAAGGACTGCAGTGGGGGAAAAAAAATCAAATAAGAAGCTTTATATATGCAGGATGGGTAAAAACGAGGTCTCAGATAAAACTGATGCTTGCGGTTGCTACCAATGCATGTGTCTAAATTTAGAAGAACCTTGTCTTTCTGAGAAAGGGGACTGCATATATGTATTTGAGCTTCCCCTCAGCTCTGATTAATTCATGGCCATGATAGACTCTTTGAAGGGACTTTTTTTTTTCCCAGCTGGGTTTAAATTCATAAGCCATGGCATCAACTGATTGACATCCTGGCAAAGCTGCAACCATGCTGTTTCCCTTTTTAGTCTAGATTTTTGCAGATATGACCAAGTCTCAACTATCGTCTTTGGCGGAAGCCAGCTTCATCTGTACAGTTAACCACCACTCCCTGGTAGTGTGTATCTGAGAGTTTGGCACTCTGGGTGAGGACACATTCCTGGCTCAATTCTAAGCTGGCTGTTTAATCTAAGATGCTACTAGATGTACTAGGTCAGCCTTTCTCAACTGGGGTTTCCTAAAAAAATTATGACCTTATGAAGACCAACTGCCCTTAAGCAGGCAAGCTCTATTTAAGGGCCAGATAGAATAAATTTTAGGTTTTCTGGGTTCACTGTATGCATTTTTTTTTTTTTTTTTGCATACTATGATGTTTTGGCATCTTAAAAAGTCTTTCTGGCTGGGGAGAGATTGCTCCTCCCAGGAGTAGCCAGTTCTTAGAGAAAGTAAAGGGCCCAGCCAGGAGCAAACCTTCTGTATGCAAACCAAGTGCTGCAGGGCCTTGCCTCCATGCACCCCGGAGGCAGTACACCTCTGCCTTAATCATCCCAGAGCCAGGTACTGGATACTTAGAGATCACCCCAACGGCCCAAAGCCCGCTGAAATTATGCAAACTAGCCACTCTGCCCTGCTTTTTCTTTCCAGAAGAAACCCCAATAAAAGAGGCACGTGACCTAAGCATTCCCCCTCCTCCTGTCTGCTGCTTCCTGACCACCTGGTGTTTTTCCCACGTGACCCTGTGGGCACGTCCTGCCTCCTGTCTCTAGGACCCGTGGGAATCATCAACTGGCTTCCTGAGTCTCTCCTCTGTCTCCTCTCCTGGCAGTGCCTGATTGACCATCTCATAAAGAATACAAAACAATGGGCCATTCTCTGTTCCAGCTACTCAGCTCTACCATCACAGCATAAATGCTGCCATACGTAATGTATAAACAAATGGGAATAGTCATGCTGCAATAAAACTTTATTTATAAAAACAGGCAGTGGGCTCGATTTGGCCTCCAACAGTAGTTTGCCACCTCTTGCACTGAAGCATCCCACGTATGTAATAATTTAGCTCCTCTCCAGGGCATCCAGAATCATACTAGTCATGGGGCCAAATTTTCAGTGCTTTCTGTTTGAGACAAGGAACTCGAGGATGGGGAAGGCTACCTTTGATAGAGTAGATAACCTTAATTCAAATAATCCCACACAAACGCTAACATGTCTCTCTTAAAGCTGCTGAGCCCCCCACTGCCTTTCCTACAGCTCCTTCACACAACCCGACTCCCCCTCTATTTTTGCCTTATCCTGGATGGAGAACTCGGCACCTGTTCAAGTTCCTCCAAAGGACTCCAGTCACCCTAAAATTGGGGCTGGCACCAACAAGTGATGGAGTAGGAGTTTTACACATGATCCCTCACCATAAACCTCTTAAATGCTCCCATTAGAATAGAGCTAGACCGCAAATCACCTCCTCAGCCACGTCAGTCCTGGGGGCTTCGCTGTATTACATACAAGTGCACACCTGCCCTTTTGCCTGTTCCTTACTCCTAGATCTTTCCTTACCCCCCAAACTTCAACATTCTTTCTCCTTAATTATGCAGAGCGATTCTGCTTGGCTCCCAGGGCTGTGCCCTCAACTTCGTATAATCAAGTCTATTGTAGACTTCAGAAAAACTAAGGCCTTTCTGTTGATAACATTAACCCAGCTTAGAAGCAGGCTGACTTAAAGATAGAAAATAAGCTTTCTGGTTATACAGACATTGTTTGTCAAGTGTTCAACAATTGTGTGTGTGTGAAGGAACAAAGCACATATATTTTTACTATTCATGTTACTTAAAAACCATGCTGTTGACCTTGGGACTTAAGCCATATACATCACTCACAGTCTAGGATGTTCTGACTCCTGCACAAATCTTCCACGGTAGTGAAGGCCAGATGCCCAAGATGTGTGACAAGGATGCTCAAGTTGCTGGAGGGAGAGGTGAGCAAGGGATGCTGCTGTGATCTAGAAAAGAGAAAATGGGTCCTGGGTGGGTAACCAAATACACAATGATGTGAAGAAGCCCGGGCAAACCATGTGAGATAAAGTATGTAAATCATGCATGATTATGCATCACATTTAAATTAACCTGAAAGACTGAATTAGACTGGGAGAGAAATCTGGTTGATACACCCTTCTGGGATCGGTCCAAAGTTAATGAACGTCTTGTCAGAAGGAACTCAAAATTGGCTGAATTGAAAACAAAATGATTTTATTCTGTGTCATTTGTTGGTGTCATCGGTGCCTCCTGGTGGCACCCACCTTGCTTCTCTGCGTAAGATAGGACTTCATACTTAAGGTCTCTCTGAGTTAGCATCCCTACCTTCATTAGAGCGGCTTCTCTGGCAGAGTGGGTTGGGGTTTTGATCTTTATGGTTGAGGAATAAAGTCCCTACTTGCTGGCTTTGGAGATTACTTTAGAGATAGGAATGGCAAATAACTCTCAACGTGCATAGTAACACTAATTGGTTGGTAACAGCCACATAAACGCTGTGTTGAGAGGGATTCTGAACTCACAGCAAGGGTAAGCGGGCAAAAGTTTTGTCTCCTCTGATATTCCAAGTGCCGCCCACACCATCGAAGATTTTCAAGGAAGAGTTTGGTAGAATAAAGAGAAAGCAAGCTGCTTTGGAGACAGACGAGCCTTAGTTTGAATGCTGCCTCTTCTGCTTAGAATCTGTGTTTTAGGCAAAGATCTTAAAAGCCTCTCTGAGTTCAGACACCTTTATTTGTGACACAGGGACAATAGCACTCAGCCACATAGTTGCTAAAAATGATTTAGCACATGTTAAAATCTAACACAGTCCCTGGCACATGGTTCATAACTCGAAGTACGCTAGCTCCCCTTCCTGACTACAGAGATACCACGCTCTCTCATGCAAAACTCTTAGATCAGCGGGGGTAAAAATCATCTGATGGAAGCCTTGCTGCAAGACTGCCGATCTTCCCAAGGCACGTGCACCCCTATGTTCACTGCAGTGTTATTTACCAGAGCCAAGACAGGGAAGCAACTGAAGTGTCCACTAATAGGTCAATGGATAAAGAAGACGAGGTACACATACACAATGGAACATTACTCAGCCATAGAAAAGAATGAAATCTTGTCATCTGTGACAACATGGATGGCTCTAGAGGGTGTTGGTCTAAGTGAAGTAAGTCAGAAAGAGAAATACATCATATGATTTCACTTATATGGAATCTAAAAAACAAATGAACAAACATAACAAAACAGACTCGTAGATACAGAGAACAAACAAGTAGTTGCCAGAGGGGAAGGGGTGGGGAGGATGAGTGAAATAGATCAGGGAGATTAAGAGGCACAAACTTCCAGTTATGCAATAAACAAGTCATTGGGACATAATGTACAGCATATGCAACATGAGTCAGTAATACTATAATAACTTAGTAAGGTGACAGATGGTAACTTGACTTACCATGGTGATCATTTTGTAATGTATAAAAACATCAAATCACTATATTGTACACCTGAAACTAATACAATATTGTAAATCAATTATACTTCAATAAACAATAAAGGGTTTTTTAAAAAGACTATACTCCCAAGGCAACAGAAATAAAAGCAGAAATAAACAAATGGGCCCTAATCAAACTTATAAGCTTTTGAACAGGAAAGGAAACCATAAACAAAATGAAAAGACAACCTACGGACAGGGAGAAAATATTTATAAACAACATGATTGACATGGGTTTATTTTCCAGAATTACAAACAGCTCATACAACTCAATAACAAAAAAAACCAAACAACTCAATCCAAAAATGGGCAGAAGATCTAAATAGACATTTCTCCAAAGACAACATACAGGTGGCCAATAGGCATATGAAAAGATGCTCAGTATCACTAATTATCAGAGAAATGCAAATCAAAACTACAAAGAGGTATCACCTCACACAACTCATATTGGTCATCATTAAAAACTCCACAAACGATAAATGTTGGCGAGGGCATGGAGAAAAGGGAACACTCCTACACTGTTGGTAGGAATATAAATTGGTGCAGCCACTATGGAAAAGAGTACGGAGATTCCTTAAAAAACTAAAAATAGAGTCATCATATGATCCAGGAATCCCACCCTGGGTATACATTCTGAGAAAACTCTAATTCAAAAAGATACACACACCCCAATTTTCAAAGCAGCACCATTTACAATGGGCAAGACATGGAAGAAACCTCAGTGTCCATTGGCAGATGACTGGACAAAGAAGATGTGGTGTGTGTGTGTGTGTGTATGCATACATATATATATACACACACACATATACATAGACATACACACACATACATACATATACAATGGAGTATTACTCAGCCATAAAAAAGAATGAAATAATGCCTTCTGCAGCAACATGGATGGACCTAGAGATTACCATACTAAATGAAGTCAAGCAGAGTATAGTATGACATCACTTATATGAAGACTCTAAAAAATAATACAAATTTATTTACAAAACAGAAAGAGACTCGCAGACATAGAAAACAAACTTATGGTTACCAAAGGGGAAAAGCAGGGGGAGGGATAAATTACGAGTTTGGGATTAGCAGGTACAAACTACTATATATAGAACAGATAAACAACAAAGTCCTACTGTATAGCACAGGGAACTATATTCAATAGCTTGTAATAAACTATAATGAAAAAATACACACACACATATATATAACCAAATCACTATGCTGTACATCAGAAAATAACACAACATTGTAAATCAACTATACTTCAATTAAAAAAAGACTGTAGATCTTTTCAATCTGGGACAGAATATTAGAGACCAACCTGAACATCAATAAGTTTGTCTCTCTTTGAGAGACATAAAATTGAGAAGAACTTGAAGTGAATGAAAATGTAATTTAATTCACAATCAAATAAAAATTCTATAGCCTCAGAATCAGAGAATATTCTTGGAATGGACTCTTTTCAGTACCATAAATTTAACCGACTGAATTCTTTTAAGTATCCGCCTTGTCAACCTTTTGAAATGAAGGTTGATTAGGTTCAATGGAAAATCTGCATTTCATCATGAAAATGGAACACAACGTCCTTGGCTTAGTCTCCCAAGGAGTGGCAATTTGGGGCACTATGTGCAAAGCATGAAGTCAAAACACAGGTATCAAATTTATTTCTGGCATGACAAACGGAGGCATGCAGACGCACAGTCCAAGAAGCATGAAAAGGCACAGCCTCCACGCTCACCTTCTAGACCTCCAGAAAAGGAAAACTCCCTTGAGGAACACTCCAGCCTTTCACATTGCAAATAGTAGTCTATGAGAAGGGAGACATTACAAGGAAGGGAGACACTTTAGATTAAGTGAGTTGATTTATTTAAATATTAGATGGAAGAAGAACTCAATTATCAAGGGGTAAATGTGGCAATAGTAAGTCTTGTCAAAGGAAACCAAGCCCCGTTGGGTGTGTCGCAAATCCTTGCTACTCTTGAAATGGTTTAACGCACAGCCCCAGAGAATTTAACTATCTAGTACCCTGAACACATTAAAAGAAAAAAAAAAGGTATAGTGGAAGAAAAAGTGCGTATGATGCATCTCGTTTCTAAAACAAGTGAACTGTGCGCTAGATTTAGCAGGTTAATTAAGGAATCTGTTAGCAATGAAGTGAAAGCTGGCACGCTCCCAATTCTGGCTGATACTAGCCAAGACAGAGACATAACTGATGCTTCTCCAATACAACCAAGATGCTTCACCTAATCCAGAGAAAACGCATTATCTGTAACAGGCTTAAAGTCAGATTGGAAGCCAAAATGTTGTCAGTGTTTTCAGATCAAGTAACGGGCTTCTGAAAAGCTGAGTAAGCTGTTTGGCTGATGGAAGAGTTAAAATTGAAAGGACAGTTCAGATGGGCTGACACATTAAGAGAATCATTTAGTCAAGTTCATGACATATCCTTCTTCAATCCTGTGCCTTTAAATCAAGTTGACCCTCCCTGGGATGAAGAAGCTAATGGCCAGTTAAGATGAGAGGTACAGATAACCCACATTCTCCAATTGTTCTGGTCCCTGGCACCCCTGCAGGCCTGCTGAGCTTCTGCAACACTAGGGACAAGTACCTCAAGCAGGAAACCCAATTTGTATCATAGCCCAAGTGTATTAATGAGCGCCCAGGATGCATCCTGGTATCGTGGACACAAAGATGAATGGAACACGATTCAAAGAGCTCTTTGCTGAGTGGAGAAAGCAGATGGTAAAGACATAGTTATACTGCAAAATGGGTGAAGTTAGATATAAACAATTATGGAAACTGAAAAGTGAAAAGATAGTTATTTCTGAATCCAGAGCGCAAAGTGGAGATCTTTGATCAAGTGATCCCTCTAACAATGATTAAGAGTTGTCCTGTAGACAAAAAGGACAGTGCATTGTAAGCAGTGCTGACAACAGCCCACGTGTGGAGGGGTAATCATGCGTGTGGCTAAGGAGTGGCTGGAGTGGAGAAGCTGTGACCTAACTCGGAGATTTTGACCTATGGGACAGGGAGGGAGCAGCCGGATCCCTTCCACAGTGCTGTGTAAAATCCCCCGCCCCCCGTACCCCACTCAGCTGAGACTACAGTCCAACCAAGGAAGACACAGTCACTGCAGACAGCACGCTGCATCTTTTACTCCCTCCTCCGATGAGCTCTAATTGTTTTATTTTTTTCCTTGAGCAAATATTTCCTTTCAGCAAGGATGCCTTGAGTGTACTGTAAGGTAGTATTTGAAAGGCACAGAGAAAGAAGCATTAAATGGAATCAGCATAGGTTAAAAGTGAATGTCTGAAACCAGACTGTCCGGGTTCAAAGTTTGGGTTCAACACTCACTAGCTGTGTCGCTTTCAGTAAGGGATTTTATTTCTTTAAATGGAGATAACTCTGGTAGTTCACTGTAGCACGGGTACGTGGATTAATGAAACACAGCATGTGTAACACTCAGAGCACTGCCTGGTACCAAGTGCGTGCTGGTAAATGTTGGCTGGACTCAGCATCTCTGGGCACTAGAATGAGTGCTGCACAGAGTAACTTGCAACATAACCGTTACTCTGTTTGCCCATCACCTCCAAGGTTCCATCCAAGGTTGACTCCCTGCAACAGAAGCTAACACCTTTTTTAAGTGGCTCCAGAGGGTTTTCTCTAGACTTCTGAAGAGCTCATTTTGTCAGCTATTTCTCCCAGGAAATCAAATTCACCCCTCACAGAGCATCAACCCCTCTGCCCAAATATAAACAAGGCATTCTCAACTTCATCCCATGCTCACATTCCCACGGTCAGACAAAAAAAATGCCGTTTGCAACCCCTGCAAAACTCATTTATTTCAACATGAAATCAGCTTGTTCTGGATGAACTGCAGCAAGAAAGGTAGGGACCACGTGACTGTTTAAGGCTGGTGGTTCCCAGAATGTTAAGAATGACTACATAGTCATGTCTCTGTCTGGCATGAAGCAGGGAAAAGTGAGGAGGGGACACCAGTTTGGGGACAGAATGAAAAAGGAGTCAGCGAGACCTCCAGGGCTCAGGCTGCTCATGGCAGAAACCTAGAAACCCTAGGATTAGCCTTGAAGGAGGTGCTTCCTCCTCTGATTCCTAGACCTGAGTGACTGAGAAGGAGCCCAGTGCACGGGGGAAGAAAGAAGGAAGAGAGAAGGGAAGATCTAACAACAAATAATGGAAAAATCATTACAAGCAGCATAATGGTTGAAAATCTGTGCCAGCCTCTACAGCAGGACGCCACCTGCAAGCTGGTCACTGTGACATTCTGATAACAAAGCCAAAAAGAAGTGTTCATGGTAACCAACAGCTGCAGGACTCAGGGATATGGCAACCTGGGCCGAAAGTAACTAGTGTCACCAGAGAGCTCTCATGCCCAGCAGTGTGTCTGTGGGTGGCCAGTGTCCCACGGACAGTACATAATTTAGCTCCAGACTCCCGAGGAACCTGCCAGAAACTGAAATAGAAGATCAAGGAAATAGACAGGGATGTACTAATGAAGCAATAATCTAAAAAGAAAAACTTCAGTCAGTCCTAGGCGAGTAGTTTGCTTTTCCTGCCAGTGTAGTCTCATTATTCCCTCACTCCTCCCCCAGTAAGTGGACAGAGGTCACCTTTCTGAAGGAAGGGGACCACATATCTTTCCCCTCCTGCCACTATCAGAATTGAGGACATAATCTTGATCTCAAATATCCTCCCAGCAAAAATCACCCCTGGGAATCGCTCTTCTCTCAGACCGTCATGTAACTTCCATTTATAACTTAAGTCCACAAATTCTTTAAAAATGCAGACACCTCCAGAAGAAGTGGCATTTCAAAGCACTGGCCATTTAGACCACAGGGAGAAGGATTTACAAGCAGGTTTTAATATAGCAGTGTAGTTCTTGCTCGATAAATGTTTGCTAAGTGAGTCTGCAAGAATTCTACATGTTAAAATTCAAGAGAAAGAAGTAGCAATACCCAGATGAGGTACAGCAAAAGGCTAATTTAAAGAAAACAACACAACAACAACAAAATCACCCAGCACCCAAGGAGCAGGTTAAATTTCTCATCACCCATAATACATCGGTTTTTCAAAGAGGGAGGAGGTTAGGAGGGAGGAAGTGAGGAGCGCGGAGGCGTTCCGAGGTAATTCTGACTATGATTGATGGTCCTGTGCTGGATTCTCACTCATGTAGAAAATTAGAGCGAGATCGCTCCAGATACTGGCCCATCTGAGTTCCTTCTTGTGTCCCTCCCCTGCACCCTGCTTCTCTCCTGGGAGCCCTCCCTTCCTGCCCGTGGGCGTCATTATTCAAAACTCCAAGCAGAAGAAAGCAAAACCACTCCTTTCTTTCCTATTCTCTCTCCTCCAATGTGAGGAATCAAATCATCATTTTGAGGCTCTTCCCACTTAGTGACTTAAGGGAAAATTCATTTCTCTTGGTGCTCCAGGTTATTTTTCTAGAAGGCTCAAAAGTGACAGTGACAATTATTTCTGAGAGTGTCTTCATCAAATCTGCCGTGGCGCCATCTCTGCTAAATTGGCCTGACTGTCTTTCCACCCCCCCGCTGGGCTCCCCCGCTCCCTCCTACACGTAGCCTGCTTTGTACCAGGCAGGGTTTATTGTATAACTCTGCCTCTCCATTTAATTAGTGTGCTACTGTTTTAGGCAGATCTTTCAAGGTTTCAATTTCTATCCTAAGAAGCGGAGCAACTGGTCTTCCATATTTATTCACAGGGTCTATACTGGGTCCAACTCTGCTCTCCATCCATCCAGGGACGGCCATCTACAAGCTGCTCGCATGAGATGTCTCCAGGAAGAAGTAAGGTGGAACGCCGTAGCATCATTCAATTTTAAAAGGATGTCATTCTATGAATGACATTCAGTGCACTTACATTTAGTTTTACAGTCTCTGCTAATATATCACCTTTTATAAAAAGTCCAAAGTCCACGGAAAAATTTGGAAGGTATGCACATTTAAAGTTATAATTGGCTACCGTTTTGTTTCAACATGGAAGCCTGAAATACCGACGCAATCCAGGTCAGAAGGAGGTTACGTTTATCAAAAGTTGATACAGAACATTTGTGCCAAACAACAGATAAAGGAAAAATGCACATCCAATCAGCCATATACTAGTCTGATTTTAAGAACCAAACTGTATTTTCATTCTGTTCAGGAGAATATTTCTTTTTAAAGGAACCTCATCATAAATCCTATAGTGAAGCAGGCTAGTTGAGATACCAATCTTCTGACGCCACTGTCTAAGAACAAGTAATTTGTTGTCAGCACAGCAGGGATCTGAACCCTTGGGAAAGTAAAAGGGGTGTGAGTGTTACCTCTTCACCCTACCTCCTCCTCAGCATCCTTTTACCTCACATCACACACCCCAATGCTGTTCTTCTCAAAGTCAAATCAACACCCACCAGGAATGTGGTTCCATCCAGCTGGAGATGTGCGGTGTCAGGGTGATCTCAGAAGCAATTAGGTGCCACAATGTTAAAACCTTATAGGTTAAACCCAGCAACCTGAGTTGCATGAGGCAGTGTGGTGAGGCAGTGATGGACAGTGGAGCTAAGACAGTGCTGGACAGGTAGAAACGCCACTGGAAATACCAAGTGTGTCTTCAGTCCACCTTGTCTTCAACAAAACCTTTCTCAGAGAAAGAAAAATACCATATGAGATCGCTCATATGCGGAATCTAAAAAAAAAAAAACACAAAAAAACATAAATACAAAACAGAAACAGACTCATAGACATAGAATACAAACTTGTGGTTGCCAGGGGGACGGGGTAGGATGGGACTGGGATTTCAAAATGTAGAACAGACAGACAAGATTGTACTGTGTAGCACAGGGAAATATACACAGGATCTTGTGCTGGCTCACAGAGAAAGAGAATGTGACAATGAATGTATGTATGTTCATGTATAACTGAAAAATTGTGCTCTACACTGGAATCTGACACAACATTGTAAAATGACTATAACTCAATAAAAATGACTATAACTCAATAAAAAAAAGTTTTAAACCTAAAAAAAAAAAAAAAAGACCTTTCTCTGCAGGAGGACACCTGCTGGAACGTGACCTAAACTCACACCGAGAAGAAAAGCACATGGCTGGAATTGAAATCAAGAGCTTTCTACCCACCTGGAGGCCCCTAGCCCTCATGGAAGGTGACTCTGTTGAGCTTCACCGGAGGCCAGCCTTAGACAGACGCGCATGGGAGGTGATCCCCTCCCTTAGCTCCTGTCCAGTCTCCCCCTCCTGTCCTTCTTTCCAGCTTAGACTCCCCCTGCTGCCCCACACGGCTTTGTTCTAGCCTCTGGTGAATGTAACAAACTTGGGTTTCTCCCACCAAATGGTCCCTTCCATTGTTAAGCCTTGAATCTTTTTTTTTTTTTTTTTTTAAGGACAATGCCTGCTTCCTCTGCTCCTCTTTCTGTGAATCTGATGAATCACGCACGCAGTTTTTCTCCCAAAGATCTGGCAGTGATGTGGAAGGTAGTCTGCCGAGTTCTCTCCTCCTCCTTGTTACCTCCAAGATAACCATAAAGGCCCCTTTGATTTTAAGAGTTTGCTTTTTGGAACTACAGATGGGGGAAACAGCCAAAAGACTAACAGTGATAATAAATACAGTGAAGTTCCAAACCTTAAGAAATCCTTCAAAGCGTCTACAGCATTGGTCTCTAGGCTGTAGTTACAGCTCGCCTTCAGATGGTCACTGAAAACAACACTTGATTTCTCTTTCCTGTTTTTAAAGTTGGTGCCTCCTAGCCTCTCCTGGCCCGGCCCACTCCACACACTGACTACCATTTAGTGAAAGCATGGTCCCTGTGAGTCCCTAGGACCTTCCACACTGAGGGGCCTTCATTTCTCTCAGCCTCAACCTCCTGTAGTCCTCTGGCCACAAATATTTAAACAAACATTTAATCCCTACAAAAATTCTCATCTGAAACATCCCAATTTAATTTCGCGCTTAAGCTCGTTTATACCAAGGGGCTAATAACTACTTACTATGTTACCCACCTAGGGGTACTTACATTTTAAAAATCTAACATTCCAGAGAGGAAGAAAAATAAAAGGAATGACACTCTAGTGGGGGAACTAGCGGCATTATCGTCATGGACGAGAGGGAAAATTGACTAATACACTTGAATTGTCCCAATGCCTAGGATGGAAAATCCTAGTTGAGCTCTGTCTCTGTCCACTGCTAGAAGCTTTTAATATTAATGTGGGTCCTAGTCAAGAGCTGTTCCAGCACATTCTTCACACCAAGATCAGAAGAATGTGGGTTATAAAATGGGATCTAAATCCCAATAGACTTGAGCTGTGGTTCAGTAAACCTGAGAGGAGCCAAATCCAAGAGTTGTCACCTGGCGCCCAGTCTGGCTTCCAGTTAGATTGTCCGGGGCCCCCACCATTCTAGGCACTGAAGCGATCACACAGCGCCTCTGCCCTTTCCGGACTTCACTGAGGACGCACAACGGACCAACACAAAACCAACGCTTGATTATACATGCTAATGTTGGAGAGCAATGGTGCACATAATCAAACCTAGCAGATCATTGGAAAATTATACATGCCCTGCCCCCTACCCGGGGGCGGGGGGTGGAGAGCAAGCAGCAAGAGAAAACACAGCACCATGCAACACACGCAGAACAAGTTTCTGGAAGGAAACAGGGGATGTGTCGGGCAATCATTTGCATCACAGCGACTGTCTTGGCAAACTGGTGAGAGCGAATGTTTTGTATGTTTAATTATATGTGTTGGTTAAAAGATATAACTGTTTAATATATAGCAGTTGTACCAGGGTTTTTAAAAATTCAGGTGGTGGAATCACTTGTTCGGAGCAAGCCTGAGGGAGATGATGATGAGAATCACAACGACAACAAAACAACAGCTAAAAGCCGGGGCTTGGGATCTGCGCTGTGATGACTTTATTGAAATGCTCTCAGCAGCTTACAGACTTATTAAACTAATCGGTTAAAGAACTGTCACCTTCGTTTTCTCAGTCCATTTCAGACCGAGGGAGTTGACTCAAGCCAACACCGAGAATTCCCTTGGTTCCTAGTGGCCTTGGGACTAAACAGGGCCTGACTGTGTCCACCTCCCTCTGTGTGTCTGAGCATCTTAATGAAAGTAGTAGCAGAAGAGTGGTGGTCTCCAGGCCTCAGCCTCCCATACTACTCATATCTCCACCCTTCCCCACTCCAGGCCTTTCTCCAATCGTCTCTACTGAGGGTGCCTGGCCTCCTTCCCCAAGTGAAAGGAGGTCTTCCCATCCAGAGGAATGGCTCCTGCATCTTGGTTCAATTGCTCAGTGTTCCCAACTCCACTGCTGTCCAAGGCGGACCCGGCAGAGAGAGTTGGTGAGATCCCTGAGGAACCCACCAAGAACCCTGGCTCGTGTGCTCCTCCCCCTCGGACCAGAGGTCCAGCACAGTCCTCCAACTTCTCCCACCTCAGGATACGTTTTCTGACTTCCTGGGACCCCTTCCCAAGGGCATGGCTGGCAGATTTTGTCCTCACCGCCCTTCCCAGGCTGCTCCACAGTCCCCATCCCTGCTCCTCCAGAGTGACTTGGGAGATTTGGTGAAAACAGAGCCCCGGGTAACCTGCTGTGGCGTCGCAGAATTCCTGAGGTAACTATGCAGATTAGACCCCTCGATGATCCTGGGCGACTTTCATTTAAGGCAAGATGTTAATTAAGTACTAAAATGAGTGGTACAGGCAGCAAGTGCAAAGGGAGTTCAGAGTAGGGAGAAAGTTCACGTCCCTCTCAGGTGAATCTGCAAAGAAGACCAAGGAATTTTAGCCTCTTCGCCTTTGAATTCTTAAATACAGCACCCTAAACACACACACTTGCCTGCAAACACACACACACTTCTCGGCAGTAATATGTGAGTGAAAGCCCCAGGGAGTAGTCCTAACCGAAGCCCTGACTCTGCGCCACCAAAGTGGACGCCAGTGGTTTGCGAAGCATGCAGCGAACACCTACTATGTGTCAAAGCACTGCGCTTGACTCAGGGAACTCAAAAGTCAGTTAGATGGGCATGCTGTTCTTATGAAGCCTGCAGGCGGGGTGAGGCGTGGGGGAGCATGTCCGCGGAGTACGAGGTTCAGGGGGAGCAGCGCTCCGTCCGGGCACGTGCAGGCTGCTGGGGGACCAGGAATGCTGCGGACTTCAGGGGCAGGTGAGTGATGCTCTCCCACAACTTTTAAACTCCTGAACCCAGGAACAAAACCCTCTGGAAACTCAAAACAGAGGATAAAAAAGCACAGGTGGGTGAACACACACACATAAATTTGATGTAAAGGTGGGAGTAAAAAGATCTCAGACTTTTAAAAATAGCTAACACGGAATCAGCGGGGAGTGATAACACACTTTTCCAATGTCTTGTGGCCAGTAAAAGGCCTATTTTGGTGAGCATTTGGACTGAAAAAAAAAATGTGATAAACTCTAATAGCACACACTTCTCATAAGATTTGTATTCTCCCATTGTGATTTGGGGTAGAAACTTCACATCATGACAATTTAGAGAAGTGGGATTTTTAGAGCATGACAGCAACACATGAACACCATGATTAAAACTAATGGTGGGGGCGGGAGGGGACAGCACAGTGGCAGCGCATGTGCTTAGCATGCACAAGGTCCTGGGTTCAATCCCGAGTACCTCCATCAAAATAAATAAATCTAATTACCCCCAAAAAATAAATTTTAAAAAATTGAGGTTAAAAATAAAAACTAACAGTGACTCAAAATTCAAAGATGGAGAATATGCCACATAATTATTATAAACAGCCATCAACATGAAAGTCTGTATTTAAATTCCAAGCTGACACCCCTCTCTGACAATGAAAACATACCCACAAAGGTTAGCATCTTTTGTTTACAGCTAGAATAAATTATGTGGTCATTTACAAATAAAAAGGAAACAACCCCAAAACGTTGGCATCATTAATGTCCTAGTTAACGATTTGATCCAGTTATAAGCACGAACACATGCACTTCCTCTATCGTGTCTTAGTTAACAATTTGATCAAGACATACAGGTGATCAAATCCCGCCTGTCTAGGATACACAGGGAGGTCCCAGCAGTGGGCAGTAGTCTGTGAAGAACTCACCAAAGCAGCCAAATGAGAAAACCAAAGAAGAAATCAGAGAGAACCAGTCGGGTTTGAACTGCCTACTTCTTCTTCCTTTTTTGTATATAACCTCAAAATTCTCTTCTCAAGGTATATTGCTTAAGACCATTATAAAAAGCACATACTTTGGAAAATATTGATTCACACTCTTCATCCCCTTTACTGCCCTTGCTCCTCAACAATTTTCTTCGTGACGTCATCACTCTATTGACATCGTCTTTATTTAAGGTCAACAATTATATCTGCAGCTCTCTTGCCTGACTTGTCCAAGGCATTTGACACTGTTTGCTACTTCCTCCTTCTTGAAATTTGTCCTTTGACTTTTGTGCCAGATCTCCTGTCCTGGCTCTCTTCCTCCACTCCTGGATTCCCCTGATGGACACTTCTGCATCCTCCTTTCATTTCAATACCGCTGGCACTGGCATTCTCACCTTGGTTCTACTCTCGTCTCATTCTGAACACTCTCCAGTGGTCATTTGTTCCCTTTGCACCTTCCTTCTTATTACTTCCCGGCACAGGAGGCAAAATAAATGCGTATGTGAAATGGCTTTTCCTCGTTTTCCCTCATGAATCAATCCCTTTTAATCTATTTCAGTGTAAAGTTCTTTGAGAACTATGTATTTATTAGGATGAAGTGAAAATTGAAGTATGGGCATTAACGCCCATCCAATGATAGGTTCCAGATCATGGTCTGAAGCTCTAGTGATGGGTGGGCTGGCAGTGGTTCTTCTGGAAGGTTTACTTTGGCTTCTTCTAGTGCCTTTGAGAGCCAACTGGGGTCCAATGCAATGAGGACGCTCATCTCAACAGGCAGTACCCACATTCCACAGTTTGAAACAAGGACTCAATCTTCTTGTGAGGGACCTGATCCTCCAAGATTTAGCTCCCGTATGATTGCGACAACTGTATTTAATGCTTGCTAGATCACGTCCTAAGTGGAATCTAGAAGAGTGATTCTCCTGGCATCCATTGTATACACATAGAGAGGACTCAATGCAAGTGTGGCAAGATAACAATCTGAGACATTAACTGTGGTTTCCCCACCACTTCCAACAACCTATGGCCCTTCCCTCCTCCATTTAGTAGAAATATACATTTACCTCAAGGAAAGATTGTTACAACAGAAATACTAAAGGACAGTATAGCTTTTGAGTCTTAAAAGAGTGTTTTGAAATGATAGCCAGAGATCACTGAGAAAAAAAGGCTTTTATGTTCCAAAATCTTGGCTTTGAGTATCTAAAGCCAAAGTTTGGAAAGACTCTGAGACTGAAGTTTGTTCCATATAAATACAGGCTTAGGGAGAAGAGATGGAAGTTCAGACCACCCTATCCCAGCTAGGTGAAGAGTCCATCAGTGCCAATGAGGAAAGGTAATCATAAAGGAGGAGATGTGGTGCAGCCACCATGGAAAACAACATGGAGGTTCCTTAAGAATCTGAAAACAGAGTTACCATATAATCCAGCAATCCCACTCCTGGGCATGTATCTGGAGAAAGCTCTAATTCCCCCCAGTGTTCACAGCAACACTATTTACAATAGCCAAGACATGGAAATGACCTACATGTCCATCGACAGACGATTGGATAAAGAAGGGGGGTGTGTGTCTGTGTATACACACAGGCAAACAATGGAATACTACTCAGCCATAAAAAGGGATAAAATAATGCCATTTGCAGCAACACGGATGGACCTAGAGATTATCATACTAAATGAAATAAGTCAGACAGAGAAAGACAAATATAGTATAATATCACTTATATGTAGAATCTAAAAAGATGATACAAATAACTGTACTTAACAAAACAAAAAGTGACTCACAAACTTATGGTTACCAAAGAGGAAAGGAGGAGGAGGGATAAATTAGGAGTTTGGGATTCACAGATATAAAGTACTATATATAAGATAAACAACACAGTCCTAACACATAGCATAAGGAACTACATTTATTATCTCGTAATAACCTATAGTGAAAAAGAATATATATGTGTGTGTAAAACTGAATCACCATGCTGTACACCAGAAACTAACACAGCATTCTAAATCAACTACAATCAGTTAAAAAAAGGATAAGAAAGAAGCTTAGATGTCAAAGTTCTCTAAGGAAAATCCTTTCCTGTAGCCTGTGCCAACTTTCAAGAAAGGGGAAGTCAGAAATTTCAGGAAAGTTTGGGAATCTGAGCTCAATGAGGACCTGTGCCTTACAGTCCAGACAGGACCCATGAAAGTCCCAAGGTACCAGAAACGCCCCGCCCCCACTTGAAGAGCCTGTAGGGAAGCTTATGGAATTTTTTCACAAACCCAGGAGGCCTGAGGAAGTAGCCATGGAGGTCTGGTGGATCTGAAGCAGCCTCCTGGTTTCCCTGAGGGGGATACAGAATGACCTGAGTGGAACTCTCAACTCCAGACCACGTGAAAACACAAACTTCTCACCAGATACGTCATGGAGGAGACGTCAATTCCAAGAGGAAATGTGGCAAAGACCAAAGATCAGAAACCACCCCAACTGCAAGGTCTTCGTGCTCTGTAAGCCCCCGGGCAATGAGCAGCCCCTGAGGAGAGGAGGAGGAGGAGAGAGTGGACTGAGTTCCTCCTGAATTGTCTGATGTTAAATTTCCTCATCACTGGAAACACGATATAATTAAATTATAAAATAGATTAATTTATATTTTAGCACCTCTGAATTTGTAGACTTAGATTTTTTAACTCTTAACATGTTTTTTGTTTAAGTGAACTTAAAAAATACAATAAGACTCTGAAATTTGTAAGTAATCTTGTATGATGGCTAAGTCCCTGAGAAAAGCCCAATATACCAATGGGTCAGAATCTCCAAGCTTTAGACCCCCTACCATCAGTACAACTTCTAACACCCACTCTCTTCTCCTGCCTCCTTCCCCAAAAGACAATCCAGAAGACTTGAAGTAGGTGAGAAATGAGGGCGAGTACTGCTCAGGCAGGGCAGAGCCTGTCCCCTCCACCCTCAGCTGGTCCCCAAGCCACGTTCTGAATGTGCTAGCTTCTACACCCCTTTAATAAAAATCTACTGGGCAGAATGGAAAAACACTGCACAAAATGAGCAGTCACACAGATCCCTTTGGGGACACTTGTTCTGCTGCTCTCTGCCTCAGAGCTACTGCTGAGTTGGAGGAAGAGGGCACTGTTAGCTCGGAGCCATTGGCATGGCCCGCCTGGGTCAGTCCCCCTGCTCTGCCTGCCGCTGTTCGCAGCTCCACCGGTGGCAACCGCCACGTTCTCCCACCGTGCGCCTGCACTCCCAACCCATCCTCCAGCCTTCTCAGAAAAAGCTGCAGAATCGGGAACTCTGGAGTCTCCCCCTGGACTGCATCCCAGCTCACAGGGCTCCTAACTGCTCCCTGCAGGGTCCTAAGAAGCTCAGCCTCTGTCTCATGAATTAGACCCCTCCTGTGGCTGAACTCTTCCAACTTTGAAACAGACTTGATTTTCTCAAGGCAGTGGCTCAGACTGAGGAGTCCAAAAAAAAAAAAAAAAAAGAAAAAAAAAAAAGAAAAGAAAAGAAACACAAGTGAAACCTAAGATTCAGGGGTTAGCATTTGGGACCAGCTCTAAGCTAAATTCAATTTGAATTTTAAAATCCCGGTCTCTCAGAACTAAGCAGGAGTTTCATCACCTTAAGAAAACAGGATATCCTTGGCCAGCTGCATTCCCTGGAGATACTGTGGGGATTAAGTTAAATTTGATTAATGGAGAAAACACAAATCTGTTGGTTATGAAGTGATGTTTAAACAGAAGTTACTGCATGTTTCAACATTAAATCGGAAAGGTGTCCTCTGCTGCTTCAAATAAGTGAGAAATATGTGATGTACTTGGATTAAAGATATATTAATCTTTTCTAAAGTAACTAATCACAGCTGGGACAGGTAAAAGGTTTAGGGAAAACAAAGACTGCCTTGAATATTCTCTCTCTATCCAAATTCAAATGGAATGTTTGCAAGCTCATTAACTTTAATATTTGCAACTCGCTTGCCTCTGAATTTCTTTCTTCCATCCTGAGTAGGAAAAGAAAATGTGGAAGAATTTTGTGGACCGGGAATCCACTTCACCAACATTTATGGGGCATTCTCCAGGGGCCAGGCAATGCTAGGGATACAAAGGTGATTAAAACACAGGCCGAGTCTGTAGAGGACTCAAAACTGTCGAAGGGCTTAGCCCACAAATAAGTAGAATATAATAGAAAGTGTGTAACAGTTGTAAGAGTACTTTATAATGGGAATCCAGGAAAAGGAGCAATTAATCCACCCAGGGCTGGGTCAAGAAAGGAGAGCAAAAAGTAAGTGACTTTAGAAGTGAGGCTTCCCAGGCTGTGTAGGGGTTTCTCTAGAAGACAAGTGGAGAAAAGCGTTCTGGGCAGAAGGAATCACAAGCAAACCCATGATATGGGACCCCCTTGGTACGCTCCACGTCTTCAGTTCTTGGGGAGCTGTGGCTAAAGCCAAAGGAACATGGGACAGAGAGAGAGTGTAAGAGGCTGGAAAAACAGATTGGAGCCCCCACACAGGAAGAGACCTGCATGCCAGACCAGATAATTTAGGTTTTATCCAGAGGCATTATCAATGCTTTTAATGAGGGTGGTGACTTGATTAAAGGGAGGACAGGGGATCAGATGGAGGCAAAGAAAACATATAGGAAGCTATTACAATAGTAGAGGCAAGATGAGAAAGGGGGTAACTTTTTTTTTTTCCTGGCTTAATCTAGACTCGGGGAAGAATGCCTCACCAAATAATTAATTAAAAGTATTTATTAGCGAGCTAACATAAAATAGCTTGGACCATATGAGATTGTCATTTTTGTAGGTCAACAATGGCTGAACATCAGCAATTTCCTGTGATTCAATCTAATATAAAATGACTGCCTATAAGCTCCTCTGAATCTAGGAGAGATACAAGGAGCACACACCCTACAGAATTAAATTTCTAGTACTGGGGATCATATCTGTGTAACTTGCTTTGTACATTACCTTCAACAGAATTGCCTATAGCCAGATTCTTAATGCTCTGATAAGGGGAAAAAAAATCTGTCAAAAATATTGCTTAGCATTTTGCTATTTCTTCCATCTCCCCTTTGTTGTTTATTTCAAAGCATGTCACAGAAGAAAGAAAAATACCACAATATGTGTAGAATGAGAAAGCAAAGTGAGATTCAGGGTGGTAGGAAGATGGGAAGAAATAAAGAAATTGAGGGCAGAGTCTCCTAACTGCAACTAGAGAAAATGAGAGTTACATTGTGGGGGTGGATTTGCCTGAGGAGATTCAAAGAGGCTCTCTCTGGATTTCAGCTAGAGAAGAGAAAGAAATCCGAGGCCAGGGGTGGGCCAAGGAAGATGACATTCCGAAGGAGCTTATGGTGTAGGAAGAGAACTTGGGAAGGTTTGGGGTGAATATTTCTTCTGCCAGAGACGCAGCATGATTTAGTCTCAATCCAGTCTCAGTGATAGCAACCCTCACCCTGACAAACATTTGTGCACAGGCACGCATGTGCACAGAAACACACACACACAGGCATACACACATACACAGCTCCTCTTTGCCTGAAAATTAACATTAAGCTGTTCTATTCAAGGAACCAAGATTTTGCTATCACACCCGAAGAAGTGACAAGTTGCAATTTCCCACCATGTGGTGCTACCCAGAGGAGGAGGAGGGGGAGGGATCGGAGGAGGCAGAATGCAAGCGGGCCTGGAGATGCTGGGGTTGTGTTCTCACTCCCCGCCAGCACCCCTCACCCACGCCATACGGCGGGCTGCACCTGTTCAGAGAAATGAACTTCCACACAGAGCACACCGCCTTGGCTCTTCCCTGGAACCGCAGAACATTCCCTACCTAGAGAGGGAGTAAGTGGTCCCACATCCAAGAGCATTTCCAGACGAAGAGGAAATTTTGAAAAGCCAGCAGGCCTGCTAGGCTTCACGGTGAGGTCCAGTGATCTGAACTCCTCTCCTTATTCACCTGGGTCTACCACCAGAGTTAATCACAAGGCTCCAGCGTGACCCAGTGTTGGTAAAAGTGGGAATGCAGTGGCACAGGCAGTGCGACAGGGTCCCAAGGAAGAACCCGGGATAAAACTCAGAGCCTCTCGTTACATAGGAGCCTCGTCCACTCTGATATACTAAAGAGGCACTGCCAGGGCGCAAAACTGGCCGTAGAACTCTGCAGGTCTTCCCGTCAAGTGAGGTCTATTTCCCTACGCCTTGAATCTGCTGGCCTTCAAGCTTGCCTTGACTAACAGTGATGCTGTGAGTGTCCTAAGCCATGGCTTCAAGAGCCCTTAGGAACCCGGAAGCCATCACTACATGAAGCAGCTTAGCTCACCTGCTGGGTGACGAGAGACAGATGCCCTACATCAGCCAACACCCAGATGACCGCCAGACAATGCGGGTGAGGCACCAGCTGCCAGCTGAACCTGGGTGCAGGGGTGAGGCCAGCTGAGACCAGCACACATTCCCAAGTTGTGAACTAAAAAAAAAAAAAAAAAAAAAAAACAACCCAGTTTTTGTTTAAAGCCACTAAATGTTAAGGTAGTCGGTTACCATGCAAAAACTGACAATGGAAAGGTGATTGGGAAATGTGCACTATAAAGTCATTATTTAGAATTCCTACAGAAGAGTATCATCCAGGAAAAAAAATTTTTTTCTTCATTTTCCAGAAAAAAATTAATGAGTTTCCTGTCTTAGCTATCTTTCTACACATTTTTTTCCCTATTCCTTTACAAAATACATGCAGCATGATTGAACCTTTCTTCAGGTCAGGAAATGGACGTAAAGTGATTGCACTGTGCTGCAGTCACGTGGAGACGTCAAGGCGCCAGGGAGGTCAAAGGAGAAAAGCCAGAGTGGGATGAACTACTGTTTGCCCCAAAAGATGGCATCAAGAATTTTCTGATATTTCTTTTTATATTTATAACAATGTTGTGATTTTAATAACTCCAGAAAGAAAGAATCACGACCTCTGTTTCACAACTGATATTGCTGGTGTGGTTTTCTACCATACTTCGAACAGGCACAATTTTTCTCCTTTTGTATTTATTTCAGCAAAATTCAGGGTAGGCGCTGGATGAAGGGGCACCTCGTGGAACGGTAAAGCGCCCTCTGCATTTATGCCTGTGGCTTATTTACTCTAACAAATAGCCCCAGATCCCCATCATTTTGTGTCCTTACTACAATTTTCTTTTTCTTTTTTTCTTACTGTCCAGGTTTAGCTGCTATACCTCCCTTCTCTCTGCTAGGCTGCTCCTACCCTCCTTATTAACGCATTCAATCAGGTGCTGTTTAGGAAATCATATAATTAAGCATAAAATGAAGGGAAAGGAGTCCAGAATAAGGATCTAAAGACTCTGTTAGGAGTAAAGTAAATAAAATGTAATGACTATACTAACATTACGGTGGACTAGACACTCTGAAGTCCTTTCCAATCGAGAGAACTATGCCCTATATAAACTGGAAAAAAAAAGCATGACTGTAAAAGCATTACTGGCCTCTCGCAGATGTAAGGCGGAGAAGCAGGGAAGGGAGCGCTGAGATGCAAATGGTGAAAGGAAGCCAGTGGTAAATTTAAATGTATGATGGGGACAAATGGCAAGAATAGCACCAGAATTACGATGAGACAGCTGGGGTGTGCTGCAAAGTGGGGAGCAGAATGTGAGACGCCAGCACTAAGACAGGACCCTCTAAGGGGGGCTAAAGAAGTCCCAGTCAATAGTGTCCCCTAGCTTCTGAAGAAGTGAATAGAAGTCCTGTCTGGAAGAAAGCAAGTCAAAGATAGGCCCTCTGAATTAAAACAGATTAAACTAAATCAAGTATCAGTTCACAATTTTTACAAAGTCATCAAACTCACATGGAAACAAGCTACTAGGAATAAAAAACAAGCTAGAGGGAGAAACACAAAGAATTTAGAAGCTCGAGGCCCAAAGGTACTAGAATTATCGGATTGGGAATATACAATAAGTACAAATGAAATTTTTTTGAAGACAGAATAAAAATAAACATAGAACAAAATCCAATCAGAAATTACCAGAAAATGTATAAAATAAAATAAAAGGAATTTTTAGAAGTGAAAAATATAATCATATAATATAGTCATTGAAATTGAAAGTACGCTGAATAGACTAATTACAGATGAAGAGAGGCTTATACAGAAAGCAGCAGAAAGGCAAGAACAAAGAAATCTGTGAAGGAAATAAAAAGCAAGGAGAATAGAATAAAAAGGCTTAACCTCTCATCAAAATCTCAGTGAACAACGTAGGAGAGGAAATATCTAGAACAATAGTGACTGATAGTTTTCTAGAATTTATGAACATCAAGAGTCCAGAAATAAAGGAAGAAAAACAAACAAGCAAGATAAATACAAAAAACCCCTCATGCAGGTGTACGGTAATGAAACAGATTAACACCAAACACAAAAGTAGATCCTAAAAGAAGCCAGGAAGAAAAGACAGATCACCTGCCAAAGAACTACAGTTAGACTGAAATCAGAGCCGTAACAGATGCCAGAAGACATGGAATATTTAAAGTTCTGAAAAAAAAAAAAGTAAAGACACTCTCAAGTAAACAAAACCTGAGAAAGTTCACCATCAGCAAGCTTTCATTAGAGAGACTTTCAGAGGATATACACTGAGAATTAGGAAATAGCCTCAGTGAGGTCTGAGATACGAGAAGTAGTGGTGAGTTTTTATCATAAATGGATGTTGAATTTTCTCAAAAACTTTTTCTGCATCGATTGAGATGATCACATGACCTGGCAATTCCACTCCCAGGTATGTATCTAAAGAAAACAAAAACACAATTTGAAAAGATATATGTACCTCAAAGTTCAGAGCAGCACTATTTAGAATTGCCATGATATGGAGGCAACCAAAGTGTCCATCAACAGATGAAATGATAAAGAAGATACACATTTATATACACACACACACACATACAAAATGGAATACTACTCAGCCATAAAAACCCCAAATTTTGCCATTTGCAGCAACATGGATGGACTTGGAGGGTTTTATGCTAAGTGAAATGTCAGTCAGAGAAAGACAAACACTACATAGCATCATTTATATGCGGAATCTAAAAAAACACAACAAACTAGTGAATATAACAAAAAAGAAGCAGATTCACAGATATAGAGCTAACTAGTGGTTACCAGTGGGGAGAGGATGTGTGGGGAGGGGCAACATAGGAGCAGGGGATTAAGAGGCAGAAACTATTACGTACAAAAGAAACTACAAGGATATACTGTACAACGTGGGGACTATAGCCAATATTTTATAGTAGCTATAAGTGGAATATACCTCTAAAAAGTACAAATCACTATATTGTACACCTGTAACTTTTATAATACTCTACACTAAATACTTCAAAAAAAAGAAAAGTAGTGGTGAGAAAAGAAATAAGCACACATTTAGATGAATCAAAATATTTTCAGTCAAAAATAATAGTAATGATAATAGGGAAAACACTTCAGAAAAAATACTTAGAAGTAAGGATATAATAAAGATAAGAACAAATATCAATGATACAGAAAATAAGAATAAATAGAAATGCTGGTTCTTTGAAAAGACTAATAAAGAAGAGAAACTTCTGGTGAGATTGATACAGAAAAACAATATAAGGATGGATATAGGAGGGTAACTATAGAAAAAGCAGACATTAAAAGCAAGTAAGAAAGTGATCTGAGAAGATATCAAGATGGTGGAGTGGAGGGGCATGGAACCCACCTTCTTCCACAAATACTTCAAAAATATATCTACATATGGAAAAATTCTCACAGAATACCTACTGAAAGCTTGCAAAAGATCTTGTACAGCCAAAGCTACAAGAAGGATCCCCATGTAATTGGGTAGGAGGAAGGAAAAAGGGAAAAGAGAAAGCAGGACAGGACCTGTGCCCCTGGGATGAAGCTATGAAAGAAGAAAGGTTCCTTCACTCTGGGAAGCTCCTTCACTGGCCGGGAGGGCTTCAGGAATACATAAGGAGCTTCAGAGGCTGGAGAGGAGAGATTAGGAGCCGACCTGCAGCTCCAAAGGGTAGAGAGAGCAGAATAAACCATCCTTGCCACATTACTGCACTTTCCAGTCCAAGCTGTATACCTGCTGGTATGCACAGTGACTGGGTGCTGAAAACCGGGCTTCACTGGCAGACTTGGGAAGAAAACTCAATCTGGATTTGCAGAGACAGCCCAAAGGGCCTAGAGTGTGGCCTTCGCCAAAACTGGGGGCATGCACAGGATGGAGTGCAGGTCCACCACAGAAGCACCACTGTCAACATGGGAAGGGAGGGGTGTGGGTTCGCCATAACAGCTTCATTATCTGCATGCTCACAGTAGACACAGGTCCAGCCACCAAGGGTTTTGCTGACTTTGTGGGTGCACACACAGAGAGGTGGGGCTGAAATCTGGGTCAATTACTGGCACTCCCACAATACAGGTAGCCTGCAAGGGCAGTGCCTGCAAAAGTGATCTTTGTGGGTGTGCACGTCAGGTGTCAGGGAGTGTCACAGAGTTGCATATCCCAGTAGACAGCACCTGGGGAGGAACACACAGTGGCTCCTTTCCAAGAATGGATACTCCAGTCTCACCTACCTCACAACACAGCTTAGAACCAGATTTTAGAGATTCTGCTGCAACAACTGGGGAGCAGACTCTGCCCATGATGGAGGTGTGACCAACAGAGCAAAGAGGAAGCCCTGCCTGACATCCAATGCAGGCTCTAGTCACCAAAACACCAAACATACTCACTATCAAGGAGACAAGTGCCAGCACACCCTGAGGAAAGACATGGCAAGCATCCATACCAAAAACAGCCCTCGCACCACAATACTGGACTCATACAGTCTAGCCAGGGTGGCTCCCACATAAAAACAGACCTTTAAGACCACAGTAGATAACTGTTTCCCCTAAATTCATAGAGTCATAAAAATACAACTAAAATGAAAAAGCAGTACTTCCTATTAAAAGAACAAGAGAAGTCCCCTGAAAGAGTAAGCAATGAAACAGATTTCTCCAGTCTACCAGGTCCTGAGTTCAAAAAGGAGGTGGTAAAAATGCTGAAGGAATTAAGAAAGACTATCAATAGAAATGCAGAGCACTGTAACAAGGAACTAGAAACTATAAAGAGGAGACAGTCAAAATTAGACATCTCAACTGCAAACATGAAAGCTGAGCTAAAGGCAACAAACAGCAAAAGAAAAAATGCAGAAAAACAAATGAGTGATCTGGGAGACAGAATAACGGAAATCATCCAATCAGAAGAGCAGAGATAGAGAAATGAAAAAAAAGAAAACAACTACAGGAACTTTGAGATAATATAAAGCATGCCAACCTACACATAATAGGAATCCCAGAAGGAGAGGAAAGAGAAAGGGGGATTGAAGATGCATTAGAAGAAATTATGGCTGAAAACTCCCAAAATCTAAAGAAAGAGACATATATCCAGGTACAGAGGGTCCCAAACAAGATGAACCCAAACAGAACTATTCCAAGACATATCATAAAAACAGCAAAAGTTAGACAGGATTCTAAAGAAAGTGAGAGGAAAACAATGAGTCAGGTACAAGGGAATCTCCATAAGGCAATCAGCTGATTCCTCTACAGCAACTATGCAGGCTAGAAGGGAGCGGCAAAATATATTCAAAGTTCTGAAAGGCAAAAACTTGCACCCCAGCAAGATTATCATTTAGAATAGGAGAGACCAAGAATTCATCAGTCAAACAAAAACTAAGAATACAGCAATGTGAAACTTATCCTAAAAGAAGTATTGAAAGGCTTTTTTTTCTAAATAGAAAAGTAAGAATCTTTGGAAAGGGAAAATCACAATAGGAAAGGTAAATAAATAAAAGGATCAAAGCTCACTTAAATAAGTTAGTACACAGATTAAAAAACAATAAAATTTTTTTGTGAAAGTGATTATAATGAACAGTAGAAGGATAAATATGCATATGTAAAATAGGACATTAAAATTACAAAATGTGAACAAGGGATGTAAGAAAATATAAATCTTTTAGAATGTGTGAGTTTGTATGACGAACAGTCTAAAACAAGAAGATATAATTATGGGCTAACATACCTGAAAGACAGGGTAACTATAAGTCAAACAAAAAAAGCAGATTCACGTCATTCTAAGTGAAGTAAGCCAGAAAGAGAAAGAAAAATACCATGAGATCATCACTCATATGTGGAATCTAAAAAAAAAAAAAAACCAAAAAACCAAAAAAACACAAATACAAAAGAGAAACAGATTCATAGACATAGAATACAAACTTGTGGTTGCCAAGGGGGTGGGGAGTGGGAAGGGACAGACTAGGATTTCAAAATGTAGAATAGATAAACAAGATTATGCTGTATAGCACAAGGAAATATATACAAGATCTTGTGGTAGCTCATAGCGAAAAAATAAATGTGACAATGAATATATGTATGTTCGTGTATAACTGAAAAATGGTTCTCTACACTGGAATTTGACACAACATTGTAAAATGACTATTACTCAATAAAAAATGTTAAAAAAAATTAAAATTAAAAAATTAAAAAAGCAGATACACAAAAAACAAAAGTTTTTTCAAAAGGAACTCACGCATAATACAAAAGAAAACCATCAAATCACAAAAAGAAAAAGAAGGAGCAAAGAAGAAAAACAAAATCAACTGGAAAACAAAGCTTAAAATGGCAATACATTTTTATCAATAATTATTTTAAATGTCAGTGGATTAATGTACCAATCAAAAGACATGCGGTGGCAGTTTGGATGATAAAACAAGAACTTACAATATGCTGCCTACAAGAGATCCAATTTAGGATGAAAGAGAGGTATAGATTGAAAGTGAGGGGATGGAAAAGGATGTTTCATGCAAATGGAAATCTTTGAAAAGGAGGCAAGAATATACAATGGAGAAAAGACAGTCTCTTCAGCTACTGGTGTTGGGAAATCTGGACAGCTGCATGTAAAACAATCAAGTTAGAACACTCCCTTACACCATACACAAAAGTAAACTCAACATGGCTGAAAGACTTATGTAAGACATGACACCGTAAAACTAGAAGAGAACACCAGCAAAACATTCTCTGACATGAATCACAGGACTGTTTTCTTAGGTCAGTCTCCCAAGGCAAAGAAATAAAAGCAAAAAATAAACACATGAGACCTAATCAAACCTATAGGCATTCACACAGCAAAGGAAACCAAAAATAAAATGAAAAGACAACCTACAGAATAGAAGACAATGTTTGCCAACAATGCGACCAACAAGGGCTTCATTTCTAAAATATAACAACAGTTTGTACAACTTAATGTCAAAAAACAACCCAATGTTGAGATATGTTCCCTTTATACCCACTTTGGTGAGAGTGGGCAGAAGATCTAAACAGACATTTCTTCAGAGAAGACAAACTGATGGCCAACAGGCACATGAAAAGATGCTCAATATTGCTATTATTAGAGAAATGCAAATCAAAACTACAGCAGATACTACCTCACACCAGTCAGAATGGCCGTCATCAAAAAGTCTAATAAATGCTGGAAAGGGTGTGGAGAAAAGATAACCCTCCTACATTGTTGGTAAGAATAATTTGGTGCAGCCACTATGGAAAACAGTAGGGAGTTTCCTTTAAAAAACTAAAATTAGAGTTGCCACACGATCTAGCAATCCCACTCCTGGGCATATACCTGGAAAAGACAAAACCTGTAACTCAAAAAGATACGTGCACCCCAATGTTAATAGCAGCATTATTTGTAATAGCCAAGACATGGAAGCAACCTGTGTCCATCAACAAATGAATGGATAAAGAAGTTGTGGTAAATGTATACAATGGAATATTATTCAGCCATAAAAAAGAATGAAATGACATTTGCAGCAACATAGATGGACCCAGAGATTATCATAGTAAGTGAAGTCAGACAGAGAAAGACAAGTATCATATGATATCACTTATATGTGGAATCTAAAAAAAGATATAATGGAATTTACAAAACAGAAACAGAGTCATAGATATAGAAAACAAATTTATGATTACCAAAGAGGAAGAGGGGTAGGGATAAATTAGGAGTATGGGATTAACAGATACATACTACCATATGTAAAATAGATAAAAATTTACTGTATAGCACAGGGAATATCTTATAATAACCTATAATGGAAAAGAATTTTAAAAAGAGAACACCTATATATTAATATATATATATATAACTGAATCACACTGCTGTACACCTGAAACTGATACAATATTGTAAATCAACTATACTTCAATTTTAAAAAAGAAAGCTATATGAGCAACTTAGTAACAAAAACTTTGAAAAAGGGCTGAACTGGGCAAAACCATGGAAAAATACAACTTATGAAAACCTACCCTAGAAGGCTTATAACCATTAAAATGAGTAAATCAGTAGTTTAAATACTTCCACAAAATATTAGAAAAATTAATCCAGAAGTGTATAAAAATATGATGTCATAAACAGGTTGGCTTCTTTCCAGGTGCTCAAGGGTAATTTCACCTCAGAAAATGTAAAAGCAAATCCACTTAGGAACATACTGAAATAGTAAACCTACATCATTAGGTCAATAGATCCTGAAATAAGTTTTTGATAATATTCAACATCTAACCATAGTAACAGTCTAGAAGTATAAGGGAACTAACTTAATCTGATAGAGGCTACTTATTCCAAGTCTACAGATCACTCTTTAATATGAAATATTAGAAGAATTTTATTTTAAATAAAGAAAAAGATACAACTATATCTGACACTGTTCAATATTTTATTGACTGTTCTAGCCAGTGCAATAAAATGAGGGAATAAAATTTGAGGACTGGAAAAGGAGCAAAACAAACATTTTCACAGATGATATGGATATCTACAAAGAAATCCATGATAATTTACCAACAAATGTTTAGAATTTTTGGAAAAGTTTAACAAATCTGCTCAATGTTAATAAATACACAAAAGCTGATTTCTATACAGCAGCAACAATTGGTTTTTAAATATCTTTTTAAGATTTTCTTAACACTAGCAAAAAAAAAAAAGGTACCTATGAAAGGTTTGTAAAATATTTATGGAAAAAATTTTTTAAACTTTTTAAACTTTATTGAAAGATATTTAAAAAGACCTAAATAAATGTGTGTGTATATATAATATATATATTGTGTGTGTATATAATATACCTGTATATAAAGAGCTTCCTTAAACAAAACATAAAGAGCAGTAAACCTATGAAAAATAATGATTTGATCATTTATTCAATTTCAAATAAATCACAAAGTTAGCAAAAAGACAAATCATAGAGTGAGAGGTTATTATAACATATTTAACTGACAAAATATTAGCATGAAGACATATAAAGTACAAATATATATATAGTTACATATGTATCACTAACTTGAAAAGTGGGCAAAGGCCACAAACTGTTATTTTATAATGGAAGAAACCTGAGGGACAAACGTTTGAAAAATACTCAAAGTCATTAGAAAGTCTGGAAATGCCCAAAAATAAACCGTATTTTCCCCCTACTAGAGTGCAGAATTTACAAATTTGCCAAGACCAAGTGATAGCAAGGATGTTAGAGCAAGACCTCTTATGTTCCAGTAACAGAGGTGGAAATGTGTGCAACCATGTTGTGAAGCTGAATCCGCTCAAGCTCTATGATATGGCAATGCCACTTGTGGTAAGAGTCTCTAGAGAAACTCACACCAGCATGAGACAGCACATCAGCACAAATGTTCAAATCAATATTGTTCGCAACAGCAGAAACCTGGACATCACCCAAATGCCAATCAACAGGAGAATGGATTCATAAATTATGGTACACAGTCATCCTCCCTTATCTAAAGGGGATATGTTCCAAGACCGTGGTGGATGCCTGAAACCACAGATAGTATTGAACCTTATATATACTATGTACTATATTTTTCTATAAATATATATGATAAATTTTAATTTATAAATTAGGTACAGAAAGAAATTAAATATCTACATAGAACAACTTTAACAACATACCGTAACAAAGGTTACCTGAATACGGTCTGTCCTCTTTCTCTCAAAATATCTTTTTGTACTGTTCTACTCTTCTTATAATGCTGGTTTGAGATCATAAAATGCCTACGTGATGAAGTGGAAGTAAATGACGAAGGCATCATAACGTAGCATTAGGCTACTATTGACCTTCTGAGGACACCTCAAAAGGAGGAGCATTCTCCTCAGGTGATCCTGGACAATTGAGATCTAATGATGTGGATAACTGGATGTCAGGAACAGATGATGTCAATAGTTTAGGAGTCCCATGTGGGATGGAGCAGGATGGCACGAGATCTGGTCACACTACTCAGAATGGAGAGCAATTTAAAACGTGAATTGTTTGTTTCTGGAAATTTCCATTTAATATTTTCAGAGTGTGGTTGACCACAGGTAACGGAAAATGTGAAAAGCAAAACTGTGGATAAGGGAGGGGCACTCTATGTAAAATATAATACTATGTAGCAGTAAAAGTGGATGAATGCATGTATATTTTCTTTAATAAATATATAAAGCCTGATCTATACACCAGGTACTGTTCTAAGTTATTTCCATGTTTAATTTTGATAAAAAACACAGGGAAATAGGTACTGTTATTACCTTTATTTTTCAGCGATCACTGGGCTCAGAGAGTGTGTATAAATAATTAAATTTAAAAAGCCAAGTCCAGAAGACTACAAATAGTATGATACTTCATTTTAATAAAACTAAAAACCAAACAATACTCAAGATTATGTTTCTAGGGATTTGTATGTAAGAAAATACTTTCAAAGAAGAGATGAATTTTATGGCCAAATTTAGGAGATATTTATCTCCAGGAGGTTAGCAGGCCTGCAGATGGGAGATAGCTTTGAAAGTATTACTAATGGTCTAGCATTGTATGACAGGTGGAGAACTTGTAGTTGGTGATTACATCATTCTGCTCCATAACTTACATATGCATTACATACAGTTTCACTTCTATCAAAATTATATTTTGAGAAGTTCAGCACCTGCATTTTGTGACATTTAGATTAACTGTTCAGAGGACTATTTTGCTTATTTCCTGGTTTCCAGCTATGCTTCTAAGAGATGAGATTGCTAGACAGCTGACTTCCAGAGAAGCAAAACTATAATTTTTTTTCTTTCAGTGTCATTCTGAAGATAAATCAGGTTTAAATCAATGCTTATAGTAGAATAAATGATCAAAACCTGAGCTTTTCTTTTTAGCACACAAAATGCAAAAAGCAGTTTGACTGTTGCTAATATAAATTAGCAGCTTCTACCTCATCTCTCAAACCAATATGCCTACATTATTTTAAGAGTTGGAATAACAAAGGTAAAAAAATAGGAACGACAATTTCCATTTTCACCTCCAACATGTAAAAAGTTTTAAAGTTATCATACTCATCTTTATGACAAGAAAAGGCTAGACAAACTGAAAATCAATGACTTTTGTTGAATTCATCAGAGAACTGAGTTTTTACGGCTGCCACTTCATAATCTAAACATATAGGCTCAATCAGAGACATATCCAAGATCTGTTTACCTGGAACAGAACCTGCTGGAGCAACAGATAGAAACACTTAAATTGTAATTTTGGTAAATTATTGCTAGTTGCACGAGAGTGAAAAAATCCTGGAGATCACAGTCTAAGGGGTTCACCACGTGTTCATTGATTTTTACCCTTAAGGATCCCACCAGGTTTTCATGGTGAAGATCCAAAAACAAACAAAGCCAAACCTACCTTGTGGCTCTGGCAGGGGTAAGGATGGGAGAAGAATCACTGTAAAATTCACTCAGAGTATTCACCATAAGGAAGACCTACCCTCCAGGGGAAAAGACTTCACCATAGCCTCATCCCAGCTGGGGAAGAACGTATCTCCCACTCTACTCCCCTCTACCCTTCCCACCTCACTTTAAGGGTGAAAAAAAATTATATCACTGGAAAAATATGTGTGACAGTTATAGCTCAGAGGCACAAGCCTAATGAAAAACTGAGATTTAGTCACACAGTTATAGAATCTGACCACCACACCAACAGGGATTCAGAGAACAGTGGTTAACAGTTGAAAGAGTTGCAAAATGTAAAATCTCTGCAAAGTAGGGAAGGCATCCAAAAATCAAGAGATGAGACAACAGAAAGGACACTGGAGGATTCTGAAGTCTCTGGCAACTATAATATCAGCAAACAATGAACATAAACTTACAGCCAGATTAACACAGATGCTCATACTAGTGACCTATATACTTCAGTATGAGTTACTTGATACATGTCAGTTTTCAACAAAAAATTACAAGGCATGGAAAAGAAAGGAAGGGAGGTAGGGGAGGGGAGGAAAAAATTTTGAAAAGACAAAGCAAGCATCAGAATTAGACTTAAATATGACTTAGATCTGACAGATATCAGAATTATCAGATCAGAAATTTAAAATAACTATGACTAATATGTTAAAGGCTCAAATGTAAAAATAAAGAGTAGGCAAGAACACATGGGTAATGTAAATAGAGTGATGAAAACACTAAGAAAGAATCAAAAGGAAATGTGAAAAATCAAAAACACTGTAACATAAGTCGATAATGCCATTGACAGGCTTATTAGTGGACTGTACATGGCCAAAGAAAAAAGCAATGAGGTTAAAGACAGGTCAATAGAAACTTCCCTAGCTGATATTCAAAAAGAAAAGAAAAAACAGGACAACAATTAAAAAAAACTATAATAGAACATCCAAAAAATGTGAGACTATTTCAAAAGATGTAGCATATGTGTAATGAGAATGTAAGGTGAAGAGAGAAGAGAGCAGAAGAAACGTTTAAAGAAATAACGCACTTTCCAAAATTAAAGATACCAAACCACAGATCCAGAAATCTCAGAAGATACCGAAAAGGATAAATAATAACAACAACAAAAACCATTCACATAGACATGTTATATTCAAACTTCTGTAAACCAAAGACAAAGAGGAACTATTCAAAGAAATCAGGAAATATCACCTTACCTAAGAATTATAGTGGACTTCTCATCAGAAATCATGCAAGCAAGAAGAAAGTGAATTGAAATATTTAGTATTGAAAGAAAAAGACACCAATCTAAAATTAAATAGCTAGTGAAATTATCCTTTAAAATGAAGGAGAAACAAAAACATTTTTAAACAAACAAAAACTGAGGAAATTCGTCTTCAGCACACCTGCCCTGCAAGAAATTTTAAAAACTCTTCAGGGAGAAGGAAAATGACATATATCAAAAACACAAATCTACATAGAGCAATGAAACTCATCTGAAAGGGAATAAATGAAGGTAAAGCAAAGTCTTATTTGTTGTTCTTAATTGATCTGAAAGTTAACTGTTCAAAGTAACAATACTAACAATATACTGGGTGATTATAGCATATGGGTAAGTGAAATAGATGGCAACAGTCATAATGGATGGGAGGGAGGAATTGGGAATATGTCGTCATAAGGTATCCACATTGTATGTAAAATAGCATAGTGCTATTTGAAAGTGGACTTAGTTTAAAAATGTATATTGCAGTCTAGAGCAATACTAATTTTTTTAAAGTATAACTGATATGCTAAGAAATCAAAAGTAATATTTTAAATGCTCAATTAAAATTGAGAAAGCAGACAAAAGAAAAAAAATAAGAACAAATGCAACTTAAAGAAAATAGTTACAAATATGGTAGATATTAATTCAGTTACCTTAACAGTGACTTGAAATGTGAATGGACTAAATACATCAATTAAAAGATACAGACTGTCAGAAGAAATTTAAAAGAAAGAGAGAGACCCTGTAGACAACTATATGTTATCTAGAAGAAATGTATTTTAAATATAAATACTTAAACTGATTAAAAGAAATGAAAAAAAGGTATTTCATGCTAATAATAATCAAAAGAAAGCTAGAGTACCTATTTTAATAGCAGTCAAACCAGTCATCAGAATAACAAAAATTTATCTTGAATAAAGAGGAGTAACTCAGGATGAAAAAAAGGTCGATTCTCCATGAGACAGAGAAATCCTAAAAGTGTTGGCACATAGCAACAGAGTATCAAAAGTCGATATAACTCAAAGGAGAAAAAAGGAAATCTACTTCTATAGTTGGAAATTTTAACACCTTTCTTTCAGCAACTGAGAGGTCAAGCAAGCAATCAATCAATAATTGACCTAAACAACACTATGCATCAACATGATAACTGCCATTTATAGACTATGCCATCCAACAACAGCAGAATATACACTTTACACAAACACATATGGAACTTTCACCAAGATAGACACATTTCTGTGCATAAAGCATTCCTTAACAAATTTTCAAAAAAAGCAATCATACAAAATATGTTCTTAGATTGTAATAAAATTTAACTAGAAATCCGTAACAAAAAGATAGCTGGAAAAAAATCTCAAAATATTTGGGAAATCAACCACACACTCCTACATAACACATGAGTCAAAGAATAAATCTCAAGATAAATAAGAATATATTTAACCAAATGAAAATTAAGAATATATTTAACCAAATGAAAATTAAAATACAATTTATCAAAATTTTTGAGATGCAGAGCAGGCAATGCTTATAGGGATATTTGTAGCATTAAGTGTACATATTAGAAAGGAAAAAAGATCTAAAGTAAATGACCTGAAGTTCTGCTTTAGGAAAATAGAGAAAGAAGAGCAATTTAAGCCTAAAGCATGAAAAAGGATAATAAAAAGTAGAGCAGAAACCAATGAAATTGAAAATGAGAAAAAAAAAATGAAACTAAAAGCTGATCCTAATTCATCTAAACCAGATATGGGTAACCTATCCATCTTTAACTATTTCAAAAATTGAAGAGGAAGGAACACTTCCAAATTTATTCTATGAGGCCAGCATTATACTAATACCCAAAGACACTACCAAAAAAAAAAAAAAAAAAAGAAAAGAAAAGAAAAGAAAATTCCAGGCCAATATCCCTGATCAACACAGATGCAAAAAACCTCAACAAAATATCAGCTAACTGAATTTAACAATTCATTAATAGGATCATACACAAGAATCAAGTGAGATTTATTCCAAGGATACAAGGATGGTTCAATATCCACATATTAATCAACACGACACATATTAACAAAATGAAAGACCATATGATTATCCCAATAGATGCAGAAAAAGATTTCGACAAAATTCAATGTCCACTTATTATGAAAACTCTCAAAAAGTGAGTATACAGGGAGCCTACCTCAATATAACATGGGGCATATATGACAAATCCACAGCTAACATCATGCTCAACACAGTGAAAAGCTTTTCTTCTAAGATCAGGAAGAAGACAAGGATGCCCAAATTCTTTTATTCAACACAGTATTGGAAGTCCTAGCCACAGCAATCAGAAAAGAAAAGGAAATAAAAGGCATCCAAAGTGGAAAGGAAGAATTAAAACTGTAACTATTTGCAGTTGACATAATACAAATATAGAAAATCCTAAAGACTCTACCTCCCCCAAAATAGTAGAATAAATGGATTCAGTAAAGTTGCAGGATACAAAATGTGTTGCATTTTTATACACTAATAATAAACTATCAGAAAGAGAAATTAAGAAAACAATCCCACTTACAATTTCATCCAAAAAAAAAAAAAAAAAACCAACCAAGGAATAAATTTAACCAGAGATGAAAGATCTGTATTGCATGACTTTAAGACACTGATGAAGGCAATTGAAGAAGATACAAATATAAGGAAAGATATACCATGCTCATAGGATTGAAAGAACTAATGTTGTTAAAATGTCCATACTCCTTAAAGCAATCTACAGATTCAACACAGTATCTATCAAAATATCTATGGCATTTTTCACAGAACTAAAACAAATAATCCTAAAATTTGTATGGAATGACAAAGACCTCATGTAGCCAAAGGAATACTGAGAAGGAAGAACACACTTGAAGAGATGAAGCATTCTAGTTTTGAACTGTATTATAAAGCTATGGTCATCAAAATAGTATGGTACTGGCACAAAAACAGACACACAGATCAATGGATCAGAATACAGTGCTCAGAAAGAAACCCCTGCTTATACAGTCAACTAATCTATGACAAAGGAGGCAAAAATATTCTATACGGAGAAGATCAGTTTCTGCAATGATGTTGGGTATAGCTCAGTGGTAGAGCTCACGCTTAGCAGGCATGAGGTCCTAGGTTCAATCCTCAATACCTCCATGAAAAAAAAAAGACGCATTCAATAAGTTGTGTTTGGTAAATTGACCAGTTCCATGCAAAAGAATGAAACTAAAACATTTTCTTACATTATATAGAACAATAAAATAAAAATGGATTACAGACTCAAATGTAAGGCTGAAAAACATATAACTCCCAGAATAAAACAGCCAGAAATCTCTCTGACATGGGTCTTAGCAATATTTTTCTTTTGGTGGGGGCGGGGGGGGCGTCTTTCTTCTCAGGCAAAGGCAACAAAACCAAAAATAAACAAATGGAACAACATCAAACTAAAAAGCCTTTTCATACCAATGGAAACCATCAAAAAATGAAAATGCAACCTATTAAATGGGAGATGATGTTTGCAAATGATATGTCTGTTAAGAGATTAATACCCAAAATATACAAAGAACTCATACAATTCAACATCATAAAAATGAACAATCCAATTTAAAAATGGGCAGAGGATCTGAATAAACACTTTCCCAAGAAATACATACAGGTGGCAACAGGCAAATGAAAAGATGTTCAACAGTGCTAATCATCAGGGAAACGCAAACCAAAACCACAGTGAGATGGTATCTCATACTTGAAAGAATGGCTATCATCAAAAAAACAAAAAATAACAATTGTTGGGGATGATATGGAGAAAAGGGAACCTTTGTGCACTGTTGGTGAAAATGTAAACTGGTACAGCCACTATGGAAAACAGTATAAAATTTCCTCAAAAAAATTGAAAATAGAAATTTCATATAATTCAGCAATTCCACTTCTGAAGAACATAAAAACATTAATTTGAAGAGATATGTGCACTCCAATGTTCACTGCAGTATTATTTACAATAGCTAAGACATAGTAGTAACCTAAGTATCCATCGATAGATGAATGGATAATGTATGCAATGGAATATTACTCAGCCATAAAAAGAATGAAATTCTGCCACTTGTGAAAACATGGATTGACCTAGAGGGTATTATTCTCAGTGAAATAAGTCAGACAGAAAAAGACAAATATCATATGATTTCATTTATACATGGAATCTAAAAATAAAATGAACAAACAAAACAGAAACAGAACCACAGATACAGAGAACAAACTAGTGGTTGCCAGAGTGGAGGGAGGTAAGAATGGGTGAAATCAGGGGGAGGGTATTAAGAGGTACATACTTCCAATTATAAGATAAATAATTCATGAAGTTGTAATGTACAGCACAGGAGATGTAGTCAGTAAGACTTTAATAACACTGTATGGTGACAGGTGACAACTAGACTTATCATGGTAATCATTTCATAATACATAAAAATATAGAATCACTATGTTGTAACCCTGAAATGAATATAATATTGCAAGCTGATTATACTTCAATTTTTTAAAAATTTCCATTATCCCATCAAAAAAAGTCTGTTTTTCCATCACCACTGTCAGCCCCTATACCTCACCATAACTAAACTTTAAGGCAGAGGTTTTGTTTGACTCAAAGACAAAAACTGTGGCTCCAGCATCTTGCACATGCCTGGCAAACAGGAGGTGCTGAAAGAAAGAGTTTCTAACTAAGAGACTCATACCAGCTTAAAGGGAAGCAAACATACTAAAGCTCAGTAGATCCCATGCTGTGCTCAGCTTTGTTCCATGATTTTGCAAGAGCTCAAGAAATTAGGTTTTTCAGAACATACTACTCTCGGCCCTGCCCTTCCAGCCAACCTCTCCACATATGGCAGGACCTACTTCCACGCTGACATTTCTCCCATCCTTTTTCTTCCATTCCCTTGTGCATGGCAGCCCCCCAATGGCAGCCAGTTACTTGAGAAGCGCAAGCTCGCTGATTTATATTCCAGCCGCCTTCTGGAAGGGGCTGTGGTCCAGCTGCACATTTGTATATTCATTGAGCCATACTCCCTACTCCATAGCCTCCTGACAGTTGCAGATGGCAAAGACATTTTTCATAAGGTGCGTGAGAGGAGGAGAGGGACAGGCTTAAACATCATTTGGAGGCGACAACAGCTTTGTTGAAACCAAGGGAGCAGGATTGATAGAGAATTAGAAACTGAACAGGGGGCAGATAGTACATTCTCATCCTATTGACAGCCACTTAAAACTGCTGTACAGTTTCCCTATTATCAGTTACCATTTACACACTGTTCAGAATGTTCTAAATACCCAGGAACTATATTCAGGAGCTTTCCCATGCAAAGGCATTGAACTTCAGCTTTCTCTCTCTCTCTCTTATTCTTTCTTTGAGTATAATCTTGCTGATCGTAAGCCCTGGAGTAAACAGTTCAAAAACAAAAAAGAACAAGAAGTGGAAATGGCTGGACTTGAATAGGAAGCAAGTTAGTGAAAAAGAAAAGGGTCAGAAACCTAGAAATCTTGTTAAGAGCGGAGCGGACAGAGGAGGAATTACCCACGGCTCTTGGCTACCCTATCTGTATCAGCAGCAGCGGTTGACACACTAAAAACAAAACTACTGGCCCACAGGACAAAGAATCAATGAACCCACAGCTGAACCAAGAGGTGTATTTCTCTGATAAGTGACCCTGCATCTTAAAAAAAACAAGCAAACAGGAAAAAAAAAATGGCCACCTCTACCTGGGTTGCTTTCTCCTGTCATTTCAGTTTATACTTGATATTTTGACCCATGCTTACATAAAGCCTAACATGACCCACGTGTGCCTTCTGTATATTCTCTTAATAAATCTAGTCTCTAAAATTACATCCCTTTAGGATCAGAACTGAGCTACCTATTTTATTTTTCAACCCCAACATTGTTTAACATGGCTAAGGGCAGGGACTTGACCCTCCTCGAATGCCTCTCTTTCCCATAAAATGTTCAGGTCATAATAAATACACATCGTTTTCTCTACGATAAGGTCTATCATCTTTGTATTTCTGAAGTGAATTTTCTTTTGGCCTGCATTTCCTTCAATCTGAATGTCATCCCTGGTGACAGATTAGCTCAAATCCTGAGGTCTTTCATTTTTTTTCCTCTTTCTTCTCTTATCTCTCCCATCTATTAGCTCACTCCAACAGACTGAAGGCGAGTATTCCAGACACTATTGAGTACAGACCACATTCACCCTATTTAACCACAAGAGGAATAGAGACAAACTATGAGAAAGCACCTCATCTAGAGTAATGCTGGAGGATCAGGCTTTTTCAGAACCTAAGCAAGGCTTCACTGTGCCACGGAGGCCGTTCCATCATCTGCACACGTGGTGGGCTCTGTACAGGAGGACTCATGTGTCAGGGGCAGGTTGAGCTATCTGATGCCAATCATACATACACAGAAGGCACCTGATATTCCAAAAGAATGAATCTTAATGTGGCAGCATAAATGTGCTTCTATCAGAGGAGACATTTAAGGATCAAAAAGAATCTACTTGGAGTGGCATTTTCATCACCTAAGACTCAGCTGCTATTTTACGCCAATCTGATAGCTGTTGGTAATAAAAACCAGCTCAGAAAGGAACCAAATGTTCCTTGCAATAGACTGTCAGGGTTTTTATTTCTCAAGATACAGGTTTAAAGTCATGTCAATGGGAAGAACACGCTTTCCGCTTTCAGGGACCAAACCGATTTTCTTCCACTCACTGTATCAAGAAACGTTTGCATTTGGGAAACTCGGGAAGAAACTGATCCTAGCCTTTGGTACTGGGAAGAGGGAACTGGAAGCAAAGCATCTTTCTCACCATCAGTCTGTTCAGAGTCAGTAAACACCAGGGCAGTCGAAAGAAACTATTTCTGATCCACCCAAAATCTGGAATACCGATGTTTCCAAAACTCAAGGCACAGAGGCTCCACATTCCTTTCGCGTGGCTTTCTGAAAGAGCAGACTGGCACCCCCACGTTTGGGGAGAAAGCCCTGAAGCGTGACACACAGAGAGGATGAGAGTATATGGGGGAAACAGAGAGATATCAAGACAGAGGGCATATTCATGCAGATCTCCCTCCAAAGGCTCAAACTAGGAGGCAGAGGTCCTCCATCCCTTGTGTGTCATGAGAATGAGCTAGCGAGGGAAGGTCCCAATTCCTGATCCTCTCACTCAGCCCTTTCTCAGGATGTCTCCCCATTCTTCAAGAAAAGAGTTGTCTCAGCTTCCAGCGGGGTTCTGAGGTGTGTAGGGTAGAGAAGGCAGGAAGGGCACTGTTCAGCAATGGGGCAGGACCCTGATCACCCAGTGGACTCTGGCAGGCACAGGGCTGGTGGAGGGACATGCAGATCATCAGGGGCCTCACTCTGTGAAGCACTACATGGTTAGGACTGCAGACTACTTGTAGAAGACTCTCAAGGCATAAGGTCCACCATGAGGTCAATGGGGTACTGAGGATCATTTCTTTTACTTGATGGTAGAGAAAGAAGGGGTCTTGCCACACTCAGAGTACAGTAAAGAGCTTCGTTAATGACCCTAAATAAGAAAGCGATTTGAGCCTGGAAACACACATCTAAACTAGAGCATAAAAATTAAGACATATTTATCAGGGAGACGAAGATCAAAAAAAAAAAAAAAAAACCTGATTAGGAGACAAAATATGTGACTTAAAAGATTCCCAATAATTGAGGCCAAGAAAGAGCCTTTTAGAAACTCGAAAACAACTCAGGTTAGAACACAGCTAGAAGAATTCAAATTTTCTGAATTCAGAATTACGTGATCTGGTCTCACGAGATACATTATATTTCTGTACTACTTTTATAAAACTTCTCCTAAGATTCTCATAACAACCCTAGACAAAAAAGACTGACAAATCCATCCTAGGATTTAAAGATAATGAAATAGCTAAGTTCTCTGACCTTTTCTCTTGCTTTTTCCTGTGTCCTCCCTGTCCCAGGATCTATATGTCTCTTTCAGGTTTTGTTTATGTTGCAGGAACTTCTTAGATGCCCATCGAGTCCATGCTTTCTTCTCTGAGATCTGGCTACCACCCATGGCCCCTCAGAAGTGCGGACCAAGGACCAATCTTCCATGTTGGGACCATGTGACTCACTCTCTCTCCACCCCCAGGACACAGCTGACTGAATCTTGAATAGATTGTTTACTCAAGGTGAGCCAGTCATGTTTCCTCTCCCAGGCGTTTGAGGTTGGGACGTAGAGAATCTCTAGTTCAGGGATGTCGGGTATGGGATCTGAGAAGTCAAACAGGAACTATAACCATGGAAGCCAATTCCTATCTCAGGCATGCCAAGGCAGAAAAAACCTGTCTCCACAGAGAAGAGAACCAAGCAGGTGTGCTGACCAAGTGTGGTGGGGACACTTGTCACAGGGAGAGATGGACAGGGAAGCCGAGGCTTTTCCAGTTTCCGAGACCTAACTTTCCTTTCTGCACCTGGGTTTTATAAGTTTTCTCTGATTCCATTCTTTAAACTAGCTTGAGAGGGTTTCTATTTCTTACAACCAAGACATTCTTGACAAAGATGATTATACCCCCCCCCCCAATGGAAGCTACTGATGCCCTGCAAGCATGCACTTGGCTGGGGTCAAGCTGGATCAGCTTGACTCTCCCATCCTCTGGTAGAAGCTAAACATATTGCTGCCTCCATTCCACCTCCTGCTTTTTATTTTTTTTAAACTGACATATACTCTCTCCCCTCTCTTCCTTCCTAACTCTTCTCACTGTGCACATTTCACATTTCATGGAAATGAAAACCTTTACCTTTTTAGTCTTCCCATTTCTTGCTAAAGGGAAATAAAGCTGTCTTCAAAAGCCACGTTTTCACTTTCAGTTCATTCAAAACAGAATGTCCTCACTCTGTCTCACCCCACGTGCCATGGGGCCCTGAGAAGGCATCTTGGTTCTCCTAGCGACCCCCATCCACTTCAGTGCTACATCCTGCCACTGGACTCCCCTTTGACCTACACATCAACCACCATGTACATAATACTCTCGGTGCTGTGTGTTTAGGGGCATGTGCTGAACTGATCTGTTGTCACTCACCATCATTGTTACCCCTTTCTACATGGCAGAGGAGAAGTCTGCTACTGTATTTCCCAGAATCCTATTCTGCCCATGTTTACTCTATGTAACCATATGCCTCGATTTAAAGAAACTCTTTCTACTTGGAACACTTAGAATGATGTGTTTTTCTGACTCAAGATGTTAAAGGGAGAAAATCTTTGTTTCTAATCTTACACTTCCTTTCATGTGGAAGAAGTATCACCTGCTTTACATTCCTTCTTCTCCCTTCATGAGATAGGGTGACTTAAATGATTTAGGAATCTGGCTATAGATCTAGGCATGAATAGATCTGTCTCTTCCTGTCCTCCTCTCATTTCTTTTCTTAAATTGAAATATAGTTGATTTACAATGTTGTGTTAATTTCAGGTGTACAGTAAAGTTATGTTCATACACACACACACACACACACATTCATTTCAGGTTCTTTTCCATTATAGGTTATTACACAATACTGAATACAGTTCCCTGTGCTGTACAGGAGGTCCTTGCTGTTCATCTACTTTATATATAGTAGTGTGTAACTCCCCTCCTTTCAGAGGCTAACCTTCTTTCTAAGAGTGTATCTTCTTTCCTGGTTTCTGATAACCTGAAAGGAGCCTGCCTCTCACTCCCCAGAAGCAGCCTCCAGCGGTCCAGAACTTCCTAAGCCTGGGTGGCTAAAGCCTAGGGTTTGATGTTGGACAGCAGACTTACGTGCAGATATAAGCCATATTCTCCAAAATTAATTTTATCAGTAATAAAGATTGCATTTTTGATCCCCATCTGTTTTAATTCTTGTCTCTTTCTTAACTGGTATCAAACTGTGATTGAACAAAGGATGCTGTTTATCGAGTCCCATAAAACTCTAACACTCTAATTTAGTTATTTGCAGGTAATGCTCCCATCTCCATGTAACATCTCAACAACCTTTCTCCTCACCCATGCCCCTCCAAAATCCTGTATTCCTTCATTTGTGCACAATCAGTTCAATAACCTAGCTCCAGATTTACTTGACCCCTTTAACTTCAAGAGCCCTCTTCTTCACCTAGCACCCCATTCCTATCGCCCTGCCCTGACACAACCCAGCTCTGCCCCATGCCAAATTTTAAATGCCACCTTTTTTTTAATCTCAACCTTCAAAATATCTAGCTCTCTTATCTCCTTTCCCCCATTATCCCTATCCTCCAACTTCATGAGTCATATCCTCCCCTCAACACCTCACTTCTCCAGGTCTACCAAGCCTGAGAACTTTCATCCTTTCAGACAGAGCCTCATTCTATAGTTTACCCATCAACGTCTGCCTAGCTTGCAATTTTAACTCCTTCCACCTTGGTTCCTTAGCTATCTACCTTAAAGCAAATCCCCACTGTAGATCAATCCAAACATTCACATTCCGCATTCATATACTTCAGCAGCTGCGTGCTAATGGAAAAAACTTCACTGTTCTCTGGATTGACGCCACCCCTGAGACAAGGTCTTCAATTTCAGCTGGATCTTCACGGATGTTCTTTACTCTTTGCCTATTTCCCTGACCTGGGTCTGTCTAATTCACAGCTACTACAAACCACCACATTCCTTGAACTCCTAGTTAGCCCTTTCCTCCCACACCCTCTGAATCTGACTTGACTTCCCACATCGAAAGGACAGTAATGGCCACTGAGTGAGAATTTCCATGAGTTCTTACCTGCCCTGTTATAATCAGACACAACCATTCTTATCTCCCTCCTACTGGTCTCAAAGGAAGAAAGGGACCTGCCTAGAGTTTATCCATCCTCCTTAAACAAGGTTCCGGCCGCTCATCCTCTAAGACTCTGACCCCATCGACAGGCTCCTCTATCCAACTTCTGTTTCATTCTGGCCTTTTCTTCTTAGCTTGTGAGGATGTGAGCAGGACCAAGTTTCTTCTATCTGTAAAAGAAATTCCTTATTCTTTCACTTATTATCTATAATCTATTCTTCTCTTCACAAATGAACTTACAAAATACCTCCACATACCTTTCATTCCATCTTTTAACCCATCCCAGGCCACTGTTTGTGAGTTCTCATCCACCTGAATTCTCTAGTGACTTTGACACTGTTGGCCACACTTTCCTTGACACCCTCTCTTCTCTGGGACCCTTTACTAACCTCCTGCTTCTGATTCTCCTTTACTTACTTTGATAGCTACTTACTGTACCTCAGAGCTCATCTTCAACCATCTGTTTCTTACATGCTTAACGTTCCCAGAGGGTTCTGTTCTCAGTCCTCTCTTTCCATTCTGAACGCCTTCTCTGTGTGAGGTTTTCTGTGTTCACAACTTCAACTTTATGTATAAATATTTGGCTTCAAGATCTTTCTCTCTTACCCGGACTCTCTCCTGATATGTGCCAAAGCTGTTCACCATACATTTCCATCTAGAATCCTCTATAAAACCTCTAACTGAGCATTCTTTAAATGAGTTCGTTGTCATCAAACACGAAACCTGGCCTTTTCCCTTTATTTACTAACTCAGTGAAGACGGCGGAATCTACACCAGACTATTCAACTTGCACTGTCTTTCCTTCTCTGCTTTCTTAATATGTCTCGTGTCTGTAAACTCCTTCCCATGTTTTCTATCATTTCCCGAATATTTGCATTCACAGTTCTTGCTCAGACAATTGCAGAAGTTTCCTGATTGGGAACCTGTCTTTGTTCAATCCCCCCAACATGAGGGGGCTCTTTCTCACATACACATCTAATCGTGTTACTTTCCAGCTCAAGATCACCCCTGGTTCCCCACTGCCCTTGGAAAAAAAAAAAATACAAAGTCTTTAACATATCCTGGAAGATCTATTATTTGGCTGTGACCAAGCTTGCCAGTCACACTCAATATATGTTTGGTTAACTAAATTAAATGACTTAGTCAAGGTCACACACCTGGCAAATGGTGGGACAAGGATGGAAATTTAAGATCCTTGGGCTCCATGCCCAGTGCTTTTTTCATTGCCCCATCCCACCCACACCATCACTTCAGAGGAACTGAGAGATGTCATACGAATCTAAAAGCTGTTAACGCTCCCGTACTCCCAGTCACTGCTGTGTTCTGAGGTCTACAATTGAATGCTTTTGTGGTAAGCCAACCAGAGTCACAATCACCAGATGAAAACTGGTCAATTTAGGCAGAGGCGGCTTCAGGTTCCCAATGAGCTCTTAAGAGGAAGAAGACAGTTCCATGCTGATTGAAGATTAATGAGAACCGCTACAAAGCAAGGAATATGAAGTGGGTACCCCAGGGGGGACGCCTCTGTCTGCAATCAATTTCTGTGCAGCCACAAATCTTGCCTAACTTGAACTCTTTTCAAGTGTTCCATTTCTAGGAAAGACATTTTAAAACCCTGTTTGTTTTTTATTTGTTTAAGCGAGTGGGTACATGAGAATAATTTGTTTGGGTTTGCCTGGCATTTTCATTACTGAATCACTTTCATGCCCTAAAAAAAATTAAAGTGAAATTTCAGTCCTTCTGGCCTTGAGTCCATGGAGCCACGTCACTTAAGCCCCTCTTTTTGGTTTTCCTTTTAGTGCTGTTTCCAAGTCAGAATCTCCTCCTGACTTTAATTATAAAGGGAAAGAAATCTGAAGGAATCTACAAGATGCAACCCACACCACCCAGTCATCTCAAGACAGAACTAACCTAGAAAGCTGTTCCTAAAATTTTCTAAGTTCCAGTTTATTCCACAGAATCTTGGACTTACTCCCATGTTGCCCACTGCCAGGGGAACCTGCACACCACAGATCCAGCAGAAGCTCAGCACCTGACTCCCAGAACTTGCTGGAACCCATTTCTCAGCTCTCTGACCTGAGACAGGGAGAGAGGAGCGCCTGTGTGCTCCACGGAGCTGTGAGAGTGCAGTTAGCAAGTAAGCAGGCGTCAGCCCAGCCGTGGAGGCAGAGTTCGTGACAGAGCCTGGAGGCGTCTGCTGCACACCACACCAAGTTCTTCTCTCATAAAGGAGTTGGTGTAAAGTCATTTAATTACTGAGTGTTAAGTGAACACCTAATTATGTCAAGTTGGTGAACTCTAGGGCCCCAGGGGCTGGGAGAGTTTGATTTTTATTCTTCTTAATGGCACCTGCTTTGCCTTTTTTTCTGACCCTCAGCTGTGTGGATCTTTTAGGCTACTTAAAAAAAAAGAAAAAAAAAGCTGTATTGAAGAAAATGGAGTTGTTCAATGCTAAATGAAATAATGGCAATCTTCTTCAAAGTTTTCAAAAACTAATTGTGTAAAAACTGAAAAAATGTGACATGGTGGGAAAGTGAGAGTTCTGGGGTATAAAAAACACAGGTTCAAATTCCACCTTTACCATTTGCCAGCCACTTGCCTTGGGCAAATTACTTATATCCTCTGAGCCTTAGTTTCTGGAACATGAACAGAAAAACAACTTTTATCTTCCTCCACCTGGCCAGAAAATTTGGAATTCCCAAAGGCTCACGTCTAAGCCTTCTTGTCTGTCTTATGGTTTAGTCCTTGGTGACCTTGTCTGCTCCCTCTCCTTGACCCCAATAGTCAACCCATTAGTAACTCTATCAAGTTTCCCTCCTAGTGTTTATTAAATATGTACCACTTTCCCATCTCCTTGGATGCCACACTATTACAAAATACTGTCATTTCTCACCTTCAACATCCTCCTAACTGGTGGCCCTGTATCCACTACTGCCATCTTTCTCTATTCCATTTTCCTCCTAATATCCAAAGTAATCTTGACAAACAAAAATTTAATTCTGTTACTGTCATCTACTTAGAATAGTTAAGGGACTCTTCATTGCTTTCGTGCTGGAAACCAAAATCGCTTCCAAGGCACCCAAGTCCTGACCCCCGCTTATTTCTCCAGCTTACTTCCCACTTTGCCGTCGTTTACTCTAGGAACTCTAGTTTCATTGGAGATATATATATTTTTTTTCAAGTGGATTATGTTTCTTCTTTCCATAGGGCAGTTCTCTTTGTTGGAGCACTCCTCCAACGTCCCAACTCTGCTAAATACAAACACACAACTTCACGTATTTGCACTTAGTTTCTACCCACCTCAGATAACGAGAGCTCCAACATCGATTCCTCCAGGAAGCCCTCCATCCTGACTCAAGCTTTCAGATACGTTTGCGTGGGTTGCACTGTGCACAAGAGCATCTGGCTGAGGCGCAAGGATGGGTGGAAGTGAACCACACTCCACTCGCCAATCCCTACATTCTGGCACCAAACTGCGTGTCCTAGGACAACTTTATTTAATTCTCTCACTAGTTATTAGCCTCTGTGCTATGTCCTCGACTAAGTCAAAGCTCTGTATCTCTTGCTGCCATAATACTATTCACAGTGCTGCCCATAATTGCAATTTTATATTTACTTGTATAAGATGATGTTTTTAATGTCTATCTCTCTTAGTAGACTATAAGCTCCCAGGAACGATATTTGATTTGGTCACCATTTTATCCACTGTCTAACATAATACTTGACATCTAATACACGTTGAATAAACATGTGTGGAATGAATGAAAAATGAACAACAACGTTACTACGAGGGTAAGTTTTCATTTGTGAAAGCAGCATGCCATTGCCTAAAACTTAGCAAATACTCACATACATATTTGTTTGAAAATGAATTACCTGACACCCAAATATTAAATGACTCAATCGGGGTCACAACAATAAAAAGTGGGCAGTGTGAGGACGTGCCTTTGAGGTGACCACTCAGGATACGGAGAGGCTTGGGGGACAGGATTCTCCCAGTAGAGAGCTATTTGAAGAGTGAACACATCTAGCTGGGGCATGAGACCTCTACCATTCTTCTCCAACATCATATTCAAGGCAACATACTGGGAAGAGCGGGCTTTGGGGGCCGCTGGCTTGTTCTTTACCTTTAGCCAATGGTCAGACACAGCGAGGCATTTGCTTGGTGCCAGTTAGAAAATTGAACTGAGGGCAAAAGTCCAATAAAACCTCAGTTACCATCTCAGATAAAAGTCGTTAGGATCCTCATGGCTTGTCTGTATTGAGTACTTTTGTGAGCAGCATTATGATAAGTGCTCTACATGCATTATTCATTTCACCTGCAACAATCCTACGATGTATTAAGTTGAGTTATATTAAATTGTCAATATTTGACCCTTTGACCTACCAAAATGGCAATTTTATATGTTTCGATCTAATACATACTACTGCCTCCACTTTAAACATGAGTATTTGAAGTTCCAAGAGCTAGGATCAGAACCCAGGCAGCCTTAGGACAAGACGGTGAACAGTCCTGCCTGGTCTCCTGAAGGGCCAGTCATGCGCAGGAACCAGAAACTAAGAATCATGTCTCTGACGATTAACAAAGATTATTTTAAGCTTTATAACTCCCCTAGATTTACTGTTCTAGCTCCCCCAACTGTGTCTTTGTGCTGATTCATGGTCAAACTCTATACAGTAAAATGGGCTGCGTTCATTTCTCTGCAGGAAGACTACACCCCATTCCTGTTCATTTCTGGGGAGAGGAGGAGTTTCCAGGGAGGAGTGAGTGGCAGCAGTGCTCAAGAGGGGAAGACTGCAGGCTGACTCCAGGCCCTACAGGAAGGAAGGAAGAAGAGGAGGAGAAGCCCCTGCGGGCTCCTGCTTAGAAGTAGAAAGACCTGGACAGAACCTCTGACAAGAACCAAACCCACAGCATCTGCCATCATGCCCTTCCCACGGCATCAGCGCCGGGGAACATGAAGTCCTTCTCAGGTCTCTGCCTTTGCGAGGTCAGAACCTTAGCACCAGGAATACAGCATTGGCAGGGACTTTACACATCCCATGCTCCAGACATCTCTTGTTAAAGACAAGAAAGCTAATCAAGCCAGCATTTACTGAGCACCTACTACACGCCAGGCACCGTAGTAGTTCTTGGTCCCAAAGATGTGAACCAGAGAGACAGAGCCCCTACCTTGCCTTACAGAGTTTACAGATGGAGCAGAGGAACACTGAGTCACACTAATTACAGGCTGATAAAAGGCAAAAGCCCAGGGTGCGATTACAGCAGGGTGCAAGGCCAGGTGTGGAAATCTGAGGAAATAACTTACACCGAGACTTGAAGGATTTGATCAAAGGAGGCAAGCAGAGAGCAGCTGGCTATTTAAGTGAAGTGGTCTGCTTGGGTCACCTAATTAGCTCTATAGTGCAAGCCTCTCTGTGCCTCAGCAGTAAACAGGACATTTGTTAATTCATAGACTTGTGAGTGTTAAATGGGCAAGTATATATAAAATATTCAGTGTATAGTAACTGCGTAATAAGCGTCTGGTCCTTTCCCCCATTTTTTCCTGATCCAGAATATTCTCTGCTATATGATTCTGCCTTCATTCTTGGGACACAGAGCCCTTCAGGGTCAAGCATTTCAGTCTGTTTTGATCCCTGTTTCACTTGCTGCAATGTTGCGGGCTGGGCAACGTGATTTGAAAATTATGGCCTTTGTTGTGACTGGGCAAGGAGCTTTAGATTGCAGCCAGGGGCTGGATGCATTCCATTTTTCATCTCAAACTCTTGTCCATGTTTTTTGCACGGTTAAAACTATTCATGGCCTCCTGACAAAGTAGAAAAACTCGTATTATTTCAGACATGTCCACTTTGCGGCAGCACTCTAACATTGTCTAGCAGTCGGCTAGTTAGGGAGGCACTGCTGGGGGGGGTCTTTTTCATCAATAATTATTATTGATGAATAACGATAATAATTATTATCATCAATAATTTTATCATAATAAAATAATTATCAATAATGTTAATCATTATTATAATGACTACATTATAATATTATTACTATTATCATTAAAACTATTAATGAATATGCCTTCCATGCACCAGTTGCTGCTCTAGGTTCATCATAGGGAAAGCCCTGACTGACCACCTGAGGAACCAAACAGTATACTGTAAGTGACAGGAATCCTTTGAAGTTTATGGCAAAGGAGTGACATGATTGTGGACGGGAGGCATGGAGGTCAGGTGGGAGTCCAGGAAAGAGATAATGAGAACCCAGTGGAGGCAGTGCCAGCAGGGACGGAGAGGGGAAAGGAGGGACTGAAATTTACTGAGGAGACAAAATCATCAAGACTGGACGAATGACTAAAAAAGGAAGGGGTTGGGTGGAAAGAAAGAGGAATGCAGGACGGCTGCACCAACCAAGAAGCTGAATAAAGACAGAAAAGTGGACTGATTCTAGAGAAATCTGAAACTTGCAATATTGGTTTAGAAACTACTCGGTTCCATGTGACTGTGGGACAGCCAGGTAGCAATGTCCAGCTGGCAGCTGGTGTAGCAGTCGGAGGCGCAAGTCAGAAGTTAGAGCTGAGGATAAACCGAGGGGACGGGGGCATCCACATATACGCAATTGTTTAAACCCCAGCACTGGATGAGAGCCCCAGGAACAGTGGAAAGAGTGAGAAAAGAAGAGAACAGGGAATAAAACCCTGGGAAATACCAGTATTTGAAGAGCTACTGGAGGAAGAACTTGTAAAGAAGAGGGAGGAGGAGTGTTTGAGAAGTAGAAGGCAGAACAGTTCTGGAAACTAAGAGCGGACATGGTGCCCAGTGCTGCAGAGTCAGGGAAGCTAAGAGCTGAAATGCAGTGTTGAATTTCCATTTAGATGTTACTAAGGACACAGGCAAAGTCGCTGACGACTCCACTTCTAATGGAGTGGTGGGCATGGAAGCCAGTGGTTGAGAAGGAGACAGGGTGTGAGAGCAGAGGCTTCACACGCACTTTGGATTGTGACTCAGGGCTGCCTAGGGTGTTGCCAGGGATCCCTGTGACACCAGAAACCATATCCCATGTTCTCCTTTCTCCACCTTCTGATTCTCTTCCAACTTCTACTGACTTCCTTTGTCCTCCTAGGTTTCAGATCCAACTCTGATCAGTATCGGAGGCCCTAGAATGACAAGATCCCATTTTTAAAAGCAAGAGCAGGTGCTCTAAGCTCGATATGGCATCACAGGCTAGGCACTCAGGTTGTCACAGTATCACCTTCCTACCTGGACGGTGACTGGGGAGGAGGCCAATCCAACAACTGCACTTCATTCTAAGCCACTGTCATTTCTCCCCAGACAAAGCAAGAAACTCTTCTCACCTTTGTCCTTTTACATCTGTATTCCCTGCTGCAGTCTGAATAACCCTTTTGAGAATGAAATCAGATCAGGTTTCCCCTCGGCAAGACACTGAATGGCTCTGAGCACTTCACTGGGAGTAAGTCCTGGCTCTCACCACTGCCTGAACGTGCTCAGCAAGCCGGCCGCGGTCTATCTGGCCTCACTCCCGAGACCTCTTCCCCTTGCTACTGCACTTTGGTTGCACTGGCCTCCGGGTTGCTCCTCCAACACAGCAATACATCACACCTGCCTCTGGGACCAGGCAATTCTTTTTCCTGGAATCATCTCTCTCTAGAAATCTGCATGGCTTCCTTCCCTCACTTCATTCAGGACTCTACTTCAATTACAGACAAGTCTAACTACATCGATGTCTATGTCTGTACATATCATACACGTATATATGCACGCTCTTTCTCCTCCCACAAGGATGCAAGCTCTGTGAGCGTATGAACCTCGTCCGTATCTCTAGCTCCTAGAACAGTATTGGGCCTTTAACACATAACTATTGAGTGAATAAGGGAATGAGCATCTAATGCAGCTATGAAAATATGTCGCAGAATCTGAAACAAAAGAGAGTGAACCAAACTGAAACGAAGGCCAGGTATCAACCCTCCAGTGGGTGTGTACCAAACACTTCCCCTGGGCCAACATCTCCTCTACCCACTGGCAGAGATGATGCCGGCATAAAAGGAGTCAGTCCTTGCCCAGAATAAGGAGGTGCTTAAGAAGAGTAGACTTATTAAATAATTAGTGAATGAGATAGTTTATAGAAAAGTACTGGGAGTCTTCAAATTAAACCTCGAGTTAGTTAATAAATCTGTATCGCCTTGCCCGGAGCTACTGGGTGTCTCCTTCCTGCACAGCCGCTCCTACCCACTGCCATAATTACCTCTTTCCTCTGTGACTCTCCCTGACAGGGCCAGCCCCTGGGGGCCTGGCTTAACTGCTAGCTCACTCGGTCACCGGAAGAACCTTCTCATTTTGCTACTTAGGTATCTCCCAATCACTGGCCTTCTCCCTCCATACTAACATCGGCCCCCTTTTGGGTTAAAAGACATGTAGAGATCTAAGCAAAGGAAGCAGACCTGTTACTGGGGACATACATGGTATATCCAAGTAGCTAAGACTTGTTAGGGACTTAAGTTACCTATTTAATACCGAGTCAAAAGGATTCTAACACAAATGTGTTTTAGGAATTTGTTTAGTATCTGTCCATTAGTCAGAAATTATCTACATGGCTATTAATACTGTTCACTGACTCCAATAAGACACCAAAAATTACGTGAGGAATATACCCAGCCACCATCCTGTGCAGAAAGAAGCGGGTTGCTGAGGATCAAGCTGTTGGAATAAGAGGTCAAGTCCCCTGTGTACCTTCTCTTTATGACCATTATTGACTGCTGAATGGGGTCTCCAGTCCCAGAGGGGGAACAAAAGAGAACAGAGTCAATACCTTTGATTGACTGGCAGGGCCGCTGCCTCAGTAGGCTTTCCCTCCAACAAATCTCTGCCAGCCACGTCCCCTCAGAACACCCCACCAATCCGAAAAATACCACGTGCATGCGGATACGGTGCTTCAAAGATAAAACCAGCAAAAGCAATGATCACACTACAGTAACAGGCCGAAGAATCTTGTCTTTTGTTAGACAAAAAGTCGATAGAGTAATGATTGACCTCATTCACCACGGTCAGCCAGCCCTATGTGATTACTCCCATGATAACCAAGGAGATAAAGAAATCTGATACAATGTTTTGATATCTCCCCAAACGGGAGGATTAGGATGTTTTACCTGTATTTTTTCCCTGAATTCAGAGAAAAGAATCAGATTCATTTATTCAATGAGGATGTATTAAACACAAACAAACAAGCAGCACTAAAGGAAACAGCATGAAAGAGGAGGAATAATGGGAAGGTGCAATTTTCTTTCAACGGCATTTCTAACTGAGAAGTAGGAACAGAAATAAGAAATGATATCAAAACCATCCGGGGAAGAAGCAAAATACCACAGTATAGAATGTATCAGTAAGATGAGATGTGTTAAAAAAAAAAAAAAAAAGGAGGGAGAAATGAGTTAAAATAAGTCAATTCATTCATTTTACAATTATTTCCTGAGCACCTACAACATCCCTAACACCAAAGCATAAAACAAAGGCACTACCTTGAAAGATCTTAAAAATTACCAGAGAAGATAGAATATACAGGTTAAAGCTAAATAAAAATATGTGCAGTAGAACATTATTTGCTGAGTGAGTGGCATAGGAGTATTGTGACTGTCAAGAATTTGAGGAGGAAGAAGTCACTCTGGTTTGTGAAATTGCAGAAAACTTCATGGAGGAGGTGGGAATGACCCAGGTGTCACACGAGGGATAAAATTTAAACATGTGAAGAGGAAACTCATTCCGGGCAACGGGAACCATGCAGATATGTTCATGTCAAGGAGAAAGTATATGGCAGGTGTGTTATAAACGCTTGCCCCTACAGACACAGATGAACTTATTTACAAAGCAGAAACAGACTCACAGACATAGGAAACAAACCTATGGGTACCAGGGGGAAAAAGGGGTGGGAAGGGATAAATTGGGAGTTTGAAATTTGCAGATACTAATGACTGTATAAAATAACAAGTTTCTACTGTATAGCACAGGGAACTGTATTCAGTATCTTGTAGTAACCTATAATGGAAAAGAATATGAAAATGAATATACATATGTACACGCATGACCGAGGCATTATGCTGGACACCAGAAATTGACAGTATTGTAAACTGACTATACTTCAAAAAAAAAAAAGAAAGAAAGAAATGCTTGCTACTATAACAAAAATGCAACAATCTCAGTGGCTAAACAAAATTAAAGTTTATTTCTCCTTCACATAAAGTCTAATTCAGCTGTTCCCAGTGAGTTGAGGGAACTTCTGCCCAGTCATTTGAGGACTCAACTCTCTTCCTCTTGAGGCTCTGTCTTTCTCTACGTCTGCGGAGTCCTCTCCCTTTAGCTGATGGGTGGGAAAGAGAAAGAGTAAGGATGACTGATTGAATATGGAAAATGTTTACAGGGCAGACATAGACGTGACAGAACTCATTTTTTGCCCACACGCCTTTGGCTAGAACTCAGTCCAAGCACCACACCTAGCTGCAGGGGAGGCCTCGGGATGGGTTCAGCAGATCAGGCAGTGGGCGGCGGTGAGCACACAGCCGTCCCCGCCGCAGCAGCACGTCTGAGAGAAAGAAAGTAAACCTATCTGGCTGGTGCAGAAGGGCCAGAGGAATAGATGAAATCAATGCCGGGAAAGTGCAAGACACGAGATCGCTCTGCTCTCTAGGAGCTTCGAGAGGAAGGACAGGCACACAGTCAAGATTTAAAAACAAAAGAATGCGCTTGATTTTCCCAAGAGGGATGCATAAAACAGATGGGAAGGGGGTTTATGGTACTGAGGGGTTTCTCAGAGTGGCTTGATTGGGAAAGGTGTCAGGGAAGATGCAGAAATAACCCTGAGCCTTTCAGGCTGGAATCAGAGAGGCAGAAGTACCTGCGTGGGTATCTCAGGTGGGACAGGTATGAAGACGAGAGGGTAAACATTAATACAAATGAGGAGGGTGGACAAAGAATACGAGCAAGGGCAGAGAGAGCTTAATAAAGCTGCTGGAGGAAGACAGCAATCTGACAAGCGGTATTTATCAATGACAGCCCCTTCTGGCATTGGGAGCAGGGGAACAGTTCTTTATTTGTAGGACTGCCACACATGGCAGGACTTTTAGCATCCCTAAACCCCACCAATCAATGCTGGTACTTCCCCCAAGTAACAGTGACTATTAAATCCCCCCATACTTCCAAATCTCCCTCCCGGAGGTAGGAACAGAGCAGAAATGCCTCTATTAAGGGCCCTGGCTGGAGAACAAAGAGAGATGAGGTCAGAAAAGTGGTCAGGAAATCTTTGATATAGGGTCTTGATGTGAGGCTAGGGAGGTTAAGGCAGAGAAAATAAGGAATAGGAAGCTCCTATGGGCCTTAAATGGAGGATTGTGTTGAAAACAATGTTCAAATCTGTCGCCTCCAGGCTGGACGTCCAAGATGGTGGCATCACTGATTGGCAACTGTGTTTCAAACTCAACTTGAAGCATAACTCACAAAAGACTTCTACCCAAATCAAGTCAATTAATCCAAATGCCACACATGGGCATTCAAATATTAAACAATAAATTCCTGAAAATTCAAGATGCTCCTAAATTAAGACCACTAAATCAGTCTCCGACCTCCTGAGGCTAGCATGTTATGTAGATGGAACTTTCCCTAATGAAAGAAATCAATCTGGCAAGAAACCAGAGAAGTTAAAGTAAATTTGAAAGTGTCTGTGTTTCCTATCCACCTGGCCTTGTTTTGTGAGTGTTTCCACTAGTTAGAGAGCCACTGTAGTTACTTCAGACATGTCAGGGCCTTCAGGATGGATATTATCTTGCTCTGATTCCAAAACCACCGGAAATGGTCCTCTATCAAATGACAAGACTGCTGATATGCCAAGCTACACTTTGGTACCCATATCCTTTGCCCCTTGAGTGGCCCTTAAAATAAGAGTTTTTAGCTGGAGAGCATGCTGAGTGAAAGAGGGCCGATCCCACTGGCCAGGATCGCCAGCTACCCCACAATCACAGAGCCTGGTCTGGCCCTCACAGCACTGATGTGGGACAATCAGGGAGGTCGGTCAGATGTGCCTGCGGTCCTGATGGGAAATGTCACTCAGAAATGCCTTGGCTGCGGGAGAAACATCTCGAAATGGATGTTTGGAAATAACCCATGATGAGACCCACAGACAGCAGCACACTTAGGAGGAAACAACAGGTTCACACACACACAAATAGTTCTAAGGGAATATCTCTCTCAATGGGAAGCAGACAATAATTTTCCCAAACTACGTGACTTCTTTTAAAATTCACTGGCAGTTTTTCATGACACTCCTGAGACCAGAATATCATGTAGCTGTAAAGCTTCCTCTTTTGAAAACTCAGACACCCTGACAAGGGCTCTGATGTAATTATTGGGACATCAAAGTATATTACTTCAATAGGTTATTTCCCTAGCTTTTTCCCCAGGGACATGCCCTCCATTGAAGTAATAGAGGTTCTGATTGAGGAAGAGAAGAGATGGGTGATTGGGACACGTGCAGCTTTGAGGTTTAGGGCACTAGGATTAGCTCTTTAGAGAAAGAGAAAAGTGGGTGTTAGGAGAGAAAAGGAGAAAAGAAAAGGGGCTTCTCACCCAGACCTCCACAAATTCTTAAAGGGAATCATTTCTGTTTTAAGACGAGGGAAAACTACCATTCTTTCCACTCACAAATACTTCTGAAATGTTTACTAAGTGCCAGGTTCTGAGTCATGAGCAGTGAGCAGCACAAAGAAACAAACCCCAAACTGCCATCATTTGAAAGCAGAAGAAGGGATTTCATCAGATGGGAAAATCTGCAGCTTCTTAGGAGAGTAGGGCAAGTTTGAGAGCAACATGAAGAAGGATGGCAGGCGGCAGTCACAGAGCAATGGGCTTCTGAGGAGGAAGAAATGCCTGTGGGAACAGATACAGCTGGGGGTGGAGGTTGGGAAGCTAAGGTCAGATGGCCACGACCTTCTCAGCAAGTGTGGAGGTATTTGCTGAAAGTAGTGTGAAAAGGAAGAGAACAGAGAAGGTATGAAGTGTTCCTTTTTTTCCCTTTTTTTAAATTGAAGTGTAGTCAGTTTGCAATGTTGTGTCAGCTTCTGGTGTACAGCATAATGTCTCAGTCATACATATACATACACATATTCCTTTTCATATTCTTTTTTAATTATAGGTCACTGCAAGATATTGATTATAGTTCCCTGTGCTCTACAGTGGAAATTTGGTGTTTATTTTATATATAGTAGTTTGCATCTGCGTATCTTGAACTCCCAATTTATCCCTTCCGACCCCCTTTTTCCCCTGGTACCCACAGGTTTGTTTTCTAAGTCTATGAGTCTTTTCCTGTTTTGTAGGTAAGTTCATTTGGGTCTTTTTTTTTTAAGATTCCACATATAAGTGATATCACATGGTATTTTTCTTTCTCTGTCTGGTTTACTTCACTTAGAATGAGGATCTCCAGGTCCATCCATATTGTTGCAAATGGCATTATTTCATTCTTTTTATGGCTGAGTAGTATTCCATTGTATACCATAACTTCTTTATCCAGTCATCTTTCAATGGACATTTAGGTTGTTTCCATACCTTGGCTATTGTACATAGTGATTCTATGAACACTGGGGTGCATATATCTTTTTGAATTAGAGTTCCCTCTGGATATATATAGAAATGTATTTTTGGCTGTGGTAGTCTAGTCATTTGTCTGCTTTTCACCCACTAGAGGTATGTGGTATTATATTCAGCCTGGTTTCAATGAATTGATGTGCAAATATCTGTTGATACACTGGTGATCAGCCTTACATGTTCACCAGCCTAAACCCCCCATGATATTACAGCCACCAGTTAAGTGCTCCTTTCGGTTCCAGCAGCCTGTGTGCTTTTTGATCTTGTAAGAGAGCAGCTAGGAATCTCCCTAGAATCAAGTTATCAGTCTTTAATGTCAACAAATGATGACTCAACACCTGAGAAATTATATTAAAGTTCAATAGTAACTTTACTGGAGAGTTCAGACCCACTCACTCCATTCCAACTACATGCACTTCTTTGCTTTTCACCAAATGTTTTAAGAGCAGTCCCACCTCAGGGAGTTTGCACTTGTCTCCTGTGCAGATCTCTCCAGGGAAACATACAACTTACTCCTTCACTTCCTCTTCCATCAAAGTTTTGTTCAAATGCTACCATTTCAGCAAGACCAACCCTGAAACCCTGTTTAAAACTGCAGCCTTACAGCACCCCTATCCTCCTTGCCCTCTTCTATTTTTCCACAGCACTTACCACCTTCAACATACCGTAAAATATACTTTTAAAATTAGATATGTCTCCATCCCCTGCCAAGAATGCAATCTCTGTGCACGTGTACGTTTTTTTCTTTGCTTTTATTCTTACTGCGCTCTTCCAGAACCTAGGACAGTGCCCGATGTAAAATAAATTATTTGTTGAATGAAAAAAAAAGGTAATTATGGCTCATTCTATCTCTGAAAAAGAGAGCTTAATAAAAGCACCTTCTTGTAGAATCTCCAGCCACTGAGATCTTTGGTAATTGATTCTAGAGTAAGATTATACAGTCAAGAAATAACTACTGTCATTTATTGAGAACTCTCATCGAAAGGACCAAAGGCAGACTAGAAAAAGGCGAGAGGGTAGAGAAGATGAAAGAGAAATGAAGAGACAAAATCACTGAGGAGTGAGTGTGCAATGAGAAAAGCAGCATTTGAGTAAGAACAAGAGAAGACTCAGCATGTGAGGAAGTGGCAAACTGGCTATCCTCTGCCATTTTCCCACACTTCGTGCACGGGGAGAGCTGGGGTCGGGGCATGCCACATCTGGGCGGGGAGCTTCCACTTGCCAGTCCCACCCCCCTGCCACCTCCACTGTGGGAAGCAGCATCTATGTTCTTGTAGTTATGCTTTCAGTGAACTGGACAAGATCAGGTGGACTGGTTACCCTTTGAGCCAACCACTCACAGGAGATTCCTCAGAGTTAAATCCATTCTAGTCTGCGTATTTACAGACAAAATGCTTCTTTGAAGGGAACATTAGGATGGTTAAGAGCTGTTTTTATTAGGTCTTGTATTCAAGACCCTGAATTTCAATGTGTGTTTTCTCCGAATTTTAGGAGCAAAGCTTCAAAATTATGTCGAGAGAGATTCGATACACAAATATTAGCTTTATATCCAACTTGATGCATTTAGTTCATAAAGCAAAGTTAAGTTTTACTTTCCTGGGGACATTTAAAACTCCCGCAGCCCTCGTTACCTTCCAACAAAACGTAAATTGGGAAGTCTACAGTTTTACTGTATACAGCCCTTCCGCACCAGCTTCAAGAAAGAAATCTTTGAATTTCTGTAGAGCTTTTTCCCCACCTGGTGTCGTGGCAGGTTGCAGACGAGCGTGAGCAAGTGTGCTTCATCCGTGCTCCAGCTGACACCAGGACGTGACACCACACCAGTGCCGGAAGCAGGCTACGGCTGGCTCTCCACTTTGCTCTGGAGGGCTCTGTGTAAGCCTTATGCAGTGTTAAGAAGTGGGTTTTGGGGTCTTACAGCCCTCAATTTGAATCCCATCTTGTAACTCACTGTAACCTTGGACATGCTCGTCTCTAAAATGGATAATCTACGTCAGGTAATACGAGGAGCATCAGAGACAAAGTGCATAAAGTGCTCATGCGGGCCTCTCACACAGTTGGGTTTCAATGAGAAGTAATTCCATTCCAGCTCTGTCCTCTTGACCTTCCCATCTTTTATGGCTTTTTCTTCTCTTACTCAAAGTTACCATAGATACTGTGTTCTATACATTCCTACCTCTTTTCTAACCCGACCTGATCTCATTCAAAGCACATGAGTGAATTGACTCCGTGCAGCTCTATGGAAATGTTCTCATCAGACATAAGTCATTGAAGCTACAGTTTGGGAGAAAACAGTCTCACTCAGCTGGAGACAATCTCTGTTTTGTTTTTATTTTGAAGGGAATAGAGCCTTATAAATGCTAGTGACTTTATCCAATGATGACCTTAAAATATTAAGCTGTTGATCTCCAGGTGGTTAAAATTTCGCCTGTGTAAATACAGAAATAAAATACTTAATATCAGTCATCCTGAACTAGAAATTTAGAGAAACCTCATAGCAAGTACCAGAGTATTCTCTATAATAATTAGAATGAATACCACTTACATAGTATTACGCGCCAGAAAACATTATCTCATTTAATTCTTACGATTTGAGGTGTACCTGTTTCTATGTTTACAACAGTTTAGTTCAGGAAGTTTGGTCCTAAGGTTAAGATGAAATAATATAAACGAGAAGAGAAAACAGAAAATAAACTATAGGAAAAGAACAACAAGGTTAAAATCTAGTGTTACACAAGACCAGCAAAACTGAGAAAAACCCTGGACATGATCATCAAGGAAAAAGAGAGAGAGATGACACAAATTACTAGTGTCAGGAATAAAAATAGCATTCTTAAAGATTGAACAGTATTTTAAAGGATAACGGGAATATTATTAACAACTTTATGCTAATAAATTCTACCCCTTAAACGAGTTGAACAAATTCCTCAAAAAAATACACTTAACCAAACTGACAAAAGATGAAAAGGAAATTAGAAGGTCCATATATATACCAAAGAAATTTAACTTATCATCAAAAACTTTTCCACAAAGTAATGCCAGGCTCAGGGAGTTTTACTAGTGAATTCTACCAGGTGTAAAAGGAACGAACAAAATCAAACTTACGTAACCTCTTTGAGAAAAAAGAGACCACTTCCTAACTAATTTTGTGAGACCAAAATAACACTAAACACTAATACCAGAACAAAAAAGACATTAGAGAGACAGACAGAGAGTGAGAATTCATGACAAATATCCTCATGAACAAATGTAGAAATACTTAACAAAAATGTTAATAACTAAACTGGATCTGGTAATATATAAATAGGATCATGATGCAGAATAAAAACATTTGACAAATCACAATGCTAACCATAACTTTTAAAAAAAACTATCATTAAACTAGGAAAAGAAGCAAAATTCAAAATTCATTAATTCATCACCTAATTCAATTAATCTACACAAAGATAAAAAGTACAATCATATTTAGAGACCAAAGACTAAACATTTTTCCCACAAGATTATATACAAGTCAGAAATCCCCATTCCCACCATTTCTATTCAGTATTTTACTGGAGGTGACAGCCAGGGTGATAAATGAAGGAAAAAAATAATAAAACCCATAGAAATCAGAAAAAGTAAAACTGTCTATTTGTAGATAATATGACTGTTGGCACAGAATATTCTAAGGAATCTGGAAAACATCTAATGGAACTAATAGGTATATTAGGCAAAATTGTGAAACAAAGTTAAAAAAATGTATTTTACATAGTAATAGCAATTATAAAACTTAATTTAAAAACAACTACTTCTAAAATTATCAAGTCATAATATACTTATTAAATTTAAGAACAGCTATAAATTGAAAACTATAAAACATCACAGAGAAATCAGAGACCTAAATAAGTGGAAAGATGTATCATGTTCACGGATTGCAAGACTAATTATTGTTAAGATGTCAATTCTTCACAAACTGGTTCCCACAATTCCCCACAAAATTGTTCTAATGCAATTTTGGTCATAATCCCAGCAGACTTACCTGAAATTGATAATCTGACTCTAAAACATCTCTGGAAGTGAAAACAACTTAAACATCAAACCTTACGTACGCCTTAATCTAATAAAACAGGTGTCCTTATTAAAAAGGGAAATTTGGGCACAGACACCAAGGGAGAACACCATGTGATTGCCAAAGACTGCCAGCAAACCGCCATGAAACACACTTCTCCCCACAGCCCTCACGAAACCAACTCTCCCAACACACTGATCTCAGGCTTCTAGTCTCCAGGGCTATGAGACAATAAACTTCTATTATTTTGCCACCCAATTTATGCTGCTTTGTTACAGCAACCCGGGAAAACTGATACAGTGGCCAAGAGCAGGCAGCAAATTTAGAGGAAGTGACCCTTGAAAGAGCAAAGGCCATGAGGTCAGATTTATATAAACGTGGCTTTTGACCCTAAGCTACTTCCTAGTATGTATCGTCCAGAGGAGAAGGAAGCTGTAGTCTTACTGGCTTGAGGAATCAGAGGAAGAAAACAGGGCTAGCAAAGCAGCAGGAGGGTTAGAAGGAAAATTTCATGAAGAACGGGGCCATTTAGGGGTAGGGTGAGCCCCTATATCTGAATATAAATTCTGCTCCATTCTTGGCTAATCAGTGAATTACATTTTCATGGGGAGAACTTCAGGAGGCCTGGTGAAAATGTAAGTTGAAAAGTATGAGGGAATATTTCCACCACTATAGGGAAGATACTGTCTGGAATTTAAATCCAGCCCAATTAACTTCTAGCTAGAACAAAAATCAACACTCAACAAAAGAAAGTAGCAGAATTCAAAGTCTCTAAAACATCATACACACAGTGTCCAGTTTAGAATAAAAAATTACTAGACTTAGAAAAATAGAAAAAACATACTCAAAGTCAAGAGAGGAAGCATTTAATAGAAACTGATATCCAGAAGAATCAAATGGTGGAAATAACCAATAAGAAATTTAGATCAGCTACTTTAAACGTGTTTGGAGCTTAGAATTCGTGATAATTATTAATGATCATATGAGGAGTATCAGCAAAAAAAAAAAAAAGGAAATTGAAAAAAGTTAACATTAAAAATACCAGAATTAAAATGTAATTGCGGAAATGAAAAATTTAATAGAAATTCTTACCAGGATACTGGAGAAAAAGAAATAATTAATTGGAAGATACATCAGTACAAATAATCTAATAGAAAGAACAAAAAGAAAAAAATTGAAGTAAATAAAAATAGACTACATGACATGTAGGAAAATATTAATCTGCTAAATACTCTTGTCATTGGAATCTCAGAGAGAAAAGAAATACAAAATGGAAAGAAGAGATACTTGAAAAATAATAGCTGAAAATTTCTCAAGTATAAGGGAAAATATCAAGTGACAGAATCAAGAATCTTCACAAAAAAAAAATCTTAAAATCAGGTTAAGGAAAAAAGATACTTAATATGCAGGGAAACAATAAAATAAACTACAGCTAGCTTCACATTAGAAAAACTAAAGGTCAGTTGACATCTTAAAGTGCTGAAAAAAAACTGTCAGCCCAGAATCTTAAATCCAGCGAAAATGTCCTTCAAATATGATGACAAAATATTCAAAAAGAAATATAAGTTATATCCAGCAGAACTGTACTAGAAAAAATGATAAAAGAAGTTCCTCAGAATAAAGGGAAATAACAGCAGATGGAAAGACCAATCTACACAAAGAAATGTGGACCATCAAAAATGTAAATATAAAAGATTGTATTTTTCCTTTGCTCAATTTTTCATTTAATTTTTATTGAAATAAAATTCACAGAATATTCACCATTTAGACTTTTTAAGCGTATAAACTTTAGTGGTTTTTAGTATATTCACAATGTTACGCAACCATCACCACTGTATATTTGCAGACTATTTTCATCACACCAAAATGTTTCCCTGTACCTAGTATGTAGCCATCCCCATTTCCTCCTTATCCTAGCCTGTGGCAACACTAATCTCCTGTCTGTGGGTATTTGACTATTCAGGACATTTCATTTAAATGGAATCATATAATATGCAGACTTTTGTGTTTAGATTATTTCACTTAATACAACGTTTTCAACATTCATCCATTTGTAGCATGTGTGAGTACTTCCTTCCTTTGTACAAAGAGTATTCCACTGCATAAACATACTATTGTTTGTTTATCCACTGATCAGTTGATGGATACTGGGGTTGTTCCACTCAGTGGCTATTGTAAATAATACTGCTAAGACTGTTCATGTACAAGTTTTTGTGTAAACATGCGTTTTCAACTCTCTTGGATGTATACAAATCCCACACGCACTTGAGAAGAATGTGTATTCTGCTTTTACTGAGTGAAATGTTCTATAGATGTCTGTTAGCTCTAGTTGGTTTACAGTGCAGATCAATTTCCTTGCTGACTTTCTGTCAAGTTGTTCTATCTGTTACTGAAAGTGGAGGACTGAAACCTCCAACCATTATTTTTAAGTTGTCTTATTTCTCACTTCAATTCTGTTAGTTTTTTCTTCATGTATATGTAGCTCTGTTCTTATCTGCATGTGTGTTTATAATTGTTCTATCTTCTTGATGAATGGACCCTTCTATCGTTATATAATGTGCTTCTCTGTCCCTCGATTTATGTTAGCACATCCACCCAGCTCTCTTTTGTATACTGTTTCATATCTTTTTCCATCCTTTTATTTTCAAAATAACCTGAAGTGAGTCTCTTCTAGACAGCATATGGTTGCACCATGGTTTTTTTTTAATCCATTTTACTTATCTTTGCCTTTGAATTAGAGTTTAAACTATCTATATTCCACACAATTACTGTTAAGAAAGGACGTACTTCTGTCATTTTGCTATTTGTTTTCCATGTATCATATGAGTTTTGTTCCTCAGTTTTTCCATTGTTGTCTTCTTTTCTATTAAATAGTATTTCCTAGTGTATCATTTTAATACCCTTTCCATTTCTTTTACTATACAGTTTTGAGTTACTATTTTAGTGGATGTTCTGTGAATTATAATTAACATCTTAATTTATAACAACTTTATTATAATCTTAACTCCCAATCTGACAGCTACTCACTTTCCATAGCATACAAAAACTTTCTCCTATATAGTCTGTGCCCCTTCCTTATGTTATTATTGTCAAAAATTCTATCTTTATTCATTGTGCAACTATCAATAGAGATTTATAATTTTATGCAGCTATATTTTAAATAAGTTTGGGAAAAAGAAGAAAGTTAAAGAAAAATACCTTAATATAACTTTTACATTATCATATGTAGTTACCATTACTGGAGGTCTTCATTTTTATGTGTGTATTCAAGTTGCTATATGCTAGTGATGAACTCTCTTGATTTTTGTTTATTTTCGGATGACTTAATTTCTCCTTTATTTTTGAAAGACAGTTTTACTGGACAGAATTCTCTGCTGTCAGGTTTTTTTTTTCTTTCAGAACTTTGAACACATCATACCAATACCTTCCAGCCTCCATGATTTCTGATGAGAAATCAACTGATAAGAATTTTTTGTTTATGATCAGTTGCTTCTGTCTTGTTGTCAACATTCTCTCTTTGTCTTTCAACAAGTTGATTATAATGTGTAACAGTGTGGATCTATTCTGGTTTATTTTACTTGGAATTCACTGAGGCTGTTTGATGTAAGGTTTGGATTTTTCATCAATGCTAGGATGACTTCAGCCATTTTTTCCAAATGTTCTTTCTTCCTTTTTCCTCTCTCCCCTTGACTTGTAGGCCCCCCATTATTAATATGTTGCTATGCTTGATAGTATCCTATAGGTCTCCGAGGCTACAATCATTTTTCTTTTCTTTCTAATTTTCAGACTGGATCATCTCCACTGACCAGTCTTCAGGTTCATTGATTCCTTCTCCTGTCTAGTTGTTGAGCCCTCTAGTGAACTTTTAATTTCACCAGTTGCATTTTTTTCAATAACAGAATTTCTATTTGGTTCCTTTTTTACATTTGTATCTCTTTACTTATTTACTAAAGACATCATTCTCATGGTTTCCTTTAGCTTTCTCAACATATTTCCAGTAGCTTATTTAAAGTCTTAGTCTAGTAAGTGCAGTGTCTCTGCTTCCTCAAAGGTAGTTTCCGATGATTGCTTTTCTTTTCTTGTGCATAGGTCAGACTTTTTATTTGCATATCTTGTAACTGTGGAAAACTGGACATTTTAAATATGATACAGTAACTATGGAAATCAGATTCTCCCCCATCTCCTAGGTTTGCCATTGCTGTTTGTTGTTGTTTGCTTGCTTGTTTAGTGACATTACTGAACTAATTTTATAAAGTCTGCATTGTTGTCATGTGTAGTCAATGAAGTCTCTGTTCCATTAGCTTAGAGGCTAGTGATTAGACAGATATTTCCTCAAATGTATGAAGCCTAAAAAAAAAACAAAAAACAAAAAAACAAAAAAACCTTCCAGTTTTACGGATGGGCTCTATGAGTGTGTTAGGGTATGCCTTTGACATTCAACTAAGTCGTTTACATCTCTGCTTTAACCTTCACTTCCTGCTTGTAAAGATCCAAAAGATCAGAGCTGGGGACTTAGGACCTTCTCAGGTTTCTCTTGAGTGTACACACAATCCCAGGCTACGTTTGCCTAGACTGCCTAGAAGTGATGGCACATCAGGATCAATAAGCACACATCGTGCCTATATCTTGGTTCATAAACATTATCCTTATTATGAACCAAAAACCTCTTAGAAAAAGAATGATTCCAGGGCTGATGCAGGGAAAGGACAAGCAAAATCCCAGAGTATCCGGTGCTAGAAAACACTCAGAGAAACATGAATACATACCAAAAAATCAGAAGAGCTGATAGAGCGATTCTCCACTGGTCAAATTTGGGACAATCTGAATGATTAGAGAAAGAATGCTGCATGGGTAAGACAGAGCCTGAGTTGTGCACCTTGAATCATGCACAAAGTTGACTAGAAACAGGGAGATGGAGAGTGCTGTAGGGGGAGGGCATGGGAGGCAAAACAGAAGACGGGATTAATCAAATGATGACATTAATAAACATTTCTATGGCTTTTAATTTTTTTTAAATCTGAGATAATTTGAGTATCAAAATAGATAATGATAATAATGTACTGTAATCCATTAATAAAACCAATAAATCTGAGTCTACCATTATAAAAACACATAAATAGGGAGCAATCATGTTTTTTCTTACAGTAGAATCCAACTAATAAATATAGAAAGACTGATGCAGTTAGACAATCTTCATTAGATGCTAAAACTGGTAGGTGAAGTTTAAAGAGCTGAATATTCATACATTTTTTAAAATAATTTCACTAAAGTTAGTTATTAATTACAAAGGGCAAGTTTTTTAAAGTAGAGAAACTTAGAAAACACCATTTATCTAAGTCATCAAAGTTAACACAGCCAATCTGGGAGCATATTGACATTATGTGCCTCCTAATAAGATTCATCGAGGAGAACACACTATCACTTCAGTAGTTTTCTTGCCAAAAATGCATATCCTCAATCTAATCATGAGGAAACATCAGACAAATCAAACTTGAGTAACATTCTACAAAGCAGATGGCTTAAAGTCTTCAAAAATATCAAGGTCAAGAAACACAAAGAAAGGCTGAAGAACTGTTCCAAATTAGACACTAAAGAGATCTGACAACTAAACGTAATGCAGGGTCCTGGACTGGATCCTGGACTGGGAACTATCAATTGCTATTCAGGACATTATTGGGACAACTGATAAAAAGGATAAGATGACAGTACTGCATTAATATCAAATTTCCTGGTTTTTATAACTCTAATCTGGTTATGTAAAATAATGTTCTTATTCTTAGTAAATGCACATTGACATGTTTAGGTATAAAAGGACATGATGTCTTGATCTTGCTCAAAAGTATTTTCCAGGAAAAAGAACATACAGAGAGAGAAAGAAAATCAGTAAAATATAAATGTTTGGTGGAAATGAGTAAAAGGTATATAAGAATACCTTACAGTATTTCAACAACTTTTCTGTACATTTAACGTTATATCAAAGTAGACTTCCATTTTAACAAATATACAGTAATAGGGAATGGATTCACCTTCTTAGACGAAACTAAAAAGTGTGTAAAATATATAAAAGAATGGCTTTCAAGACATAGGATATCAGGCAGTGGAAGATAATGACCATGAGATCCCAAGAAAAGGGAAACAAATGAAGGAATAACTACAATTATTCCACCTTACTGTCTGGAAAGAGCTCCCAAGATACAGGGCAAGATGGGGGAACCAAGACCAAACCCAGGAATTTCCTTGAGTTGAGAAGATACAGATAGGATACTGGGAAGGCTAACGTCACCAGAGTTCCAATAGCAATGGACTGAAGTGGAGAAATCTTCCCCAAAAAGAGAACTACAAAAGGTAAGCATCAAGTCTTCAGCTGAGTACTATTCAGAGAATGCACATAAAGAAATTACCCAAGACTGGGGAAGGAAAACATCCAAAAACACTAAAGGGGAAATTCTCAGAGCTCACACACAGCCGTAAGTAATTCACTTTTCCACTACCAGAATAGAAAAACCTCATCATTCACAAGGGTATTGCTGTAGTAATGGGGGAAAGTCAACTCTAAAGAACAGTTTCTTTGGTGCCACCTAACAAAGTTTTAAAATATGCCTCAAAAAGATCAAGTGGTTTTCAAGTCAGCTCACAGTGTCCCAGAACATAGCTCAAGAATATTTACGGAAATATGAAAATATCCGGTATTCCAATAAGGTAAAATGTGAAGTTGTTGTCATCTAACCAAAAATTCTGAGACATATAAAGAAGCCAAAAAACAAAGCCCACACTGAGGAGAAAAATCAGTCAATGGAAATAGATCCATAAACGATATGAATGATACAATTAGTCGACAAGGATCTTAACAGTTATTATGACTGTTTCATAGTTGTTCAAGTAGGTAGAAGAAGATTATGAATGTTAAATAGAGACAAGGAAGACATTAAAAATACTGAAATTGTACTTCTAGAGATTAATACTGCAATATGGATAAGATTAAAAGCAGATTAGATTCTACAGAAGAAAAGATTAGTAAACTTGAAAACAGAACAACAGAAACTAATCAAAGGTAAACACAGAGAAAGAGACAGAAATAAAAAGTATCAATGAACGTCAACCTTCTAATTTACATTGTAAACACAGCCCCTGAAGAAGTCATATAGCATACAGGAAAAAAACATGAAAAATAACAAGTTTTTTCAATAAATTTGTACTGAGGAAAAAATTATTATGACTAACATCAATTCACACTTATTATACCTCTGATTTTGTTGTTTTTGCCAAATAAAAATAAGTAGAATTATTAAGAATTCAGTGGCAGCCATATATTAAGTAACAAAACTGAAAGTTTCTAATACCAACAGCAACATATTAGGAAAAAAAGAGTTAATTGTCACATCACAGCTGCACTGTAAAATATCTACAGAAGAAGTTAATAAGAAACAAACACAACACTATTAAGAAAACATATTGTTTTTAAAAGAAACATTTAAGAAGACTTGTGAATTATATTATCTTATAAAAACCATTAGTGGAATATAATCTGCAAAAACTAAAAATAATAACTGAATCACTAATCTGTAAACCTGAAATTAATGCAGTATTGTAAATCAGATATACTTCAGTAAAAAAGAAAGAATTGGGAAGCTCCAAATTGGCGTATCTCCAAACGGGTTCAGGGTCTTTTCCCATTAATCTAGGTCTTTTTAAAAAGTCTCTTTCATTTTCAATAACTATAAACTAATAGATACAAGCAGTCCAGTAAAATCCAAGTTTGATAAACATAAACGAGCTACATAAAGGCACACTGTACTGAAACTGTTTAAAACCAGTAATAAACAGAAAATGTCAAAAAGAAAAAAATACACAAGAATGTATTATACACTGTGTTCTCATACCTAAACAAAGATGAAAACAGACTTCTTGTCAGCAACAATACAGGAAAGAATAGTAGTGCAACACTTTCAAAATACTGAAATAAAAATCCGTCAACAGAGAATTCTGTACCCAGTGAAAGTTTCTATCAAACTGAAGGCAAAATAAAGGCTTTTAAGACATACAAAAGCTGAAAGAATTCATTGCCAGCAGACCTGAACTAAAGGAACTGTCAATAACCCTTCAGTCAGAAAGAAAACAATATTCAGTCTCTTCAGTCAGAAGTGAAACAACATTACTTGAAGGTAGAATATTATCATTTCAAAATGCATACGATAAACCCTAAAGCAATTATAGTAAAAGATTTACACTTTATAAAAAAGGGGATAAAATTATCAACATTACTAAATTAATCTAAAAGAAAGGAGAAAAAGAAAGAGGGAACAACGAGTAGATGGAACAAAGTAACAAGTGGCAATACAACAGATTTAAACCCAGTCATATCAATTTCCATTAAACATAAATGGTCTAAACACTATAATGTCAAACTGGATAAAAAGGCAATATTCAGTTATACGTCATCTACAAGAATTTCACTTTAAATATAAGGATTCAACAAGGTTAAATGTAAAAGATGGTAAATTTATCTCATGATAAGCCCAAATCAAAATTATATCAAAATTAAAAATCAATACATGTGCAAATCAGCAGGAAAATATGACTCTATCCTAGAGACCAAGCAGTCAAGAGAAAGAGATGCTGGAATTTGTATACAGACACATTAAAACAGCTGTTAATATTATGCTCAATGACATTTTTTAAAAAATGGAACTAATATGTGAACCAATGGAGAAATCTCAGCATAGAAATAAAAACTAAAATAACAACCAAAAGAAAGTCTAGAAAGTATATGGGACTGAAATTTAAAAAAAAATTACTGGGTGGGTTGCTTGTGCTACATAATGTAAAAAAATTTAAAGTAAACGTACAAACAGTAAAATATAATAAAAGCTAAAAAAGTTACAAGTCACTCATCAGAGAGAAGGGACCCAGAGGTCCTCGCATGCCCGTTAGAGCAGTAGCAGAAGAAAGGTGCGGCAGAAAGCCTAACGTGCAAGTAGCTGCACTTACACTTTTGAAGCTCATGTGAGGAGTGGCATGGCAGCTGCACATCCCTAGAAGCCTCACACTCATGGGGAATCTGCACCCACCTCAGCTCTTTTCTGTGGGCCTTTCCTGAGTACTTTTGACAAAGACTGCAGTCAGAGAAAGAGAGAAAAAGGCACCGCCTGAAGTGCAGGTGAGCCGCTCCTGCTGAAGTCTCAGAATGGAGCAGAGCAACTGAGGGAAATCCCCCAAGAGCTCAAAACCTTTCACTGAATTCCAGGCAGGGACTGTCTACAATAGGGACATGAAGAAAGAAAACAGAGAGGACACCTGAGATGCGGGCTCAGGCGGTCTGTGGAAGTCTGAAGGAACTGCAAGAGAACTGAAAGAAACCCCAGGAGCACTCTAGGCCTTTCTCGGAGTACAGGACGTGGCCACTGGTTGTTAGGGCAAGGGCACAACCATCAGGAGAGAATGCCCTGAGCAACAGCAGCACGGGTCCTGCAGAAGTCTGAAGACAGAGCATGAAAACTAAGCGAAGTTACACCTGCACTGCAGGCCTCACACTGAGTACAAGGCAGTCGCCTCTGCCCTTGGAAAGGGGGCAACAGAGCTAGAAACGAACCACAGCGGCACGTGAACATGGCCTACGGAAGTCTAACGGCACACCCCACAATCGTCACAAACCCTCAGATCCAAAGTTCATATGAACTTAAAAAAATTACAGTGCTGCGTATCAACATTTGTGGGATGCAGCTAAATAAATTCTTAGAGGGAAATTTATAGTTTAAATAATCACACTGGAGGCTGGGTATAGCTCAGTGGTAGAACACCTGCTTAGCATGCATGAGGTCCTGGGTTCAATCTCCTGTACCTCCATAAAAAACAAACAAAAATTTTAAAAATAATCATACTATGTTTTTTAAAAGGTATAAAATCAATGATCTATGTGTCCACCTTCAACTAGAAAAATAAGAGCAAATTAAACTCAAGATAAATATAAGAAACAGAAATAATAAATTTAAGGGAAGAACTCAATGAAATAAAAAACAGACTACCAAAAGGGAAAAATCAACAAAGCCAAAATTTGTTTCTCTGAAAAGTGAAAATTAAAAAAAAAAAAATCACTAAACTCCATAGAAGACTAATTTAGATTTCTCTACACTTTAAAAACAAAAAAGGAAAAGAAAAACAATGTCTGGAATAAAGGAGGAAACATCCCTTAAGATCCTGCAAACATTAAAAACTTGTAATACTGATATAATGTGAACGAATGTGAAAAATACTGGTATAATGTAAACAGTTGTTGAACGTCTATACACCCAACAACTTAAAAGGAACAGATAATCTTGAAAAATACAACTTACCATAACTGACAACAGGGAATACAATATCTAAAAATGAATAAATTTAATTCATAATTTTAAAACTTTCCACAAGACATTTATACTGCACTAGTAAAATTTATCATTGAGGAAAAAAATACTGCCAGTATTACAAATATCTTTTCAAAAAATAGATAAAGATGGAACATTTCCCAACTTATTTTATCAGGCCAGATACCAACACTTGGCAAAAAAAAAAAAAAAAAAAAATTACAGTCCAATATCCTTCATGATCATAGACTCAAAAATATTCAATGAAATTTTATCAGATCAAATACAGCAATATATACCAATGACAGACTAGAAACTAAACACGGTTCACCCAAGGAACGCAATATTAGTTTATAATGCAAAAAGTAATACATGTAATTCACAAAATCAAAATATTAAAGGAAAATCATGTGATAACTTCAACTGATAAAAAAAACTGTGGCATTCATTTATTGAAAAAAATAGCTCAGAGCAAATTAAAAATAGAAAGAAGTCCAAATTGATAAAGGGAATCTATAAAAACTGACAGCTAATATCATGCTTAATGATGACATATTAAATTTAAAATTAAGAACAGGACAGAAATGTCCATTCTCATCACTTATATTGAACTTCAATGACTAGTGCAATAAAGTAAGAAAAAAAAAAGAGGCACACAAAAGTGGGAACAAAGAATTAAAACTGTCTCTCTTCTTTGCAAATGACAAGATTGCACATGAAGGAAATCAATTAATCTTTAAAAATGAATAGAACTATGGTGCTGTACACCAGAAATTGACACAACATTGTAAACTGACTATACTTCAATTAAAAACAATGAATAGAACTAATAAGTGAATTTAGCAATGTCACAAGATATAAATCTTTTACAAAAATCAATTGTGTGTACATACATATACACACACACAGGAAATGAACAGCAGGAAAATAAATTTTCAAAAGGAATACCATTTATATAGCATCCAAAAATATAAACTATTTTGGAAAAAAATAACAAAAGAGGTATAAGACCTCTATATTGACAACTGAAAAAAATGCTGAAAAAAATGAAAGATAATCCAAATAAAATGAAAGATGTGTGTTCACGAACTGAAAGTCTTTATATTTTAAGACGTTAATTCTCACAAATTTAGTCTATATAGTCAATGAAGTTTGAAGAAAAATCTGCAAGTATTCTCATAGAAATCGGTAATTATTTCTTAAATTTTATATAAAAGTGCAAAGAACATGGAATTGCTAAGACAATATTGAAAATAGACAACTATGAGGATTTATTCTAGCTGACTTCAAGACATTGCAAAGATGCAGTAATGAAGACTGTGGTAATAATAGCAAAAACATTAAAAAAGAGCTTAATAAAATAGTCAAAGAATAGTCCTACACATCAACAGTCAAGTTATATTCAATAAGGGTCCCAAGGAAATTTAACTTTTTAAAGTCTTGAATATCCACTGAAGAAATAAGGCAAACCCCTACCTCATAACATGCTCCCAAATAAACTCGAGATGAATACTTAAATGTAATAGCTAAGGCTTCTAGAAGAAAACATATGAGAATGTTACATTGACTGTGCAGTACAAAAAAGATTTTTTTTTTCATTTTGGATACAGAGAAAAACTAATCATAAAAGTAAGCAACTGGAATATAAATTGGAAAGCAATGCCACTTAAAAATATCCTTGATATTACTCTGATTCCAAAAAGACACCAACAGGAAAAAAAAAAAAAAACTACAGACGAGTATGCCTCAGAAACATAGATTTTAAATCTTCAACAAAATGGTAGCAAAGTAAATTCAGCAACATTTAAAAAGGACTATGTACCTTGATCAAGTAGATTTATTCAAAGAATGAAGAGTTGGTTTAATATCCAAAAACCAATACCATATACTAATATATTCATATAGAATAAAAAGAACAGTAACAAATCATGTAACACTATATTAAAAGAATAAAAGACACAAAACCGCACTGTCATACTCAGGTAGGTCCAGAAAAAGCATTTGAGACAATCCAACACTCATGCATGATAAAAGCTCTCCAACTAGGAATAAGAAAAGTTTCTCAATTTTATATTATCCCTATTGCTGCCATAACAAATTGCCACAAAGTTAGTAGCTTAACACAAAACAAAGTTATAATCTTATAATAATATAATAACAAGATGTCAGCAGGGCTTGATTTCTTTGTGGAGGTTCTAAGGAACAATCCATTTTCTTGCCTTTACCAGTTTCTAGAGATGACTGCATTCCCGGACTTACGGTCCACTTTTTCCATCTTCAAAGTCAGCAAAGTAGCATCTCTCTGACCCTTTTTCCATCAACACATCTATTTCTCTGACCATGGCCAGGAAAGATTCCCTGTTTTTAAGGACATGTGTGATTAGAGTGGGCCCTCCTTGAGAACCTAAGATAATCTCTCCATCTCTAGGTCTGTAACATTAATCTCCTCTGCAAAATCCCTTTCAATTTGTAAAGTAACATATTCATGGGTTCTGGGAATTAACATGTGTGGACATCTTGGGAGGACCACAACCAGTATCATATTTACTGGCTAAAGAGTGAATGCTTCCCCCTAAAGTCATGAGCAAGACCAGGATGTCTGCTTTTGATACTCATATTTAACATTGTAGTGGAGTTTCTAGCCAGAGCAATCACACAACTAAGAGAAATAAAAGGTGTCCAGAGGGAAAGAAAGAATTAAATCTCTTTATTGCCATATGATATGATCCTGTATGTATAATATTCACAGATTTCCCACCCCCATGTACAGATAAACAAATACAAATGGCTAGAATTAATTTTTTTAAATTTAGTAAGGTTGCAGCATACAACACTGATAAACAAAAAAAATCATTTTTCCATATAGTAAGCAATCAATGGGTAGAAATTGAAATTAAAAAAAAAAATTCCATTATCTAAAAGAGTAAAATATTTAAGAGTAAAATTATCAAAAGTAATGCAAGTCCTAATCACTGAAAAGTCCAAATTACTGCTGGGGAAAATTAAAGATCTAAATAAATGGAAAAATATTTCTTGCTCATAAATTGGAAAACTCAAAATTTAAAAGAAGTCAATTTGCCTCAAATTTTAACCCCAGTAGTGTTTTTGTAGTAATAAGAAAGTTGATGCTAAAATATATATATATATATATATGAAACAAAATTTCAAAGGACCTAGAGTAGCTGAAAACAATTTTGAAACAAAAAGCTAAGGTAGAAGACTTACGCTACCTCATTTCAAAACTTACTATAAAGCCAAAGTAATGACAATGTAATATTGGCCCAAGAATATGCATATTGATCCAAGAAACAGGATTGAAAGTGCAGAAATAAAGCCTTATATTTACAATCATTTGATTTACAACAAAATTGACAAAACAATTCCATAAGGAAAGAATAGTCTTTTTATTAAAATGATGTTAAAACTACTGGAAATCTAATTGCAAAATACAATAAACCTGGACCTTTACTTCATAAAATATAAAGAAAACTAACTCAAAATGGATCATGGACATAAGTAAAAATTGAAACTATAAAACTTCTAGAATGAAACAAAGAAGAAAAATTTGTAACCTAGGGCTAGAAAGAGTTGTTAGATATGACACTAAAGATATGACATTATCATAATTTAAAACTCTTATACTTCAAAAGACATCATTGAGAAAGTGAAAAGACCAGCTGCAGACTGGGAGAAAATATTTATAAATCATCTATTTGATAAAGATCTTGTATTCAAGATGCATATAGAATAATTGCAACTCAAAAATAAGAAGTCAAACAGCCCAATATTTAAATATGGGCAAAAGATTTGAATAGACGTTTCACCAAAGATGAAATATGAATCACTGAAAAGCACATGAAAAGGTGTTCAGCATCATTATTCACTAGGTAAATACAAATTGAAACCACAATAAAATGCCACCACATACCTAACAGAATAGCAGGTTCTGGCAAGTATCTGAAGCAACCAGAACCTTGTATATTGCTGATGAAAATGTTAAAAGAGTTCAACCACTTCGGAGATCAGATTGGCAAATTCCTTAAAAAACTAGAAACAGTAAGTCTAGTTAACGTGTGATGATCATTTTGCAATACATACAAATATCGTATCATGATGTTGTATAACTGAAGCTAGGAATGTTATATTATATGTCAATTAAACCTCAATTGGGGAAAGAAAAAAAAAAGCTAGACACAAACATTGTACAGAACCCATCAATTCAGTTGTTTAGGAATCTACCAAAAAAGAAATGAAAATACACGTCCACACAAAGACTTGTACAGGAATGTTCATGGAAGCTTTATTCATAATAGCCAAAAACTGGGCGGGGGGAACCCAAATGCTCATCACCTAGTAAATGATTGAACAAATTGTGGTATATCCATACAATGGAATTCTATTTGCCAGTCAAAAGGAACAAACAACTCATACGTGCTACAATAAGGATGAGCCTCAAGAACATTATGCTAATGAGAAGCCAGCTGCAAAAAAAAAAAAAAAAAAAAGTATTCCATGATTCATTTATATTCAATAGCTAGAAAGACAAATTTATAAAGATATAAAGTTGATTAGCAGTAGCCTAAGGCTAGGAGGGTGAATGGGGATTAACTGTAGATGTATACGAGGGAACTTTTCTGGGTGATGGAAATATTCTGAAACTGGACTGAAATAATGTTTGGATCATCTATCACTTTAACAAAAGCACTGAACTGCACACTTGCAATGGGTGACTTTCACAGTATTTAAGTTACACCTCCATAGCTATTAAAAATATCTTTGGGAATAAATTTAATGAAGGCAGGCAACACTTTTATACTGCAATCTATATCACATTGCTGAGAGAAATTAAAGACTCTTGGAAGATCCAATATTGGTAAGATGTCAGATACAGCATTATCCCAAACAATGTTTCAGTCTGTCTTTGCAAAAAACAACAAAAATAATTCCAATTTTTTATGTAAATGCAAAGTGCCTAGAATATATCAAGTAATCTTGAAAAAGTAATACAAAGTTAAAGACTTACACTGAGTTTACAACAATCTATAAAGGATTGTTTTAGTGGGTTAAGAATAGACTTGGAAAAGATTTCAGATATATACCCACACATATAAGATCAACTGATTCTGACAAAGGCACCAAGATAATTCAATAAGGGAGGGGAAAGGAAACTTTTTGAGCAAACGTGGCTGGACCAACTAAATAACATATAAGAAAAACTGAAATTTCAACCCCTACCTCACACTATACACAAAACTATAATTCAAAGATTTATATATATACACACACACACACACACACATATGTGTACATATATAAACAGCTAAAAAAGCTTCTAAAAGTAAACATAAGAAAATGTCTTCACAAACATGGGGTTGCCAAAGATTTCTTAGAGGACAAAATAAAGCAATAGTACTGTAAAGAATTATATGTAAGAACTGTATTTATATATTTAAAAATTATTAATATTTATATATTAGGAAAATAAAAGGCATGTCACAATCTGATAGAAAATATTTGCAAAACATATATATGACAAAGAATTTGTATCCAGAATGAATAAAGAATTCCTATTAAGCTAATAATAAAAGGACAACCAAATTACAAAGAAGACTGCAGATTCAAACAGACATTTCATACCAAAAAAAAGACATGAGCACATACTGTAACACAGAAATAGCACATAACTAGGTGTTAAAAACCATTACTTACCAAAGAACTGCACATTAAAAGGACAATAAAATACACCTTACTATTTCAAAGTGACTGGAAGAACATTAAAAAGACAATGTTCATAGCAGCATTATTTACAATAGCCAAGACATGGAAACAGCCTAAATGTCCATCAACAGATGACTGGATAAAGAAGATGTGGTATATTTATACAATGGAATACTATTCAGCCATAAAAACCGACAACATAACGCCATTTGCAGCAACATGGATGCTCCTGGAGAATGTCATTCTAAGTGAAGTAAGCCAGTAAGAGAAAGAAAAATACCATATGAGATCACTCATTTGCGGAATCTAAAAAAAACAACCATAAATACAAAACAGAAAGACTCATAGACATAGAATACAAACTTGTGGTTGCCAGGGGGACGGTGGGTGGGAAGGGACTGGGATTTCAAAACGTAGAACAGATAAACAAGATTGTACTGTGTAGCACAGGGATATATATACAGGGTCTTGTGGTGGCTCACAGCGAAAGAGAATGTGACAATGAATGTATGTATGTTCATGTATAACTGAAAAATTGTGCTCTACACTGGAATTTGACACAACATTGCAAAATGACTATAACTCAATAAAAAAATAAAAAATAAAAAGAGAACACCAAATGTTGCTGAAAATGTGGAACAACTAGAATTCTTAGACATTATTATTGGTAGAAGCGCAAAATAGTCAATCACTTTATAAAAGTGTCTGGCATTTCCCTACCAATTTAAATATGTACCTATCCCGGGTCCAATAATTCTATTCCTACAGATATATCCAGTAGATGAAAACATTTGCCCACAAAAGACTAGTACAAGAATGTTTGTAGTAGCTTTATTCATAAAAATCAAAAATGAGAAAAATCTAAATGTCCATAAGCAAGAGAATTAACACATTGCAATTTACTCACATAATGGAATACTACTCATAAATTTAAAAATACATAAATTACAGAAATACACAACATTAATAAATCTTAAATTACTTTGTGCAAGAGCAACTAGACAGAAAAGAGTGCCCTTAGTGTATGCTTCCATTTATGTGATATTCAGGAACAGGCAAGACTACTTTATGGTGACAGAATCAAATTACCGGTTGCCAGTTAGATACAGGAATTGACTGGAATTGGGATGAGAGAATTCCCTGGGTGATGAAATGTTCTGTAGCTTGATTGTGGTGGTGTGTGTATTTGTCAAAATTGAGTAAAATGAACACTTAAAGTTTCTAAATCTCATGTTATGTAAATTTTGCTTCCCAAAAAGAGAAGGAAGCTATAGCTAGAAAAATTTTATAAAGCAAATAATTATTTAACATTTCTTTGGAACAAGTTTTCATCCTACTATTTGCATATCAGTGAATCATCTGAAAATTCATCACATGCTTTAAATGAAATAATAAAGTCAGTGTCCGAAAAAGCCCTATGGTACTGAAACCATAATGTGCTGACAACCCCCTCCCCATGCAAAGGCAGCGACACCATCAGATGATGCACAAGTGCAGTGTCTTTCAATTTCCATCACTCTTCTATTTCCGCTTCCACCTCTCAACTGCTACCGCACACATATTCGCAGTGCAGGCGAACAGGTCATGTGACTGTGCCTGTATAATTCATCAAATGCCTACTGCTACTCCAGGATAGTAGTTTTGTTTTGTGTTGCTTTGTGTGTGTGCTTGCATGATTCTGGATGAGAAATAATTATTCTCTGCACTGCCTGGAAGACCTTCTCTCCTTACTGTAATGCCTAATTGTCTGTGGCTATTCCTGCCTCACTTCCTAAATGCCCTCAGCTAAAGACTGAAGTTAAAAGCTGTTCTGTGTAACTAGGGCTTTGCTCTTTAACCCTTTAATGCCTGTATACAGGTGTCACACTTGGACCTAATGGAGATCACGTCTCTTGGCAGAAAACACAAGAGTAGCAATTAGAAGGGTGAGGATTATTCAGCTTATTTGCTTTTTTCTGACCTCAGATCACAAATGGGGAACCTCAACTTTCAACTGACCAAGCAAACATGACTAGCACCACTCATTCTTTACCCAGTGCATTTTTACGTTCCTCGTTAAGTGTTTAATAACTAAACTATTAAGACATTTCCACCAGAAGTTGTTTTTAGCCTATAAATCTGCCTGGATTTAAAATCAAGCAACCGTGCTCTCCCAACTAGAGTTACAGCTCTTTTGAATATAGATCTTTCATCACTTCGTGCTTACAAATCCTGTGTGTCACAGCATAGCATTAACCCCACACGGCTCTCACGTCCCACCTCTGAGAGGTGGTCACACAGTCAGGGAAGAGAACGCACGCACGAGCACGTGAACCTGTGATGTACGTGGGTGGCTATTTGGAATGACATCCACTCCAGGAAGAACTCTTAACATGAAGAAAGGATAGAAATGGGAACAGGACTTGATGAATAAAAAGTAGAGAGAAAGGAAGAGACAAGAAAATCTAGGCAGGGTTTATGAACAGGAAGGTGAATGAAAGAAACTCTCCCATACGTCCAAGCAGAAAACCAGAAATACACTGATGTCAGTGCAGAAGGCAGGAAAGGTCTCAGATAAAAAAAGGCAACATTACTAATGGACTTTCAAAAGGAGCTAAAAATACTGAGGGTTACTGACTTCTGGCAAAAGAAAGTGACTCGCAGGTTCAATGCCCTTCCTCCATTCAGGGAGGGCGAGATGAGTGAACAGCATGTTTTCTGGTTTTTTTGTGTTTTTTTTTTTTAAACAAGATGAAGCAAAGTGTCATTCATTATCATTTCACCTATCCATGTGGTAGTCAGTCCCATTAAGTAAATGTTCACCTGAAGAAGAAAAGAAGCTTTCAGCCATGTTAATTTCACAAATCCAAATGGACACTACTTGGGAAAGTTTAGAAAAATCTAATAATGTTCCCATTTATTTCTTGATTCTATAACTCAAGGTCAGGGGAAAACTTTTAAGAATATGTCATCACCATTGCTCACAGCTTGGACCTTACATTATTCATCACGCACTATGGTAACCAGTCATGCTTTCTCTCTCTGACAAAGGGGGACGGGGCCCAGTGTCAAACCCAATACATGGCATTATTTCAGAATGGTTGACATTCTTGATCTTGGCAACTGAAGACTGAGAAAAGCATATGCTAGACAAATGAAAGTTAAAAGGGAGTGAACATTTCATTATTATCACAGAATTCATACAATTCCTCAGTCACCAAGTCTTCTAGAATTTATCCCCCATGCATAATGAGCATTCTTCAGATTCTTATTTTCTTTATCCAAACCCCAAGAGCTCTGCTCTCCTTCCCTATGGAGCAGTGAGACTACTGACCACCCTCTCAATAGGACGAACAAAATTAAGAGTATACTCACAAATAAATAACACTGTAATTATCTCTCTGCTTTCAACCTTGCCTATCTACCCTTCACATTCCTAAATTCATCCACATTCCAAAAATGCAAATCTGTTTATGTCACTCTCCTGTTTGAAAACCTTCACAGCCTCTTAATGTCTTCAAAATAAATTCAAACTCCCTACCATGGCATAGAAGGACATTCATGGTCTTCTTCTTGCCCACCTTCCCGGCGTCCTCTGATGACTCTCCCCACAGTCACCCAGGTTTCTTCGTTCATTACCATTCATGGTAGACTTGCTGTTCCCCGCACACATCATGCCATCATAGACTTTGACACCCCTTCCTGTGCGATCCTTCTCCCTGGAGCACCCAGCCCAGCCCCACCAGATCCACCCCAACCAGGTTGATGTCTCCTTTGCTTTAAGACCCTGCTCAAGCATCCGTTCTCCTTCAGCGAGTTCCCTAATGGTCTCTCTTCAATAATACGCCACCTGTCACTCCTTTCCCTCCTCTTTTCCTCTGCCGCGCACCATGAAGGCTACATTTATGAAGGTTTATATTTCTCCTCTGTATTTTTGTAGCACTTCCCACATAACTCTCTTCCAGTGCTCTCACACCACACGGGCATCTTTTATTTTCTCACCTTTCTTTCCCTACAAGATCTTTTTGAAGCAAGCCCTATGTTAGTTCATTTTTGTACCGACAGTGCCTAACAATATAGCTGATCCATAGAAGATATTCAATAAATGCAGGTTCAATGAAACAAACAAAGTGATGGAAGGAAGAAAGGAAGGAAATCAAAAGAAAAGTGCTATGGATTGAATGGATCCTCCAAAATTCATATGTTGAAGCCCTAAGCCCAATGCAATGGTATTCGAAGATACAGCCTTTGGGAAATAAATAGGGTCAGATGAGGTCATGATGGCGGGTCCCTCACAATGGGATTAGAGCCATTTAGAAGAAAAGATACCACAGAGCTTTCGCACTCCCTTTCTCTATGTGCACCGAGGAAAGGCTGTGTGAGCACACAGCAGGAAGGCAGCTGTCTGCAAGCCAGGAAGAGAATCTTCACCAGGAATGGAACTGGCTTGTACCCTGATGTTGGACTTCCAGCTTCCAGAATTGTGTGAAAATGAATGGCTGTTGTTTAAGTTGCCCAATAATCTGGGGTATTTCTGCTACTAAAGGCTGAGCTGAATAAGAAAAGGAAGGAAGAAATAAACAAATGAATGAATGAATAAAATTTTAAAAATCCCAGATGAGTAGGTGAACTAGTGGCTATGCCCCTTGCACACTTGGTAACCAGCGGCTCATGGCTGCAGATGACCGGCCACATGGAGAAATTCAGTCTGTGGTTCTCCTCTCTGCAGAGGTAATTGCCCCCCACCCCAGGGAGTCACGTTATTAACCTTGCCCTCATCAGTACCCCGCGATCTAATCAGAACTAACAGCACAAACAAAGGAGCCATTAAGCAGATGACTGTCTGGGTAAAAGGCCACCAAAACACTTTCTGTCCTTTATTTGAAAATGTTAACCTATGTGGGGACATTAGGGACAAATGTGGGGTTTGTAACATTCATAAAAGCCTAGATTATGAAGAATATTCATCTAAGAAAAACTCCCCAAGATTGAATTAAACAAATAAAAGGGAATACCACATTGCATAGTGGTATCTCAGCTTCCTTGCTTGCTTCTCATCCTGCCTCCCCAGCCCCCCAAGATCCATTCATTCTACCATTCTTGAAGAGATTTTTCTAAAGTTCTCTTTCTTAAACATTTCAATAGCCCCTCATTGCCTTCACAATTCAATGCAAGGAACCTATGCTTCATGAACTGGCCTTTACCACCCTGGCCAGAAAAATCACACCGAGCCCTCTCTTACCTCCTCACCTTTGATGTGCTTTTCTTTCTACGTGTCACATCTCTCCACCCCCAACCACCCATCCCCTCCTCATCCTCCAGTTCTTTGCTTCCATATCATTCTGCCCAGGAAGCTCTGGCCTCCCAAACCTAGGTTCTTACAACACACCCTCTATTTCTCTCTAGAAAATGGTCATCCCATGCACTTTATTTGCTCATTTTCCCCATAGACAAGAAGCTCCTGTAAAGCAGGAGCTACTGTATTACCTGTGCGAGCCACATGGCTGGCAAATGGTAGGTGCTCATTGAGTAATTTGTGTTAAATGGGTGAATGGATGTAAAGTTCTTGTGAATAGTCCTGAGTCTCATGGCAGCTCTACAGTTTTGTTATTTCACGGCTGGCTGAGCACATTCATACCTCATTATCTCGTTTAACTCTTTTAACAGCCCTGGGAAGCACGGAAGGCAATAACCAATGCCTGCTGACTGTCCACTCTCTAGCTGTGTCCTTTCTCTTCCACATGGGCAGAGCCCTCCTTGTCTTCTAAAGTCTACTCCTCCCCCAAGTAACTAGAATGAGCTCTGATTGGTTTGAGGTAATTGTGGGGGTTGTATCAGCCTGTTTGCTTGGCAAACAAGATTCTGAGGCAAGGCTAAAGTGTGAGTATGTCCCTGAAAGGTATGACATCAGGGCATTAAGAGTCAAGAAAGAAGGAATCGGGGCAAGGAAGAATGCGAAGTGAATAAAGTTGCTGCTTTTCCTGGTTGGCCATCATTTCATGGAGAAACAAAGTTCCTTAGCCACTGGAGGTATCTCCAGACGAGTTCCATCAAAAACCCATGCTTTGGAACAGGCCATTATAGGGGCAACAGAGAAGAAATTTGTCTACAAGTCCCTGCCCGTTCTTTGCCTTCCACTGGTAAGAGTTTGTCCCATCAAGGAGTAACTGCTGGCCTGGTGTTTACCCGAGTGCAGAAGTGGTGGTAGAAGCCAGAGGCTTAGTGAAATATTGTGGGCTTGCATGGAACCGGCCCAGAGGGCTGCAGCAGCAGCTGCTAACTTCCCAGGGCCCAGGAGACAAGAGAATAGGAGGACATCCACAAGATGAGGCAGATACAGCAGTGCAACAGGGATCAGTTTAAGGACTGGTGAGTGGAAAGTCTGCTGACAGAGGGGAAAGGGTATGGAAAAGTTTTTAGAGACACAAGAAAATATACTGCATACTGCATTTCATTGACTGGATGAGTCAGGACGCATGTGATAATAAATAGCTTATCATAATCAAATTGAGTGTGTGTGTGTGTGTGTGTGTGTGTGTGTGTGTGTGTGTGGTATATAAAATAATAGTGCATATTCTAGCCAATGACATCCTAGAATCTAAAATACAGCAGGTCCTGTGTTTGTCTTCAGATATTGGTGTATAATTACGTGACACTAGGAGCTGCAGCAGCCATTTTGCAACCATGAGAGGAGCTAATTTTGACAGTCTGAGGACAGCAGAACAAAAATATGGAAAAGAACCTGGGTCTTTTCAGTGAGGTCTTTTCCCCATCTGACAGATTAAGAAACTGAAGATAGAAAGCTGATATGACTTTTCCAGAGTCACATGGGTGGTTAAACAATGCAGCTGAGACTTTAACCCACGTCCTCAGCATTCTTTCCCATACAACTATATTCGACGCCATTCACAACTGGCCTGTTTACAGCTGTATTTGTTAATCTCTTCCCACATGTCTTTCCTAGTCTCCAGTTGTCTGAAATGGTGTTTCCTAAAAGCAGCCTGTTTTATCATGCTTCTCTAACTTTAACATTTTTAGAAATTTGGCAAAAAAAAAAAAAGTGAAGAATGCTATCCCATTAAAAATTTATTATGGAAAAAGTGCAGAGATCTGGGGCTTTATTGTCAGCCTTTTCCAAAAATAAAAATAAAAATTGTATAAAATTTAAGTATCTATCGCCAGTCTTTTAAGGTTTAGTATATGGAAAGCAACACCTTTCCTTCATCGTTCCTTCAAAACACCTTGATGCCACTGTCAAAATCAGAGGACTGGGCTGCATGCAGATGTGATACACAAGGCATGGAACAGCCAGTACATCAGGAACCCACTCATCAGAAGAGGTCCCTTAGGGCCATGTCCGCCAGTGTGTGCCAGCTGAACGCCATTTTTCAGCCCCAGCTGCATATCCCCGGTCAACCCCAAAGCTCATATTCACAGCTATCCAGTGACTTTTACCCAAGATGCTTAGACTGGCTGGCTTGTCTCATTCTACTTGTGCTCGCAAGTATTCCAGCTCAGGTACGTTACCAAATGTCAGAGGAACTTTGAAAAATCAGAAAACAATGTCTCTATAACAAATCAGGCCCCGATTGTTCTGAGATGGGGAAAATAATCTATCCCCAATTTTGCCCATATGACCAAGCATCAGAATAAAAACCCAAATGATCTAGAGATGTTTACTGATGAAGCAGCTTAATGACTTGGTAGATTTCTGCCCAAGAGAAAGGCTTTAAAGAAAAAACCCACGAGGGCATAAAGGCTCCTCTATAGAAATAAAGCAGCTGGTTTTTGCTCGTGGGTACCTCCAGCATTCATCAATCTGCACTTCTGTAAACAGTCAGGGTGCCATCTTCCATCTTCACCAGGGGAGCTGCACGGCTTGAGGTTCCCAGGTCACAGGGGCGCCCTGCAGGACCAAGTGCACTAAGACAATATCCCCAGCGTGTCAATCAGCCCTGCATCAACTTAGCAACTGGCTTTGTTCTCCTTATTACACAGGCATCATGTGACACTCCTCCAGCACCTCCCCTTGATGAGAAGAGGAAAACTACATATATTTGGGGGAATATCCTTCCAATAAGTGGCTCAGGATGGAAATTAAGCTGACTTTGAGTATTCCAAGGAAGCCTGATTTAGAGAACCTAGTTCATTCATCAGTTTTCTCTCTTCCCACTGTCCCTCTCTCTTAACTGGGGACATGGGGCTGGAATGCAGCCCCGGCACTCTCCTTATCTGACCTTTCTCCTCGTTCCCTAAGGGTGTGGAATTAAGTAAATATTTGTGTACGTGCACATGGGTGCCACAAACGACCTGTGGAAGGTTCATGAAATCTGGGCTTCTGAGGAGGCAAACAGCAGGTGCTCAGTTTATTATGTTCTAGGCAGAACCAAGGGGGAAAGCGTGAGACCATGATTGTTAAGTGCACTTCGGGTCCTTTGCTGTTTGGGAGCTGCCAAGTGAAGAAATACATTAGTCTTGCTTTTCTACAGCCTCTTCATGAAGTAATCACTTAAATGGGTTCTCAGAGTTCAGGGGAATTGGAAGACCAGCAGTAATAAGAGAAATACCTTGAATTTTCTTCCAAGGCACTCCAAGGACTTTGCCGACATTATTACATTTACCAGCCCTCCCAGGTCCCTGAGCTTCCACCCAAAAAAGATGTCAGCTACATGAGGAAGGAGATCTTCCCTTGCAAACCGGGGAGGGGCACGGGAGGGAAAGCAGAGGATCTGAAACTCACCAGGTGTGGTTCCTGCAACTTCGGAGGCCAGGATCCTGAAATCCCAGTCCATCCGTGGCTATTTTGAGTATGTCAGAGCACTCCCTTTAGGAACAGGAAAGGATGATTACAGCGTTGACCCCCAGATGCCCTCTCTGAAAGGAAAACATTTGGAGGTTGACCGAAATGCCAGCCTCCTCTTTTCCCATGCCTGCTCCCCACAGCTCTGCACACACAACCCTTGGGTAGCTCTGAGCTATTTTGGGCTTCACCCTCATCTGCCTTTCACATTAGGCTCTGCGTTAATTATGACGCTTCAGTGAAAACGAGCCTTCTGACAGTCTCAGGCCCGGAGAATGGAAGGAGGGAGAAAGGCAACTCCAATCATGGGCCATTAGCACTAATTAACGCCCACCTCTTGTGCCTCGGATTCTAGACACAGTCGCCCCACTACTGGGGGGAAGAACACAGTTCACTCTGTGGCACAGGGAGCAACAGCATTAAGCCAGACACTTGCTGGTCCCTGTGGAACCAGATCTTTCAGGCAAAGAAGCAATTTATATGCAATAACCAGGAGGAACACGTAATCCTGTGTTTCTCCTTTCAAACTGTCTTTTGACATTCTTAGAGCACATTTTCTCTTAGGGGACAGAGTACAGCCATTTAGAAACCAAAACTGCTTTTCCTTCTCTGGTTCAAGACCCCAAGTCAATCAACCAACCAAATATATACACATATATATTATATATACACACACGTACACGTAGACACACACACAGACAACACACTGTAATAAGCTCTGCAAGAAATACGAAGCACATAAAATCTGGTTCCTCTTAGAAATACGTCAAAAGCACAAACTTGACTACATCACAGTGTCTTCTGGGCAAGAAGTACCTCCCTGCTGCTTTCTGAAGGACCTCGGCAATTAATCCTGCACAGAGTAAACACATGAAGAACAAGGCAGCCATACAGGCCCCGACCAGAGCCCCACGTACGCCGTTAAGCTGGTCAAGTTCGCACTGACTTCTGCCTCTTGGCCTGTCCGCCCGCCCTCTCTTTCCGACCCACGGCTTCCAATCCACCCATTCCCTTCTATGTAGTCCGCCAGCTGGTCACTGAGGACAAAGCAGCCCTGGGCCTGGAGCCGAGCATATGTACTGAGTGAGCCATAATCCAGACTCCTTCATTCTGTGGCTCAGAGGAATCCACAGAAATTTTATGTCTCCCTGTCACTCTCCACCACTAGGCTATAAATTCCTCCAGGGCAGGGTTATGACATAATCACCTCTGGGTCCTCAGAATCAAGTTCGAACCTCACAGTCCCAGGCTTACCAAGTGACAAAGGAATTATTAAATGAAGGAGTAAATAAATTAGATAAAGCCAATTTAGCAGGGTAAAAGATGGTGGCCTCAGAAGCATCCTCCCAGAGCATCTGTTGATCATGCCCAGCCAGGCCTTCCCCATGTTGGAGAGATCTTCCCCAATGACTCTCCAAGGTAGCCTCCTTCCCCCGACTCGTCCTTTACGCATAATGTGCCCACCAGCACTCACCGTGGTTAGAAGCTTCCCTGCCTACCCATCTGTTTCTTCGACTGCTGTCTGTCTTGGGAGGGTAAGTTCCAAAAGGGCGCAGACTTGTCTGTTTGGCCTCTGTATCCTGAGCACAGTGCTTAATCTCATGCAAAAACATGTGTTTGATGAGTGAATGAGTGAGTGAATGGAGAATCGTGGGTCTAAGTAATGTGTGAGAACCTCGGAGTTATGAGAAATGTTAACATAGCTTAATATTTAAAACCAATTAATATTTGTTGATGGAGAGACCAGGGCACTGCCAAGAACAGTGGGTACCAAGATAAATAAGACGTCGTCTTGAACATTAAAGAGTTTACAATTTAGTAAGGGCGAAAAGACTCGCCTACACTCACTCACAATGTACACACACACAATTCCATTTCAGGAGCTCTTACAATAATGCAAACTAAGACATGGTAGCAACGTGAAAGCCACTGGGAGGTATAAAGTGGTCTAAACCCCAACGGGCTTATCACTGCGCAGAGGGGCTGAGAGCACACAGATAACTAACACATCAAATGCTAGTTGACAGCAGCCATGTGAATCACAAGCTCGTGGACCACAGAAGGAAATGATTATCATCACCCCTTGAAATGGTTCAAAGGTGCCCTTTTTCCTCCCACACTGTGCAAGGGGCAGACATGGCCCACAACTAGCAGGAAGGTGCTCCTGATGGCAGCTCTGTAAGTAAGCATCCGTGTGCAGGTGACCTCAGGAGAGGGGAAATCATTCGTCCCAGTCACCTATTCAAAGAAGGCTGTGTTTTACCTTTATGTTCTTCAGCACACTTACTACACTACCAGCTGGCAGTAAATTACAGTTAGTAATAACAGCATCGTCAGCCTGGGTTTTACTATTAGAGGCATTAATTTTTAATGTTTGCTGTTCTCAGACATGTGTGGAAGACTTGAAATGCATTTAATAATGGTAACTTCTACCTTCCGAGCTCGAGTGATGGCCCAGTGGGATATGACCACACTGCGCTGCATTTAATGCCCTGAGCAGAATAAGGCAGCTAGAAAGAACAGGATAGTAAGGGGGCAGATTCGAGCTGAGAAGGAATGCATGCTCCGTAGGACGGGAAGCCCGTTAGGTCTTCGCTGGCGGGTCAGGGCTGTGCTCTGCAGCCCGGAGGGTCTCTCTGAGCCGGCCTGGCAGGGCGGACCCTAAGCGCCCTCCAGGGAAACAGGCTCAGAAAGACTCCTCTGCATGTGGAACTGAACATTCTTAAAGGGAGCTCGGGGAGACCCTGTCTGGAGTGAGGAGGTGGGGAATAAGGAAAGAGGGCCCTTCTCCGCCCCTCCCCCACGTCTAGGCTACAGGCCTTCTTGGGGCTCTGAAGGCTGGTAGTTCCCACCAGTTAATTCCAGCTCAGGCTGACAGATCACCCTCCTCCCCTTCCTTCCCAGGTCAGACGAGGCCGAGTGAAGAGGCTCTTCCCTGTCGATATGGCAAGATGTCGGTGGGGGTGAGCAGCGTGCGTCCAGGTTCTACCCTGCCTTCTTGTGTGGCCTTGGACATTAGGCCCCTCTGTTTAAATGATGCCCCAAAGGACACTGACCCCAAACTCTTGATGATGGTAATCCACCCTGTGCAGAAGCTACAGGTTTTTTCACAAACAAGACTGGAATGTGCTGAATTCGGCATTCAACCTTGGTGCTTGGCCAAAATCTAAGGTGCTGTTTGAGCTGTGGCCATCAAAGGGCTAAATAACCATAGGCCCACTTCAGCATCACTTCTGGGCCCCCTGCATGTATGCCCAGTCAATGGCTGTGTCACCATCCGGGTCACTGGCTTTTTAAGTAAAGACAATACTATCACTTAAAAAAACAAACAAACGAAAAAAAAAAACCAGTTCATAGCAGCACTATTTACAATAGCCAAGACATGGAAACAGCTTAAATGTCCATCAACAGATGACTGGATAAAGAAGATGTGGTATATGTCTACAGTGGAATACTATTCAGCCATAAAAATGACAACATAACGCCATTTGCAGCAACATGGGTGTTCCTGGAGAATGTCATTCTAAGTGAAGCCAGCCAGAAAGAGAAAGAAAGACACCATATGAGATCACTCATATGTGGAAATCTAAAAAAAAAAAACAAAAAACATAAATACAAAACAGAAACAGACTCATAGATATAGAATACAACCTTGTGGTTGCCAAGCGGGAGGGATAGACTGGGGGTTCAAAATTTGTAGATACTGACAAGCATATGTAGAGTAGATAAACAATATTATGCTGTATAGCACAGGGAAATATATACAAGATCTTGTGGTAGCTCACAGCAAAAAAAAATGTGACAATGAATATATGTATGTTCATGTATAACTGAAAAATTGTGCTCTACACTGGAATTTGACACAACATTGTAAAATGACTATAACTCAATAAAAAATGTTAAAAAAATTATTTAAAAAATTTAAGAATGAAAAAAAACAAAAAAGCAACCACAAGCCATGTCATTTGAATTTACTGTTAACATCCAAATGACATTCAAATATAGGAAAACACTGCACAAGGACCTCAGAATGAAAATCTCCTTATGTGCTTTACATGTCGAAATTCTACAATTACAGTATAAATCTGCATTTATTATTTCAAGTGCAAAGTGCTACCAAAATTAATGGTGATTGTGAAAGCTGTTAATTTTAAGCACAAAAGTAATTATTTAGAACTTTCAAATTGCTAAACAAATGGGAGAACGGGGAGAGTAATGGGGGGTTAATACCGGTGTGTTACCTAGACAACTTCAGGAAGGGCACTGTACCCTTTCCAAGTACAGATGTTTATTACAATGTAAATAACCATCCAAGGCAAACTAAGAGAGATTAGATAACATCTAATTTCTAATCTTTGCTGTTCTTTTTTAAATCCGGCATCTATAACGTTAAACAAAATAATCGTGAAAAATGAATGGGCTATTAGTTATTTATTTCCTCTTAGGCCACGCTTCCTACTCCTCCAGGCCCCTGAGCTGAGCATGAACACGGCTTTAGGACGGTAGTTGAACAACGTGGTGATCTCACAGCCTAGCTTGTGTCTGGCAGAGATGAGAGATTGTTGCTCCCGAACCATCTTCAAGTTTTCCAAACTACACTCTTTGGAGTAACTAAATTTTTTAAATAAAATTTGTTATTGAGATCTGTAACCCAGAAGCTCATTCTCGAATGGTAATATTTGGCTTTAGCCGAATGTTGATTTTTAACAGATGACTACTACTCATTAGGAATATAAATAGGTATTACTCGCAGGCTTTGGGCTCTTCTCCCCGACCTCCCCTCTCAGCAAGAACAAGTAACTACTTCCAAGGAAGTCTATCCCCAGAGCCTAAAACAATTATTAAATCAATCTCTCCAGGTTCAGGTCCCCTAAGCTGCTTTTTTCCCTCAGTAATAAGTGTGTTATCTTTTGAAGCTGCACGAAGAGATGCCTGCCCCCATCACGTTCTGCACACTCGGCCTGTGTTGATGCTTTTCCCACACAGGGACCCACACCACGAGACATCAGCAACAGATAGACAGTGCCCTCTCCCTCAGGCAGCAGCCCAGAGGCTCCCAGGCACCCCCCACCCCAACCCCTGACTCTGACCCAGTTCAGAGGTTCAGGTTCCGCCCCACTGTTCTCTCCTCTTCCCTAAGGCAAGTCTCCCGCCCACACAGCAACTCATCCTTGTGGGGTAGCCAGAGGGCAAGACCCAAAGGCATGTATTCAACTAGGCTGTGACATGCTTTACATTTTTCCTGACCTCTAGGACTGAAAAAGCATTGAACATGGAGAGAATGAGCTTCTGGGTTACAGATCTCAATAACAAATTTTATTTAAAAAATTTAGTTACTCCAAAAAAAAACACTGACTCTACATTAAAAGGGAAAAAAAAAAAATTCTTCTCCATCCTGAGCCCACACACCTCCTGGAAGAAGAGCAGCAGACCTTGACCCCAGCCCCCTCAGATGGGGCTACAGGGCTCCACAGACTGGTTCTGCGACACACCCACCCGTGCCTCCCATCAGGGCCACCTCCTTAGACAAGTTACAACCAGCCCTGGTGAAGCCTTGCCTGTGCAACTGAGAGCCGTAAACATGCCAGTGTAATTAATGTCTTAACAACTTATTACAATCCTCAGATAATTAATCACAAAAGCTAAACATGCTGTCTCACCCTCCTAATGTGCTAATGCTCTAATTATTATGCCTCAATTAAGAGGAAGTCAATGCTCCTTGCTTAGAAGTGCATGCTTAATAAGGGCTCGCGCGTGGCTCCAGCACACAGTAGGATGTGGCAGGGCAGGGAGGAGGAGCGACCTTTCTAATGAAGCTTTATAGGCAGCTCCAGGCAAGAAACTGACAACCCCCTTTTCTTGAATTTTACCCTTGGATGAACACTGCGTTCTGAGAATCGACTGGCGCTCAGGGCTGCCTCCTGGAAGGCGGTGGGAGGAGTCTGTTCCAAGTGAAGGTGTGCGTGTGTGCACGTTATCTGAGACCGTCAACTGGAGAGCACCCTTCCCTTTAGGGGATTCATGTGTGAGAGCGGCCCATGGGGCTGGACACCTCCTGCAAAATCCAGGACCCCGTGTGCTTGGCATTTGGGGAAGCAGCTCAAAAAGTGAAGGGTCTCCCCCTCAACTAGACCTTAGACTTGTCTCCAAATCGTCCTGAACAGAGGTTTTTCCCTTCTTGAAATAGATTTCAAACTTATTAAAATCGATTTTGCACTGTTACCTGGGACACACCCATGCACATCTGTAAAGACACAACAGCAAAACAAAGTTTACCAAAAAAACAGACAGCATCATGCATGAAGGCATTTTTGATACTGTAGATTCTATTCTTTTTTTTTTTTAATGGGGGTTGCAACCCACTAGACTGAGCTCATAACCCACTAATATATCTCAATCCAGAGGTTGAAAACACTGGTCTAGAAGCTGAATAGTCCACAAGGCTATTCAGTAATTTAGTAAATTCAGCTTACTAAAAGTTTCCCCTTTTACTAGAAGTCTCCCAACTGAGTCTAGGATCTGACTTCCTGGTCCTGAGGATCTTTTTTTTTTTTTTTTTTTTTTCCTGAGGGTCTTTATCAGTAAGTCACAGATACTCATGAGCAGTCGCATGGCCCCCACCTCTCGGGTTGCATCCATCTGCGTCCTTTCCTGGCTATTTACCACTGGTGGTAGGTCAAGAGTGACCCTCAGCCTTGAATCCTAACTACACACACACACACAGAAGGTTTTGAGATGATAAATAGTAACCTTCTCAAAAAGAAAAAAAATGATTGGGACCCAAAGTTTTAGGGAATCTTTTTAAGGGGGAAAAAAAAAACTTTCAAACCACTCTGAACATTCAAACTAAGAGATGTTGAAAAATCACTCCCCTGCTTGGAGCCATTTTGTTTGGTTTTGGTATTATGTTTGTCTCCTCATTTACCACAGTTGGAACGTTCTCTAATACCACGTGCACCACCCCAGAGTGTGCACTCGGGGGAAAAGACCCAGACTCTCCGGGATGCAGACCCTCTCCCAGGAGAGCCCAGTGTGGCCAACGCGCCTGCACTACTGTAAGTCCCCTCCACTAGCGTCCAGACCCTGCACTCCTCCCACAATCCTACATCCCCGCCCCTGGGGCTGCGATAAGCCTCTGGGATAGGAATGCTGAGACTCCACAGTCCTGTATCAATTGATAATCAGAAGACCATTTTTATTCCTTGTGTACTAGACACTGTGTCTTGAACTTTGGGAGATGTTGAGAAGGATCAGACACAGTTTCAGCTCTTTAACAGTTTAGAGGCTCCTTGGGAAGATGAGACACAGAAGCATTAAAAAGGAAAGGCTCTCAGTTCAAGGCAGTATTTGATAAATGGCCCATAAACGCTACTGTTTAGAAGAGAGAAAGATTCGGGAGCGCTCAACAAAGTCTTCCTCAAGGAGCAGGTGCTGGAGCTGGCCCTTGAAAGAGGACACATATCACTGTGCAGGTCTATAAATCTTGGACCTCCCATCCAAATGTTGTCCAAACTCTGCCAGCTCTACCTTCAAAATATAGAGAGAATGTGGCTACTTCTCCCTACCCCCGTCACTACCCCCTCGTCCAAATCCCCACCATCTCCCACCGAGAGCACCGTAACTGCCTTTCACTGGTCTCCCTGCTGTGGGACTTGCCTCCCTGCAGATTGCTGTCCACACGGTAGTCAGGAAGGTCCAATGAAAACTTAAGGCAGATCATATCATTCGTCTGGATTCTCATTCACCCCTTGCATGCCCTCCAAGGCTCAGACAATCTGGCCCTTCATGAATTCTTTGCCCCCATCTACCATTATCCTCCAACCCCCCGTTCCCTCTGCTTCAATCCCACTGAGCCTCTTAATGTCCCCCAAACACAGTTCACACAGTCTGTCCTACCCAGGTACCTGCCTGGCTCACCCTGACCCCCTACAGGTCACTGCTCAAGTGGCATCTTCTCAAAGAGGTGTTCCCATACCACACTAATTCATACTGCAATGCCCCCGTCCTCTCCCTGCAAAACTCTCTCCCTCAGATCCTTGCATGGCCCACTCCCTTCCCTCCTCTGGGTCTTTACTCCAAGTTTACCTTCTCTCCGAGGCCTTCCCAGCCATCCTGTCCTCTTTTCCTGCCCATCTTCTTCCTTAAACTTGATCATCTAACACACTGATTGTCTGACTTACTTATGTCGCTCATTATCTGTTTCAGCTACCAGAACGTATCGTCCATCTGAGGTGGAATTTTTGTCTGTACTATACATTGCTGCTCTCCCTGGGTCTAGATCATTGCCAGGCACATAGTAGGTGCTCAATGCACTTGTTGAATGAATGAGAGGAAGAGGACTATTGCACAGATTAAATGAGATAATACATGTAAATATGCAGCGTAACATCTGATGCATAGTCAGTGCTCAAGAAATGAGAGCTCAGTATAAACAGCAAACAGAACCCAAAGCCCTGGGATTCCGAGGCTTAGCTCTGACTCTGCACACGGTGACTCCCTGGTGTGTCTTTCACAAGGGCCCAGACCAGCTCTCTTTCCCCAGGACCTGGCCCACGGTAGATGCTCCATGTACTTTTATCCAATCAAAGTGAAAACAGAGGAGTCTGAATTTGCAGGTGACTGGCCAGGTTGTTCCCTCTGGTGTTGATCCAAAACTAAAGGGGCTGCTCCTCTGAGGAGTGAGGTCCTGACACAGGGTCAGCTGCGGGATTTAAAACCAAGTGTTCCCAGGAGTCACTGGGCTGCTAGATAGGTAGATGGATGCCCACCTATCCTGCACGCTCTCTCCTTCTCCCATCTCCAGGTGGGCCCAGACAACCCTGCTTCCTGTGACAGTGCTATTTATGTTTACAGTTATCCCAAGAACAACACTAACCACCACCACAGACAATTACATATGCTTATAGACTCCATTTCCTCTTAAACTCACAAAGTACAGAGCATGGGTCATTCTCCCACCAGGAGACTAACAACTGTGTGTTTCCAGTTTTCTTAATGAGGCTCCAGCTTAACTCCCTGCCACTTAAACGGAAGAAAAGAGATGGTGAACCTCTGTGAACCATATCTCACCTCTCAGCGATGCAGAAAAGTACCGGCAGAGATAACTCCAACACCACGTCTCCAGATCTGAACTCTTACAAGGAAACTGTGTTTGGGGGCACGTTTGCATTTCTTGCTACATAATTCAGCCTCCAACCCTAACTTGTCTGGCCATGGCATGTATTCATCAAAGACAATATGCATTTATGGAGCACCTACTGTATACTTTGTGCTAAGTCTCAGGTTGCAAAGCCCAGACATGATCACCACAGAAGCTCAGTGACAATCCTAGATTTAGACAACATGAAACAAACCAAGAAACGTTACGAGAGGGTGTGTGATTAAGTGCTGTAAATGTCCGGTAACGTCACATGGACATTAGTTTACTGGCGACAGACCATGTATGCAGAAATCCCAGGGAAGCCTTCATGGAAGAAGTGGTACTTGAGTTAGAGACCTAAGAAAGAAAGGATTTAAACAGACAAAGAGTCTAAGAAGGAGAATCAATATAAACACATAGGTAGGAGTGAGCAAGGCTTCTAAGTCTGAGGCCCAAACAGTCCACACATTTTATACAAAATGTATCATTAATAAAATGTCACGTGTAAGGTCTAGGTCCTACCACCAGTAATACCTCAAATGTAAATGTTACTGGTAGTAAAAAACAATTATAAAAGATAACTGGGCAAACATAATTTTTTAAAAGGAACAGAACAATTAAAACTTTTGTCTAAGTTAAAGGCTCCTTCTGGGTTTTATAATAACCGTTTCCTGCTATTTTACTCCCAGTTGAGACTCTGATGTCACCACGCCATTGCAGCCCCAGCCCCAACCAGGTGAGCCGACAGCTTTCCTTCCTTTAACTGCCATGATAACCCCAGATCACTGAGACATCTTTTTTTCCTTCTTAATCTCTAAGGAGCTTCTGGGCCTCTTGCTTCATCTGCTAAAGGCCAAAGCAGCTGTACATCACTGCTCCTCTTGGCAGATCCCTGCAGCCAAACAACTGCTCGCCGCATGTTTCCTGTTCTCCAGGCCGATAACCTTCATTCCCTCGCCTTCTGCAACAGCTTGTCCAGGGCAGGGGCAAAAAGAGGCTCAAGCCTCGGCTCCTTTTAAGCTGCATGCTTCATGGCAGACTAGAACATGCTGGATCCTTTCCAAGGGCTGGGGGATTTACAAACCAAGGTCCTGACATACTACAGTCTAAAAAATCAGGAAACCTATCAAATAAATAAAAGAAGAATTTTATCAATCCATTCTCTTAGGACCACTGAGTCTTATATCTGCTATGTGTAGCAGAGATTCATCATTTTTATTTTCTGGACGATACTATGAAAACTAAATTTGCCAGCCTCTCTTGCAATTAGGTTAGAGGCCATGTGACTACGTTTTGGCCAATGAATGGTAGACGGAAGAGATGGAAGACCAATTCCAGTCCTGGCCCTAAAAAGCATCACGCCAGCATCTTCCATCCATCCCTTGCTTCTCCTTCCACTGAAACCAGGAGTCCCAGTTGGCATAACTACATGATGGATGAATCCCAGATCTGTGTCACCTCCTGAAAGAGAGCCACCTAACTCATGTCAGGAGTGATGTGGGTGATAAATAAAGCTTTCTTATATTAAGTCACACATATTTCAGAGTTCGTTACTTTAAAATGGTGTAGCCTATACCAATTAATATACACTAGGGAAAAGACAGCAAACTGAAGTCAGATTATTGTTTCATTAATAATCACTGCTATTAGCAACCTTCTCTATACTGGGCGCTGAGCTGAGCACTATGTGCATGAAAGCGTGTGTGTGTGTGTGTGTGTGTGTGTGTGTGTGTGTGTGTGTGTGTGTAAATCAACAACTTTGGCATTTTATGTACAAGTGGGAGAATTGAGACTCAGAGAGGTTTACAAAAAGCTGCTCCAAGGTCAAGCAATTAATGATGAAGATTTTCTGATGCCAGACTCTATGGTATTTCAATGACTTCATTCATATCTCTCTCATGGTAAAGAGTCCCTCTCTCCATTTTTGATAGGAAGAGATTACCTCAATTACGTTCACTTTTCTTTATTGAAAGCCTGCTGTCATTTCTACCAAATTCAGAATCTTCTGGAGACTGCCTCATTACTTGCTTCCAGAGTCACTGAACACAACAGAACTTCCAGCACTTTCTGTGTTGTTAATCATTATGAAAGCCCACTAGGAATTTTCCATCAGTCTTAGTCCTTATTCTAAAAATGAGAATCTGTCCACTAATGTAGCTGGGATCTACTCAAAATTAAGGTGTTATAAGAAAAGTCACCTAGTATTTTGGCCTATGCCATTGCATCATTAAGATGTCAATTATATCCAAACCAATCTAGGTAAAATAAATCTAGTCTGCAAGTATGTACTGAGTCTCCTGTGCGTGCAGGGCACCGCACAGCGGGCAAAATGGCTTTGTGGTTTACATCTGAGCTCCAGGTCCTAGTGAGGCCATGAGACATAGCCTCAGGCAACAAGTTTGGCTTCCAAATCAGGTATACTTTTCACATTAAAGGGGGAAAAAAAAAATTAGCCTCCATTTCTACTAATAAGATAAAATAAAGATCTTATTTTGGTAGTAAACATGTATGCATACCTCAGTGCTTTCATATCTTTAACTAAATTTTATAGGCATAGCAATCCCATGAAATAGCTAAATTGGTTATAATTATTCCCATTTGCCCTTGGTAAAATTAAGGCTCACTGACTTGATGAAGCTTTCACAGCGGTAGAATTGAGAATGGAGCAAGATCTGCGGAGTTCTCATACCAAGCAATCTGCCCATTTTTTTTTTTATCAGAGAGCCCTTGGTATATTGTATATAATTTTTGATACTTCCATCCTGTCCTAATCATGCAGATCAGTCGGAGCAATCCTTTATCAGGAACCCGTATACGGAGGACAAGCCTTTATTATCTCCAATGTTCCATCTACCCCACATTTTGGTTTCTCAATTAAAAATAACTCCGCTGAGTCACATGGAGCTGGTCCACTGTGCCTCCTTCTCTGACCTTTCTTTCATCAGTGAACACATTATTCATATCAAAACTTTATCATCTTATGTGCTCCCATAAGCTACGCATATAAAAACCTACAATATATTGTGTCTCCATTCCAAGTAGAATATTCTGGCCCCATTTTTTTTTTTTTCAGAAGTAAGCTTCAATGTTCTATAATTATTTCTGATGATATTTCCATAGTGGGCCCCCTGATGGCCATGAAAGGAGGATCCAGGCAGGTTATAGGCAAGGTAAACGAATAGCTCATTTGCCAGATAATTTATTTGGAAGCTGCAATATCCGGTGTTTTCATCAGAATCCCAATGGGAAATGCAATACTCTCCCCAGGGGATCAAATGAAGAGAACTATATGAAGGGGTTCCCTGCAGAATAGTGGGTGAGGGTCCTGAAGCACCCAAGGACCAGCAACTGATGAAAGCTGCTCCACCTCCAGTGAAGAAGGGGTAAGGGGAGGAATCTGGATAACCAGAAGCCAGGGAAGACAATGGTCATGGTGGGGAAGAGCTATTGCCAGATACACCACACTAACGCAAGGAGAGGGAGCACGGAAGAAAGGCCATCATTTCTCTCCTCCCATCCTCTGGTCTCCTGCTGATGCCTCCCACTGGGTAAACGCATTCAGGGACACAAGGGGGCACACAGCCTGCAACAGAGACTCGCAAGTTCAGAGCAAGCTAGGGAAGGACAGAAAGTGACTCTGGGGCTGGGGTGGGAGCCAGTGGGGGCTGGTACAAACGGGATAACCAGTACCTCTGGTCAAGCACAGGCCTGCCGCTGTACATTTTGTCTGCAAGGGTGGGAGGTGGTTTTTATAAGAATGAAGCCCCTCTTCAACATTCCACCATCTGACGCACACATAAAATACTGATGTAAATTAAAAATGGCTCTGACCTGAATACACATCGATGTTTTTTAATGTGTTCGTAAATACAGTCGTTGGCTGTTCCAGGAGAATTATGCATCATCAACTGACATAAAAGGGAGTGTAATGTCATCTTCAATTGCTGTTAGAAGAAATAGGATGAAATTATGAGCAATTAGGGAAAGAAATATTGTATCCCTGTGGCAGCTCAGGTTTTACTGGAGATCCTGTTAGATTGGTTATGGGAGCCACCACATAAACGTCTGGGGCCCACGCCCCGGCAGCGGACAGAGTTATGACCTGAGAGTGTATCTCCGTGGTAAAGCTCCAGGGAATTTAACGCCCCGAAGTAGCTCGGAGCACATCAATGACACAAGGTCAATGAAGAAACCTGTTCTAAACATGAGCAGTGTTTACAGGCATTCTGTAAGGGTGATTTAGAGAACTCTTATCTCTCAGATGCCAATATTTTAGATAACAGATGACTCAGGAGAAAAACGAGCAGTCCCCTCCAGGGAATCCTGCACTAAGAGAACACAAATCCGGATCTAAAGGAATGGGGCCTGGGGCTGGGGCTTCGTTCTACACAAATGGTATCTGTCGGCAGAAGTGGATTTCCAATTTGGGGTGGACCCTAAATGATGACTCTGTCATACCAATCAATTAACCTTCCCCTTGAAAAAGGTTTGCGGTTCTCCTAACACTCATTTGTTCAGAAATTGAGGACGGCCTCGCAGTGACCTCTGAAATACTGTTGAAAGAGAGCTCTTGGAACTATGTGATCAAATACAATCTTTTCACCCCGGTGCTCAAGGCCTTAGAGCATCTTCTCAGGTTTACCTCCCAACATCCCCTTGCAAATCAGCGAACTTACTCCTCCCTGTCACTTTCATTTTATTGTTTCTTCCATCACTAATTTCTGTCTTCACTGATCGTTCATCTGTTCATGCCTCAAGACCACCTTCCCTACAGAACATTTCCTGATCTCGGCAAACAGACTAATTCCTCCATCTTTTGAACACTCGGAGCATTCAACTTGTTAACGAAAATGGTACTTGCTTTCTTCTGCCTTGCATTTTAGCCACTTACACCCTTGCTTACGTTCTCTAAGATGCTGGAAGTTCCTTGAAGGGAGGGCTTACTCCTTTCATAAACCCTACTGAATTTAGTGTAGTGATTTTTACACACTAGGGGCTCAGTCAGGATGTTGAATTGACCTGAATGGTATTAGTGACGATAAGAGAATGAATGAGTTTACAAAAATAACCTCAAGATTTTCTACCTCACTGAGTCAGAGATAAAAGGGATCTTTTCAATATTATCAGAAAAGATGCTTCTACACAAAGGGGACTCAATATTCTAGACTGCTGTATCAATTTAAGAGATGGTTAACTCCAAGAAGGCATTTTCTCATAATGCTCTCCAAAATGATTTTATTCATGCCAACAGTACATAATTCCTGTATGCTAATAATTTCTAAATATAAATTCCTTGGTTCCACATCTCTCCAAAAATCCAGTCTCATGCCACAGCTTGTCTCCTGAAGACACCCGCTTGGATTTCCTAAAGGCATCTCAAATTCAACACAATACATTTGAAATTCATGCTCTCTATCGTACTCTCCCCTTCCTCCCATCCTCACAATTCCTCTTCATTCCAAATGTTCCATCTCAGTTAATAGCATCTTCAATCAATCATGTTCATCTATGTAGATGTCATCCTGTGCTGCCCTGTGCAAACACATGCAAGGCTGCAGTGAAGGAGCAGCCTGGCTCATGCCCTCCTGGAGACCTGCCTCCAGTCTCTCTCCTCCTGTAAATGGAGACCTAATCGATTCTTCCAGGGTGTGGCCCAAATGGTCAAGTAGGAAGACCCTGAGCTCACGTTCTCCCAACAAGCACACCAAAACTGTAACTACTGACAGAGCAACTACCAGTGAGAACAACCTGAAGACTAGAAGAAAGGATCGTCTACAACTGAAAATATTAAAAAACGGAACCACAATGAGACAAGAGAGACAGAGAGGCAATGCAGGCCGGACGCATACCCCGAGGCAGGTGGCCCACCAACAGGAGGGCGATTACAACTGCCGAAAGTCTCCCCAGGGAGCAAGGGGTCCACGCCTCACGTCAGGCTCCTCAGCCTGGGGTTCCTGCACATTCCTGAAGATGTGCCCCCAGAATGCTGGGCGTTAAAGGCCGATGGGGCCGACTTTAGGGGGAACCAGAGGACTGTGAGAAACAGACTTAACTTTTAAGGCTGCACACAGAAAACCTCACACACTCTGGGACCCAGGGCAGAAACAGTAATTTGAAAGGAGCCTCTGTCAGACTCACCTACTGACCTTGAAGGGCCTCCAGAAGAGCAGAAAGCAGTGGGGACTCATCCTGGGGACACAGATGCTGGCAGCAGCCATTTTTGGAAGCTCATCCTACCACAAAGACACTGGTGCTGCCAAGCGCCATTGTGGAATCCTCTCTCTAGCTTATTAGTGCCAAGACTTGGTTTGGCCCACTGGCTGGTGGGCATCAGTCCTGGGAAGCCCCAGGGCAAGAAGCTAGCTGGGAGAAACACAGCCCCACCCATAAGCAGGCCAGCTGCCAAGCAGCTACAAAAGCACAAGCAAGAGACATGGAAGAGGCCAGGTATTAAATCCAGGAACAATGAGAACAAATTGTGCCAGGTTTATATTCAGCCAAGATCACAGTTATCCCAGGAGAGGACCCTAAAAGGAGGTAAAACTGGGCTCCCGAGAGAAGGACACGCAGGCAGAAGGAACAACACAAAGCTGGAGCAGCATGAACGTGTTGCACGCAGACCAAGGAAGACAGAAAATCCCCTGTCCCAGTGGTGACCCTGAGTTAGACATTTCCCTGGCCTGGTACACTCAGAAGTAAAGTCCAGGGAGGCTCAGCAAGCTGGATTCTGATTTTTGGTCTTCCTTGAACAAAGAGTGAGAGGGGAACTGAAAACGTGTATGTGATTTTTATCCCCAAATCCCAGCGCAGAACAGAGGTCTTTGAAAGATATTATGAGCCACCTCTCTCTGCTACTGATGACAATGAGGCAAGCCACAAAGCAAATCTCAGCTTATTACAGGGCCTTGGGGTGCAAGGGGCCACCTGGATTGCACTTTGGACCAGCACAAGGTGTCCCTGTTGATGGCAAAGCCATCAGCAGAGGCCGGCTGTTAACTGATCCACCATCTCTTACATCCCCAAGCACTTACAGCCTCAGGGTGCCCAGGCTTCCAGCAGCCAAGGGTACCTGGTGCTCAGTGCAGCTCTGTCCAAAGTCTCCCTCAGAAAGGAAGGCTGAGGAAGCCTCCCACATGCCAGCTGGGCTGTATCCAAGGCATCAGAGGAGAAAGCTCTTTAGAAAAGTTCAGGTTGGGAGTCTACTTTCTGCATTTTCTAACAGGCAAAAAGGTACAGGCCATCATTCTTCCTCTCTCGGCTCCAAGTGATCAACAACTTTTTTCACATCCCCTTGGCCTCCACCTCAGAGAAAACATCCTTAGTAGCTGCCATGCACAGAGCCCCAATGCCAGGGACGAAACCTCGTCCCCACCCATTAAATCTTGGGCCTAATGGATTTCCCATTGATCTTCCTTCAGCCCACGCATAAAGTCCAGGGCTCCATGCAGTGCAGTTACTTCTTAAAATATCCTTATAAATCTTGGCCATCGTATTCATTAATTACAGCCCAACCAAGACTCTGGCTATGAGTTCTGGGTGGCAACTTCATTTATTCCCACATTAAATGCTTTATTTCTGTGAGCTATTTCAGTCTCACTCCATTACTTAGCTTACCCACCATGTCATCAAGCAATTTTTTTTAAAAAAAGAGACCCATCCCATATTTTTTTAAAAATGAGACAAAATAGCCAAGTTATTCTAAAACTCTATAAACAAGGCCACCAGATAATAACAGCTAAACGTTTATTGAGTCTTACTATGTCCCAAACGCTATACAAAGTGCTTTGAATACATTAGCCCATTTAATCCACAAAACAATTTTATAAAATAAATACTGTTATTATTGTCCTGGTTTCATAAACTGAGGATTAGAAAAATTAAGTAACTGGCCTGAAGTTAAATGGGTAGGATCTCCACTGGAATTCAGGGCTGTCTGATTCCAAAGCTCAAACTCTTATCGATAGAACCATATAGTAAGTAATTCCAAAATTCTAACTGCATGCTTTACTAAGCCATAGTATGGAGATATGCACTGAAAAACAAATACAACATTCTGGAGTTAAAAAGACCTTTCAAAGATTTTAATCCAATCTTCATACTTAGCAGATGGGCCCGAGGTCCCTTCAGGGTGAGGCACTGTGCCCAGGGTCACAGAACCAGTAGACACAGAGCCAAGACTGGGACCCAGGACTCCACATTTTCGGCTACATGCTCTCCCTGCTGAAGTCTGCTGCTGTCCAAATGCTCTATTACACCAGAATTTGTTTTCCCCTGGGTACATATGAGAGTAGAAGGATCTGTGGAGTGGTGTTAAGTGAATTGAATGTTCCTTCAGCAAATGAAAATGAGAGGCTAATTAGATTCAATAATCACTCTCTCCGATTAAAGCTGCCCTCCCTTCTCCACCAACATCTGCACCTTTGATGTCGTCCCTCAGTTGTGATTTGCAGTAACTCCTGCTTAGTCTAAATTTGTCTCCTCACACATACACCCTGATCACAAAGCCTGACTTATTTCATCCTTTAGTAGCCAGGGACTGTCCCTAGTTAGATGGGGTTGAGGGCCTGAAATCATGCTTATTCTTACTGTTGAAAGTCAGAAGGTTCTTACTCTAAGATGGTAGAGCTGTGGCTCAGAGGCCAGGCAGAGATCTAAGACAAGAGAGCTCAGTAGATACTAGGACATATCAGTGTCTCAAGTGAATGCAGGGAACTGTAGTGGACCACAGGGCTACCATCACCCTAAAAGGAGCGGCTGCTCCTCATCTCCAGCCAGTGGTTGCTATGGATTCTGTCTCCCTGACAATAAAATAAGGTCCCCTATGGTGAGGACTTCGTCTCATACCCTGCAACACTTTCAATGCATGAAGGGGGTCTGGCGCAGACTAGGCACTCAATGAATGTTTTCTGAATGAACAAAACTGCCATTTTGGAAGCTCTAAAGTATATTCTATATCCAGTGTACAGATAGCTATAGTCCTGGATCTGCTAAAAGAGTGCAGGACATCTGATGGATCTGGAATAAGGAGAACTATGTAGGGATGCTCATTTCAACCACAGGGCACTTCATTGCATAACTGAGGGCCACTGCCAGAGTGGGGAGAATAATGGAGAATGCTGCACACTCATCACCTTTATCATCAATATCAGTGCTGCCAGCTAGGCACCCTAAACCCTACAAAGTACCATTCAATGATAGAAGGAGCTTTTAGTAGGAGGGTCTGACTTTAGGCACTAAAAAGTTACAGGACCTTAAACAGATCTAGGCCCTCTGACCCAGTTTTTCTCTCTTTTGGCTTTAATATGTTTTGCCACCTATTTTGTAAAAGCAACACACCTAGTCAAGAGTCATTAATAAACAGTCAACTGATGCCACAAAATACACAAGAAACCACTACAAACAATTATATATCAATGTCTAGAAATATACAACCTACTAAGACTGAATCATGAAAAAATGGAACATCTAAATAGACCAATTACTAGTAAAGAGGTCGAATCAGTAATCAGAAACTTCCAAACAAAGAAAAGTCCAGGACTAGATGGCTTTACTGGTGAATTATACTAAACATTTGAAGAAGAATTAATGCCAATCTTTCTCAAACTCTTTCAAAAAATTCAAGAGGAAGGAATGCTTCCAGATTCACTTTAAGAAGCTAGCATTACCCTTATACCAAAGCCAGATAAGAAAATTATGAGAAAATGAAATTACAGGTCAATATACTTGATGAACATAGATGCACAAATCCTCAACAAAATACTAGCAAACTGAATTCAACAGCACATTAAAAAGGATCATAAACCATGACAAAGTGGGATTTATCCCTGGCATGCAAGGATGGTTCAATATACACAGATCAATAAATGTGATACCATTCTATTAAGAGAATGAAAGATAAAAATCATATGATCATCTCAATAGATTTAGAAAGGCATTTGACAAAATTAAACTTCATGATAAAAACTCTCAATAAATTAAGTATAGAAGGAATGCATCCTCAACAGAATAAAGGGCATAGATAAAAAACTTTTCAATGGTGAAAAGCTAAAGATTTTTCCTCTAAGATCAGGAATAAAACAAAGCCGCCCACTTTTGCCACTTCTATTCAACATAGGACTGGAAATCCTAGTCTGAACAATTAAGGAAAAGGAAGGGAAGAGAAGAAAGAAAAGGGTATCCAAATCAGAAAGGAAGAAGTAAAAATGTCTTTGTTTGCAGATAACGTTATTTTATATATAGAAAACCCTAAAGACTCCACCAAAAAAACTCTTAGAACTAGAACTAATAAACAAATTCAATATAGCGGCAGGATACAAAAATCAACATATAGAAATCAGCTGCATTTCTATACACTAACAGCGAGCTTCCCCCCACCAAAGATTAAGAAAAGAATCCCATTTATGACAGCATCAAAAAGAGTAAAATGCTTAGGAAAAATTTTAATCAAAAAGGTGAAAGATCTGTGCACTGAAAACTATAAGCCTTGATGAAAGAAACTGAAGAAGCTACAAATAAATGGGAAAATATCCGATGCTCATGAATTGGAAGAATCAATATTGTTAAAATGTCCATATTACTCAAAGCAATCTACTGATTCAGTGCACTGCCTATCAAAAGTCCAATGGCATTTTTCACAGAAATAGAAAAAATTCCCCAAATTTGTAGGAACCAAAAAGACCCCAAATTGCCAATGCAATTTGAGAAAGAACCAAGATGGAGACATCACAGTTTCATGACTTCAAACTATACTGCAAAGCCAAAGCAGTCAAAATAGTGTGACGCTGACATAAAAACACATAAACCAATGGAGCAGAATAGGGAGCCCAGAACTAAATCCATGCATATACGGTTAATATCTTTGACAAAGGTGGCAAGAATACAGAATTGGGAAAGGATAGTCTCTTCAATAAATGGTGTTGGGGAAACTGGATATCCACATGCAGAAGTGTAGCATTGGACTCTTATTTTACACCACACACAAATATTAACTAGAAATCGGTTAAAGATTTAAATGTAATACCTGAAGCCATAAAACACCTAGAACAAAAGTGAAAATAAACAAGCATGACTACGTCACACTAAAAACCTTCTATACAACAAAGGAAACAATCAACAAAATGAAAAGGCAATCTACAAATGGCAGAAAACACCTGCAAAATGTGTACCTGATAAGAGGTTAATACCCCAAATTTAAAAAGAACTCATACAACTCAATAGCAAACAATAACAACAATCAAAGAACTCTTTCAAAACAAAGAACCTGAATAGACAATTTTCCAAGGAAGACATACAAATGGCCAACAGGTATATGAAAAGATGCTCAGTATCACTGACCATCAGGGAAATACAAATTAAAACCACAATGAGAGGGAGGGTACAGCTCAGTGGCAGAGTGCATGGTTAACATGCACTAACAAAATACATAAAACAAAATGCTAAATAACACCCACAATGAGGTATCACCTTACAACTGTCAGAGTGGCTATCATCAAACAGTCAAAAGATAACAAGTGTTGACAAGGATACGGAGAAAGTGGTACCCTTCACACTTTTGGTGGGAATGTAAATTTTTATAGCTGGAAAAAATTATGGTAGTTCCTGAAAAAACTAAAGATAGGACTCCTGTATAATCCAGAAATTCCATTTCTGGATATACATACAAAGAAAATGAAATCAGTATCTGGAAGAGATATGTGTACTCCCATGTTTACTGCAGCAACATTCACAGTAGCCAAGATATGCACACAACCTAAGTGTCCACGGATACTTGAATGGAGATACATATATATACACACACATACACACAGTGGTATATACAGAATTTTGTGTGTGTGTATATATATATGTGTGTGTGTGTATATATGTATACACACACACACACACACATATATATTTAACGGATTATTCAGCCATAAAAAAGAAGGAAATACTGGCATTTCACCAACATGGATGGACCTTGAGGACATTATCAGACACAGAAATACAAGTGAGATCATACAGTATCTATATGTGGAATATAAAAAGTCAAACTCACAGAAGCAGAGCAGAATGATGGCTGTCAGGGACTGGGGGGTGGAGCAAATGTTGGTCAAAGGGTACTAACTTTCAGTTATAAGTTGAGTAGGTTGTGGGGATTTAATGTAAAGCATGGTTTCTCTAGTCAGTATTGTATTATATACCTGAAACTTGCTAAGAGAGTAGATCTTAAGTATTCTCATCAAAATAAATAAATAAAGGTAACTATGTGAGGTGACAGATGTGATAGTTAGCTTGACTGTGGTAATCATTTCACAGTATATATGTATATCAAATCATCATATTGTACACCTTAAAATTTTGTAATTTTCCTGTCAATTATACCTCAATAAAGCGGGAAAAAATTACTAAACAAATAATAAATAAAGAGTCAATCTTCTTTGTGAGCCTGGACAGAGGTTTGTCAATTTTATTACTCTTTCAGAAAACCAGTTCTTGGTTTGATTGATTTTTTTCTATTGTTTTTTTTTAATCTTTATTTTATTTATTTCCTCTCTGAAGCATTATGCTATACACCAGAAATTGACACAACATTGTAACCTGACTCTACTTCAATAAAAAAATATATATATACATACACACACAAGAAAAGAGAAAGAAAGAAAGAAAGAAAGAGACAGACAGACAGACAGACAGACAGACAGACAGACAAGACTCTAACCAGTCACCCACCTCGTCCAGCTGCCGTCTGAGACACCATGAACTCAGCAGCCAAGTGAGAGCATACGTATCTGGAGCTCTATGCAGTGCTACTTTGAACATTATTCCCCTTGACAATCCCAAAGGCTGATTCCCTCAGCCTTCAGTTCATGTCAGCAGTGGCAATCTAGATCCACTGGAGAGTTGCAAAAAGCCAGAAATGCATACGCACACGTAAATAGAATGACTTGACGTGTGTGTACGCATGTAACCCTCGCCCAGCTAATGCTCATCATTCATGGATTGAATTTAATTCCTTACCTCTCCATTTCCTGCTTGTATTTCTCTCATTCCATCCTACCAAGATAGGCACTATTTATAGAGAAAGCGATCCAGTTCTGCCCTCTTCTCTCATTGCATTCCACACGGAGTATATATTCGTGTGTGTGCACACCCACATACACAAGTGTGACTGCAAGTCACTTTGTAAAATGTCAATTGTGATCTAGACACTCATTACTAACACCTGACTCTGCATTTCTGGCTAAATAACTAAATTACCACTTTTCTCGTGTCATCTCTTCCTGCCTGCATCGTCACTTTAGTACATCAAGGGATCAAATGTGGAAATCCTTTTAGTTCTTAAAAACGTTGCCTTCAAAGGAAAAATTCTGTAACTGACTTGATTTGACACAAATGGCTCCATATCACTATTCTTCCCTACATGGGTTTCAAATTTTCAAATGCAGTTTGGTGGTGTTTCTTTCTGATATCACACGTAATAACTGGTTATAATTAGGAATAAATTGCTTCTAGGTATGAAGACAGTATCTAATTGTGTTTAAAAATAAACTGTACCTTTAATGTTGAGGCAACCTGGTTATTTACATTGTCCAGAGACTCAAGTAAAGAACCTGGAAATTTGCTCAGGTGAGGGCTGAGACCCAGTGCGCTGCGGATTCAAGGAGGGACACAGAGGCCACAGAAACTAAGGGCTCGGATTCTGGGATTCATAACAGGAGACCTGGATAAATGAAATCCGATGATTAGTTTTTTTCTCTTAAGAAGCAGATTGACCAGAAGTCCTATCAAAGGAGGTGATTTATGACACAGAAAACTCTAGAAATATTTCAACGAGCCCAGAACACCTTCTGCCTAGGAAGGAGGATTATTACAGCCACAGGTGTGAAACAGACACAAAATGAATCAAAGCACAGGTGAGCGAGATTGTTTACCATCACGCATACTTTAGGAACAAACATTCCAGGAGTCGAGCCTGAGGCTACAGGGCTCATGGATGAGGACCTACAGGGAAGACACAGGGCTGACAGAAGGACAACCCAGACATCCATGGGTGGTGCTGTGAGTGAAATATCAATATTTCCTGCTGTGGCTCTGAGCTCCATAAATCCCTAGCTAATAAGGTACCGATGACAGAGGTGCTCTTTAATAACTCTGAGGGTGTAATAATTGATGGCATAGCCAGCTGGTTGCCGCGATCAGATATAAATTAAATCATCTTTATTGTTTTATGTTTCCTCCGACTCCCTACCCCCCAACCCAGTCCAACCACCTTTCAGCCTCCCTTAACCAATCCTGAGAAAACAGTCTGTTTGCATCACTTATCAAATGACAAGAGCTGGAGGGAACGAGAGGAAAGAGGATGAGAAACACGTTGTAAATGATTCTCAGTTCCTTGGGCCAGAGATTAGTCTCTTGTTTTTGTAGGTTTTTTTTTTTTCCTCAAACGCTGAACAATTACTTCCTTCCTGTACTTTCTTTGCCACCCGTACCAGGTCTGTAATGCCTAAGCATCCTTTCATCTAAGAAGCACGGCTTGGGGAACTCTGGTGGGCCAGGCCCCGTTCTAGGCACTGGGCACCAGACGATGAAGACAAGGTCACTCCCTCGAGGAGTTCACTGTCAGGGTGGCAGGGAGGGAGAGGTGACGAACACATGTCATTGTTGTGACAAGGTGTGACAGTTGTCACAATGGAGATATAAAGGAGAGGACAGAGGAGGGCGAGATAAATGTAGCCCCAGTGGGGAAAACCCAGGGCAGATGCAGAGAAGCAAATGGAAGAGAGGCCAGAAGGGCCAGTGTCAGAGAAGGGCCGGGTCAAACAAGGCATGTTCTGCACCACCTCCCCTGCCTCTCTCACTTTCTCTTTGTCCTGAGACAAAGGACCCAGGCAGCAATTAAGTGTCTTAAAGCAAAGACAAACCTGGGTGGTTTGCCCTGGCTGCCTCTCAGTCTTTCCCCAGTGATCACCCTTCTTTTGTTCAACCACTGAATATCCTGAGTGCCTGCTAGGCACCAGACCATGAGCCCAGAGCTGAGGACAAGGAGAAACACAAGACGCCCTCCCTGCCTTTGAGGTCATAGCCTCACCAGGAAACAGCCACGTGAACAGGTAGAGCCCACCACTAAGGGGATGTGATGAAGGTCCAGGCTCTGGCACCAAACTGCCTCAGTCCATCATCCTGGCTCTGCCACTTACGAGCTAGATGACGTTGATAAGTTACTGGTCTTTCTGTGCCTCGGTTCCTCACCTGTATCACAGGGGTAGTGCCCACCCTGCAGAGTCACTGATGGGTCAATAAGTGTTACAGTCTTAGAACAAAGCCTGGTGCTTTTAAGGAAGAGCTGTGTAAGCACTGCACACAACATACTGTCAATAATATGAAATGTATTAGCCACTGAAGTAGAAGCAATGTCCTCTGCAAGCACAGAGGAAGGAGCTCTGTGCCTTAGTGATAGGGAGGCTTCACAGAGGGGGTGGTATTTAGACTCACTGACAAAGAAGTCTTTGCATCCTACGTGGGCACCTACCTAGGAGACAACTGAATATCACTACTGGGATACACAAGACAGAGAAAAGGCTCTGACCACGACAGAGGAGAGGTCAGGCCAAGGGTGATGTCAAAATGGCTTATGTGTGCAGATGAGGTCCTGAGCAGTCGACATGTAACAGAGTCCTATCTTAAATCACTGGGAAAGATTCCTCGGTAAAAAAGCTCTTCAGAATCTTGCAAAGGTGAATTACTACCTAAAAAACTACCTTTATGTCTATATACACATTTTCACTATTTATCTTTCTTTGATTGCACAGACTTTTGCCTATTTGGTTGGCTTAGACCTGTGACAAGTTACTAACCCTCTCAAAACCCCAGTTTTTTTCATCTGTAACATGGGGATAATAAAGTGCCTTTTTAAGGTGGTTGAGGCAACATAAATAATCTCATAAAATACTTGTCAAAGTGACAAAATAATGCCTATTCAATAACTGATGGCTACTGTGTTAACTTGATGATGTCAACAATATGATGATAGTATTGGTAATGGCAACGGTATGAACATAGGAACACAAGGTCAAAAATGGGTCTTACCATGTCCTCTTACTCTCTTTAGCTCTTCGAAGGGTTTTGCACCTCTAATATTTATAACTCCTCCATTCAGTTTAACGTCTAGGCTGGCAATGCCTCTTTTCAAAGAAATGTAGATTAGACATTTGCTGATTGAATAAAAGATCTAAAAGCATGAAAATCTGGGGAGAAGGGAGAGACATACATGCTTGTTCATTCTGAGTCTTTAAAATGTCTGCCTCTGGCTCCCCACTCAGACTGCAGCCCAGCAGACAAGGGCAAACAGCAACGTGAGCTGGCTGTGATCGGGAGGGACTATCAATCATGATGAGAGTTGAAATTGAATCAAATGGGGGCGTCTGTGCACACTATTTCACAATGCAAGCAACAGGGCAAACCCAATCTTGCGAAATAAACCAAGCTGCTTGCTATTGGGCAACAATTCCTTCCACCCCTCCCTGATGGCTTGAGCTGCTTCCTGGATTCTAAGAGCAATTCGGAGGCTCACACAGACGTTTCATATTGCAGGCACACCTGGGAGGTATTATAGGTTTGGCTGCAGACCACCACCAAAAGCAAGTCACACATATTTGATATCCCAAGGCATATAAAAGATATATTTACACTATATTGTAACCTATTAGGTTTGCATTAGCATTATGTCTAAAAAACATACATACCTTTAATAATATTTTATTGCTAAAAAATGCTGTCATCTGTGACTTCAGTAAGCCCTAATCTTTATGTAATAGTAATATCAAAGATCACTGATCACAGATCACCATAACAAATATAATAACAATGAAAAGTTTGAAATATTGTGAGAATTATCAAACTATGACACAGACACGAAGTGAGCAAATGATGAAAAAATGGCATTGATAGACTTGCTTGACACAGTGTTGCCACAAACCTTCAATTTGTAAAAAATGCAGTGTCTGCAAAGCGCAATAAAATGAGGTATGCCTGTATATCTTACTATCTACAGGTTTCCTAGTCAAAAAAAAAAAAAAATGGCAGCAAACTTCCGTGCAGAAAAATGATTTAGGGAAAAGAGGTGGAGCTGAGCTGGGGGCAGTGGGCAGCAGAAACCAAAGCTAGGTCTCTTAGAGGTGGTCGCCTACCATTTAGTAGTAACTTTCAGGGTTCCAGCATGCTGAGAAGCCTCCCCAACACCCCCCATCCTTCTCCATTCTAACTTGATGAAAGATGAAATGGCATAAGGAAATTCTTTTATTATCTGTCAAAAAGCAGAACCCCGCCCCCCAAGAGGTAACCACCAGCCATATGTTAATTTGAGCAAGTTTATTAGTTCCTGGTTGAGAGTCATTATTGACGGTTCATGAGAGAGAGAAGAGGGGCGGGTTCGCAGTGCTGTACTGGGCACTGAGAAGTCAGGAATGGTGGGGGAGATGCACAGCAGGGCTAAGAAAGGAGACAGACACAGAAGATGGCAATAGGGCTACTGACAATACTTGCCTATTTCATAGTGCTATGTACAGTTGACCTTGGCCCAGGCTTTGAGGAAGGCAGAGAGGACTGGGGAAGAAGTTAGGACGAGGAGAGACATGCAGACTTTCAACTTGGAGTCTGTCCAGAGGTATCCTGCCCACCCCAGCCCCGTCAAACATATGCAGATGGCAATGGTAATAAACTCAGATAATGATAGAGTCAGCATTTAAACTCACCATAGAATGCATAAATTACAGGGGAGGCTGTTACAGATGCAAAGGCTGGAAGCTTCATTGCTGGGGAGAGGAAGTCCTGATCTGCAGGTGCTAACTGGGTATCTCAGGCCAGGCAGGGAGTCCCATCACACTCTGGAACTCCTTCAGGGCTTCCTACAAGGAAAAGAAGTCAGAGGTCAGGCTATGCTGCTGCTGGGCATAGAAGTTGCTCTTACAGGTTCAATGTCTTTTTTCCAGGCAGACAAAGCAGCCCAGACTCCATCTTTTCAATACACCTGCCTACTTACACCACTCCAGCTTCACAGGCTGCCTCGCTGTTCTGGAACCTGCCAGACACACTCTTGTCTCTGCCCTGCTTCCTCTGCCTGCATCCTTCTTCCTCCTGATAGGCATGTGTCTCACACCTTTACCTCCTTTCTCAGAGAGGCTCATCCTAACTACCCTATTTATACTTAGAGCCAGTCATGCCCCCTTACCCTTGGCCATAGAATTGATCGTTTTTTAACAGACTATATAATTAACTTTTTGCTGTATACTTTACTTATTTATTGGCTATATTGTTTATTATCTGTCTCCCTCTACTAAAATGTAAGCTCCTTGAGGGTAGAAAATTTTGTCTCCCCTAGACACTCACACACACACACACAAAGTATCCCATGTGCCTAGAACAGAGCCTGGTACTTAATAGGTATTTAATAATTAAGCATTTGCTAAACGCATTATTAAAAGCTGTCTCCTTCTAGAAGTCAGAAAAGAGAGAACCTTCCTTCTCAAAAAAGGTGAATACAATTTATAAGGTGAATAAAATCTGTAGGATGACTGTAACAATTCTGTTTCAGGCACTCTCCTTCCCCAACTTGCGGTTTGTTACTGACTCAGGATTGAATACTCTTCCAATTAGTACAACACCTATGGTTCAGAAGCGTATTATCTCCCAAGAACAAAAGGGGACCGGAGAAGCCCAGAGACCTGGGGAAAATACGCATCAGTTTGATTTCTCCCATGCTCACATAAAGATCAACTTGGAGAGTCATTATATATCATAACTTTTTAGAACTGAGAATAAACTTGCATCTGGTCCAATCACCTTATTTGAAAAATAAAGCATGGGAGATTAAATGGCTTGCCAAGGCTCAAATATCCAATTAGCTGGAGCAGTGAGATCAACCCCCATGTCTGTTAATTTCCTATCCAGCACGTGCTTCTTTTTCCTGTGCTGTCTCTGTGCACTTTACTAGGTAGGTTTTGTATCTGGGTGTTCCACGCAGCACCAAAAATTCACTCTCTGAGCAGTTCCTTATTAAGGGCTCTCTCAGGGATCCATTTTTCACAGGGTATCGCTGCTTCAGCACCTCTTCATGTGGACAGCAGCCAACCCAGTTTATTCTCACCAGTCTATACTGAACATCTGACTGCTTTCACTTCTATTTACACGATTAGCCAGTGCTCATTCTTTGCGTAAGCCTTTTCAGAGGGTTTGGTGATCCATGGCCATTTCTCACTAACTTACAGGTCTAGTGGTCTAGCCAGATTTTCAGCATTATACCAGCAGTGCCTAAAAAGCAAATTCTGAAAACCAGTAATTCTTAGGAATTTAATAGACACTTTGGTATTAAAGAGGTAAGTATGCATATATTTACATAAGCACATGTAAATAACTTTCCTTCGGTGCCCTTTAAAAGGTGCATTACAAATTTCCAAGAGAGGTGTGTAATACACATTATTTCTCAATCTAAACTGACCATGAAACCTTTTATTGTGCAGCATCTCACAGATCTGATGAGAACGTGTTTGGGAAATGCCTCTCTATAAGGCCAAAATGTCTAGTAAAAGGGAAAGAGCTATGGGGAGCATTAGAGAAGAAAATCAGGGGATAGGATAAGTACCCCCCCTCCAAAAAAAAGGCATATGAGTTCAAGAATAGCGGCGCTATGGAATAGTAAAAATATAAGGATGCATCAAAGATTCACCGCATCTTTCAAGACAAGGGGCCTCTCTCCTAGATCTGGGAAGTGGAACTTCCCCCATAAGATGCCTAGTTGCTCATTAGCAGGGCCCAAGCCTCTTAAGTTCTAAATACAAATCACCAAGGAGCTGAAATCCACCCCTAAGCCTCTGATTTTAGCGGCTTATTCCTTTCCAGAAGAATTAACTTGCCTACTTAAATGGCTCCTGCCCAGGGCTGGAAAGGTTTGAATAAAATGCATTTAGCTACTATCTAAAGATCTTAAGTCATTGAGCTAAATGCAAGAGCCTTTTGTTAAAAATCACACTCAACTAGATATTGAGGTTTATTACATACTTTCTCCAATTTTCCTTCGCCTTTTATGTAATCTCAGCTGGGCTGATTTGCCTGCATTCTTTCCACTGGAATCTTCTTATTACTCCCAAGACACAACAGAGAATCACCAACCCTGTACAGAAGGGCACATGGCTGCAGCTGGATTAGAAAAAGGGGGCTATTTATACTCAAGTCAATAGGCAGATTTTAGCATAACACTTGCAGGCTTTCTGCAAAGAGAATGAAAGAAAAGAAAATGCAGCCCCTTTTCCATTCTTCTTTGCTGTATTATTTGCCCCATAGTATGCCTGTCACATGGCCCAGGGCAGTGTGATCTAATAATGATAGGCTTGCTTGGCACAGGAGAAGGGAAAATCCAGCTGCACTGGAGGGGGGGTTCGGGGGATGTCGCAGACAGCTGGCCCGGCCCTCACCCACTGTGGATTTCAGGGTAAACAACCAGGATGTTGCTCATCCCACTTGCACTTGTAATCCTTGCCAATGATAAACCTGACTCTGGGTCAGGGCCATGCAAAGCCTCTTGCTTCTTGAACAACCAGAGGGCCAGAAAACCTCGGATAATGCCAGGAGTAAACAAACCTGAGGCCACAGATGCCTTTGATTCCATTCCAGTTGGGAGGCTCTCCAAGTCTGCATTCAAACTGGCCAGACTGTGGCCTCCCAGCCCAGCTGTGAGGAGGAACCAAACAGTCTGCCTCTTTCTGCAGCTTTAATTAACCCCTGTGCCTTGTCAGACCAGTGGGAAATGCTTCAAGATGGGAGATTCGTGAGTCAAACAGTTGAAGCTTTAAAATGAAGGAGTGGGTGGACCCTCCATAAACCTGAAGGAGACAGGAGAGAGCACAGACTTCCTCTGCACCCATTCTAGGGAGCACCCAGGTCGTCTTAGCTGCTTCAAGGAGATTCACCAAGACAAACTGCCAGGGCACAGCAGAACCACGAGCCTTCTAAGTCCGTTTGTGCCAAGCACCACCAGTCCCCTCCGTCACCCGCAGGACAAATTCTCCACTCTCATCTGCTTACACCAGCTACGTCTCGGTGCCAGCAGCAGTAACCCACGCCTACTCGACCACTTCATAAAGGCATGTAAGAAAATCCTTGGCTGCTGCCACCCAATCTGTGCCTCGTCTTCTAGGACACTGAGCCTGATGTGAGCAGTGATGGTAGGAAGAGTCTGCAACGTCACAGAGTCCTCCCACCTCAAACGGTGAGGTTTCCAGCGCCTCTACCTCCCTACCTGCGCTAATTTGTGAGCCTGGGATCTTATCCGCTCAGTGAAACCCTTTGTTTATACCCAATTACAGCAAGAGGCCACAAGTGACTAACAGATTATCCTCTCCTAAAATTGTCACGATCGGCTATTGTTATACGAACAGGGAGATCTCTGCCAGGGATCCACCGTGCACTCACTTCAGAACTGGGAACAAAATGAGAAGAACACTGGGTTTCATCAAAACCCTTGGAAGAGAACATTGCAGGGTTCAAAACCATAGTCCTAGACCATGTTATCAAGTGTCAGGAAGAAATGAAAGAAAAAGAACTTCTGGCACAGAAAAATATAGCAGACATAAAATATCTAGAAGATCTGGCATTTTTAAAAAGCATTTTGTAAACTGTCAAAGAGGAAGATGAGAAGTGTTCCAGCCTTTACACAGTGATGCTGTCAACTGCATAGGAATGTATTTCCTTAATTACTACATGAGGAAAACATCTCCAAGACAATATAAAAATAAAATAAAACCTTAAAGAGGTGCATGTCATTATATGAAGCCATGTGTCACAAGCCAACTTCATTCAAGGACTCAAAACTGGATGAGCATCAAATGTGAGGTAAGGCCGTGATATACTTAGAAACTTGCAGCACGAAATAGCTCACGTGATTCCCTCGAGCTTCTGACACTCCCCTTCAAAAAAGGGGGGGAGTATTCATTTCAAATGAAAACCTAGATTATATACATTAGAGTGATGCAAGCAGCTATAACAAACCAATTCCAGATTTTTCAGTACCCTTACAAAATAAAAGCATATTTCTCACTTAAACAGCATCTCAGTGTGGGTGTTCCTGGTACATAAACTGCTTTTCTCCATTTCGTGATTGAAAGACCCAAGGTCCTCCAAACTCCTTGTGGCTCTGTTATTCCTCTAGAGCCTTGAAGCCATATGTTCTACTCTGGCAGATGGAAAAATAGAAGGCAGACAAGTCACACTTCTTCTTAATATCTCTGGCCTTGCAGCGGCATCATTAATTTTGCTTATACTCCAATTGGTGAGAACTAGCCACATGGCCTCCCTAGGTGCAAAAGAACTGGGAAATATAATTTCTAGGTGTGGAGCTGTTTTTACAATGACAACTCAATAATACGGAAGGACACACATGAATTTTGGGTTAAAATTTGCCATTTCTGCCACAGAGACATCTACCAAAGCAAACCAGGATGATCTGACTTAGCCAGACTACAGATAGAGTGGTCAACATGTTACCAATTAGGTTTTGTCAGTGGAGAGGAGATAGGTAACTTCAGGGGAGAGGTAAGACAGATACCAAAATAACTCAACAAATTTTAATCCTTCAGGTGCTCCCGTGTTTCTGGTCCCCAAATGATTTACTTCATTTTGCCAGACTTGTGAGCTATCAAGCATTATAAGGGGATTTCCATGTAAAGTGGGCAGAGTAAGGGCCTTTATACGCCACAAGCCTCTTTCTAAACTCACAAAAACAACAACAGCAAAGAATTTTTAAAAACTTTGTCTGTAAAATAAGCGAACAGCTATAAGCAATGAGGCATGTTGCCGAATACTGAAATCTGGACAAAGATGAAGTAGGATTCTAGCAGCTGACATAGCTCCTCAGTTCTTCAATAAGATCCTTAAGAGGAAGTACCAGGAAAGGCTGGTTAAGGAACCACAGCTCAAAAATTTGGGGGAGAAGCAGATGAATGTTACCATACTCGGGGAGGAGAAATTTAAGAAGAAACAATGCTGACATCTCTTTTTTGTTGTCTCTGATCTTAACCTCTAGCCAAGGAACATCACTTGGGTGACACCAGGTGAAGGGGACATTGTGACCACCAGATCACAAGGCAGGAAGTTTGTGATTTCTGAGACCTCACTCTAAGCTGAACCAACACTTTAAATGCTGAAAATTGCGGGCAGCTATGAGTCCCAGAGCCAAATAAAGAATTAAGTAAAGGAATATGACCAAAAACATGTGAAAAGCATATTACACATTCAAAGAGGAGTCACCAAAAGAGAGGAAATATTATTTTAAGTAAATAATTCTCCTTTTTTTCAAAAATTTATATACAACTTCTCTCCCTCTTGATAAATAATAATTAAAAATTGATACAGACATTCAAAGGAGGTAAGTAAGAGTTCAAAGAAAATATTACAAGACAATAAAAGCAAACACAAAATGTTCTAGAGAAAAAAAGATCCTTCAACTCAGGCCTCACAAACCTCCCACAGAGTGTGTTCTAATAAATACGAGTTCACAAAAAAAGTCACAAAACTCAGGGTTAAGATTTTCATGAAAATCACCTAGGAACAACAGTGACAACAGTAAAATAGACTTCATATATTGGAATGATCAGATAGAGGATTATGAGATAACTATTATTTATTTAAAGAATTAGAGGAAAGAATTTCTAAATAAGGAACAAAAGACTATCAAACATGAACAGGTAGATATGAAGAAAAACCAAACATATTTTCTTGAAAGTAACAATGAAATAACTAAAGAGGTCAATTCAAGTGACCAGGAAACCTCCTGGGGTAGTGACAGTGTTCTCAATTTTGTTAAGGGTGGTTGTTACATGGCTATATATACAACTGTCTAAACTCATAAAACTAAATTCGTAAGAACTGTGCACTTTATTGTATGTTAATTATACCTCAATTTTTTTAGAACTCAGTGAAAGGATTCAACAGAAGAAATACATCCAAGAAAGAATTAGAGAATAAGAAAAATGCAGAATGCTGCTCTAAGATGTTTTAAAAATAGAAAACATTAAGGAGAAATTAATAAACTTAAGAGTATAGAATCAGATGGTCAAACACAGATTTAATCAGAGTTCCAGAAGGGACATTGAAACTAGAAGGTAAAAGAAAGACAATATTCAAAAGCCAATGGGTGGGAACATTCCAGAACTGTTGGAAGACACCAAATCTCATTTTAGGAATTTCAACAATCCCAAGATGCATCATAGTGAAACTGCAGGACACTAAAGATAAATTCAAGACCTCAAAAGCAATCAGATATAGGAGTAATGACTTGCATAGTCACAATCATTAAATTGACAGCTAACAACTCAACAGCAGCCGTGAAGGCAGAAGACAGTAGAATACTGCAGTCTTCCTTAAGTGGTGACAAAAATAAGTGAAGTCCCATGCAATGATGAATTTCCTCATACAGTGTAATATGCATATAAAACAGTGGAAGATGGGCTCCCCCTCTGGCTCAGTCTCATACCTTACATAGATTAAAGGTTAAAGAGGTGGAGAAAGAAAAACAATGAAAAACCCCATCTCCCCAAACAACGAGACCCTTAGCATCATTGTCACTCTCTTGAAAATCTCAGCCAGATGTGGGACCCAGAGTTGTCCCCATCAATATTTAAACTGAAATACACGTAAAGACCACAAGATGATACCTAATGATGTGGGACCCAGAGTTGTCCCCATCAATATTTAAACTGAAATACACGTAAAGACCACAAGATGATACCTAACTAATGTTGCAATATAGACAGATTTAGATCATCCAGCTAGAATTTGGGAACTCTGAGCCAGTTGGCTTCAGCCAAGTCATTTCAACCTTCAAATAATGGGACTCGCATTGTAAAATATGGGTATGTGAGCTCATGTTTACTGCATTTTGTTAAGGTATTACTGTATCAACCTAAAGATTGAGCTATATCACAAGAACAAGGATGAAATAAAGGTATTTTCAGCTATAAAAATATGAAAAACAAGGTCTTACTGTATAGCACAGGGAACTATATTCAGTATCATCTTGAAAGAGCCTATAATGAAAAGGAGTATATATGATGTGTAACTGAATCACTATGCTGAAATTAACAACACTGTAAACTGGCTGTACTTTTAATTAAAAAATCTGAAAGAGTTTACCACTATTAGACGTGCAGTAAGGAAAATTTTAAAGTATGTAACTCAGGAAGAAAGAAAAGAGCAGAAAGGAGCTCTGATATCCAGGAAGGAGTATAAGTGAAATAAAAAGTAAATATATAGATAAATTTAAATAAAATCTGATTCTATAAAATAATAATAAAGTGTCTAACTTATGATCTGATAGAGAGCTAAAAGGATAGTCACCTAGACACTTGTTGGGGTGACTAAAATTAAGCCTTTCTAAGTCTCATATTTAGAGGGAGGAAGGTAAAAATATTAATTAACCTTCTATTGTGTTAAGAATGTATTTTTCAAAATTTCAAAGGTAGCCACTAAAAGAATAGAAATAAAATTAGTATCTCCAAAACCAGTAAAAAGGAGAAAAAAAAACTTGAATCAATTCAAACAGAGGAAAGAAAAGAGGAAAAAGAACACACGACCCTCTAAAAAACAGAAAGCATAAGATAAAATAGAATAAAGCTAAATATATCAATGACTACAATAAATAAAAATGGTCTATCTAGTTAAAAGAAATAGATCATCAGACAGGATTTTTTTAAGCAATGTGGTGTTTACAAGTGATAACCTAAAATAGGAAGACACAGAAAGATTGAAAGTAAAAATATAGGAAAATTATATAAGATACAACCATTAACCAAAAGAAAAATAATATAGTTATGTTCACATCAGGCAAAAATAAACCTTAAAGCAAAGGCATTATCAGAGACAAAGAGAATCATTTCATAATGGTAAAAATGTTCACTTCTCCAGAAAGATATAATTTTACATTTGAATATAGTCAATAAAATAGCTCAAAATTCATAAAGAAACAAAAAACAAATGCAGGGGGAAAAACACATCTGCAATGGTTACTAAGAAACTTTAACACACTTCTGTAAGAAACTGATAGTATGAGTAAGAAATATTTGGGCAACATAGTGAATAAACTTGAGTTATATAAGACATATAAAGAATATGCAACCAATAAGTTGGTAACATATTTTTAACAAACACATAAGGAACATAAATGAAAACTGATCACATATTAAACCGTAATGAAAATTCCAACTACTTTCAAGAATTACTGTCTCACAGATAAGATTTTTCTGACCACAGTGCAATTTAAAAAAACCCACATGAATGGAAAACCAGGGTGGGCACATGCATTTCTAAATAATTCAGTGGTAAAGAAGGAAGAACCCCTAATGGAAACTCTAGAATATTTAGAACTGCATAGCAATGAAACTCCCAGTCCTCAACTGTTGTAGGACACAGGCAAAGGGATGCCAAAGAAAACGTTATATAGTTAAATACTTAGAATAGAAAAGTGGAAAAGGTGAAACCTAGTAAGATAAGAAAACAACCCAGGAAGCCAGAAAAAAAGAAAGAAAGAAAGAAAAGAAACCCAATTAAGGTATAAGAAAGTGATTAATTAAAAAAGAGAGAGAAGTTAGTGAAAACAGAAACAAAGTTATTAACAAGTGTTTCACAGACAGCTCACACAGTTCTTCCCACAGTGATGCTCAAAACTAACAACACTGTCTATGTGTTCAGAGCTTCCAAATAAATGGTTAGGACCTAGCTATCATTAACATACAACCAAGAATTATCAAATATACAAGGAAATCCTCTAACAGGAAAGCAAATAAAACTGAACAAATGGGGGAAGGAAGTGAAAAAGCAATTTGGATAAATCAGAGATTACCCAGAAAGGGGGAAAAAAAAAACCTTCAAAAATGTTATTAATATCCTCAGAGAAGTAAAGAAAAGCAAGGCTTTCATAAAGCAATAATAGAATGCTAGAATAAAAGGAATATGTAGGGAACAAAAGTGAACGTATGATAGCAGAAATTTTAAAAACCAAGACAGGAGATAAATTTAAGAATGTTTACCATGAAGTAAAAAGACAGTAAGTTGATCACAGTAGGAAAAGAGGATAATCAAATTAGAAATCCATTTCAATATGTCCAGCATCCAAAAAGGAGACAGATAAAATTAAAAACAGACATCATATGAAATAATTCCAGAAGATTTATCAGGAATGAAAGGTATGATTTTCTAGATTAAAAGTGTTCAGCACAATGGATTAAAATAAGCCCACTCTAAGGTATATTACTGTAAAATTTCTGATCACTGAGGACAGAAAGAAGTTCATTAAACTTCAGAGGGGAAAAAAAAAATACAGGTGAAATAGATAAGATCAGGAACAATGGCTTCAGATATTTCTACACCAATACAGAAAACTAGCAAAAAATTGAGCAATGACTTCAAAATTACAAAGGAAAATGTTTTCTAAATTGGATTTGTGTACCAACCCAAAACCAATTAAAGGGAGGGGGAAAGTGTAGATATTTTCAGACATGGATAATCTAAAACTTTTTTGTGTTTTCTCAGAAAGCAACCAAAGAATGTGTTGCATCAAATCTAAGAAGTAAAGCAAGAAAGAGAAATAAATATGTGATGTGTAAGAAATCAAAGTTTAATGCAAAAGAAAGATGCACTGTATCCCCAAGACAATATTGAAGGAGGAGGTGTAAGATGGCAAAGTAGCCAAACTGGATCATGTTTGAGATGTTTGGACAAGAAAAATTCAGGATCCCATAAACATAGGGACCCTTCCTTCTAACACATACAGATGGGCATAATAAAATTTAATGGAGAGACATGGTTTCTCCCAATGAGGTCCAAAGGATGCTGCTCTAAGATTGAATCTGAAAACTGAGACATCAAGTCTATATTCCTAAAATGAACGGATTCATTAAACCTGGTGGTTCTTTTGGGGCCAACAAATAGCCAAAGTTTTCTGATATCTACAGACTGAAACACAATCGGAAACGTGTAAGAATTTATCCCACATATGTAAGTATACTTGTATATGCATAGACTATCTCTCGAAAGATACACCTGACTGCCACTCAGAAGAGGAATTTGGTGAAAGAGAAAACTTATTTTCTGCCACTTATCCCTTTGTTTCTTTTCAGTTTTATAACACATGTACATATAACCTACCCAAAATGGATATAATACAATATATTCCCTACACTCTTTGATCAAATAATTTCACATCCAGGAATTTATCCTAAGATACATCTGCACACATGCAGAGTGACATATGCACAAAATTATTTGTTGCAGTGGAATTTTTAGCAGTGAAACACTGGATATAATTTTATGGTCTTCAATTTTTTAAAAAATCTGTAAAATAAGTTACATGTATATCCATATAGGATATATGGATGCATGTATCCATGCATCCACAAAAGAGAATAAAAAATTCATTATTTCCTGGTGTGGAAAATCTCCAACAGATACTATTAAGTGCAAAAGATTAGGAGAACAAAAGCATGTATAGTATGCTACCATTTAACAAAATGTAAAACTATGTACTTATACATACTCATGTTTACGTATATATCTGTGTCCTTATCTAGAAGGATATACAAGATATTGATTAACATTAGTTACTAGAGGGAAACGTAATGGTAGTAAAACAAGAGAGAGATATTTTCCACTATACATACTTCTCTACCTTCTGAATTTTAATCATGTAAATATATTACCATACAAAAATGTACAAGCTAAAAATTCAAAAAGACAAAGAAAAATATATAAAAAGACAAAAATTAGTAATATTGGAAGTAAAAAAGGGATACAGCTACTGATACAGAAAAAGAGGTAAACAATGTAAATTGTTATCACTAATTTTACACCAATATGTGTTATAATGCGGAGAAAATTTACAAATTCCTGGATAAACATAACTTACCAAAACTAGCTCAAGAAAGAATAGAAAAACCATTAGTAATTTTTTAATGTTTCACAAAGAAAACAATGGCCTCAAACTGTTTTACAGGTAAATTCTACCAAATATTCAAGGAACAATAAAATATAAGATACAAAAGGACATGATTTAATCATCTGTTTTGTTCTGTGTTACATCTCCAATCTCTAGAGCAATTTTTGACTTTCTGTTCACTTAATGGGATTGGTATCAACTTAATTCTGCAAACAGACTTGAACAGTATATATGCAGATATTATATGCACACAGTATCTTCCCAAACCTAGTAAACAGCATCTCACCAGAAACCTGGGAGAAACATCACCTCAATGGAAAATTGTTAGAATGATTTTCTGTAACATTACTAACAGGATAAAGTTCCCTAACAAAAGAATCCCTTATTCACCACTGGAGGAAAGCCTGCCCAGAAAATAGTATTAAAGAAAATTAAAGGTATGAAGTTTAGAACAATAGAAACACAACTGTCATTATTCACATATGATATAATTATCTACACAGAAAACCCAAATGATTTTACAAATTACTAGAATTAATAAGAAAAGTTGGTGGTAGCTAGAATAAAATCCATACACAAATATGTACTTCTATATAACATCAATAAACAGAAAATATTTTTACACAGTTTACTTTAAGTGCCATAAAACATATAAGATACCTGAACATAAATATACAGAACACTGGCAATGTTTTCATGTAGAAAGTATAAACTTAAATAAAGACAACTACATAAATGGAAATTTGTACCATATTCATAGATAAGGATACTCTCTACCATGAAAATATCAGTTGTTCTATATTTTACATATAGATTTATGCAAACTCAATTAACACACTGGCAGTCTTTCAAGGAACGTTATTAAGTGACTCCCTAATTTATGTGGAAATGTAAAGGAAAATACAGAAGAGGCAAGGGAGCCCAGAAAAAAATCAAAAGTCAAGGAAAACTTAAACTATACTATCAACCAACTTGACCTAATGAGTATCTACAGAACACAACATTCCACCTCAGAACAAAAAACAGAGGAAAAGAAAAATACATAATAAAAGATCAGACTTAAGCCTAACATATAATTACTTTAAAAATAAATGGTCCAAATACAGCAATGAAAAGACAGAAATGAGCAGAGTGGATTCAGAAAGGAATTACCCAACTACATGCTGCCTACAGGAAACTCACTTCAAACACAACAAAGTAGGTAGGTTGAAAGTGAGAGAATAGAAAAAGGTTCATCAAGCTAATGTTAACCAAAAAGTAAAGTGAGTTAATTAGGTTAAAAGTAAAACAATGAACAAAGATATGCATCACTCAGGATAAAATATCTAAAGTAGTTATGTTAATATCAGAAAAGAGAACTTCAGAACAAAGTGTATTATCATGAGATAAGAGGGACATTTTTTAATGATAATAAGTTACTCAAGATCACAGAATAATCCTGAACATGCATACACCTAATAACTTCAAAATTCATGAAGTAATCACTAACAGAACTGAAAGAAATACACAAACCCACAATTAAGAGTTGGAAACGTCAACACTGTATAATTGGGTTTTAAATCGTTTCTAAATAATAAAGAAGCTAAGAGAAAAATGAATAGAAATCCTTTATTAAAATGATTCAAGAGTGGCTAATAGATACGGAAGACAAAGGAGATCCAACATATGCATAATTTGTGTTCATAATGAATAGAATGCACAAAATGGTCCAGAATAAATACTTTTTAAAATGCTTCATGAATGAGAAATACTTGAACCTGCAGACTGACATTATATAAGGATAAAAATACTGAGTTGTCTACAAGGGGATTAGAAACCTACACTATCCTGGATACCATCACAGCAGTAGCCAGGGCCAGCAGACAATGAAGCATGACTCATGGCTTTTTCCTTTGTATTAGTCTGTGAAAATTCAATTAAAAATTAAAATGTATCTTATTCATGGCTTTATGAGGAAACAGAATGAAATATAGAGGAATGTGCACTATGATGCACATTAGAATTCTGGGTCCACGTCCCAGATCTCTCATTTAACCCTCCGTATCCTTGAGTAACTCACTTCACCTGTCTTAACTCAAGGTGAAAACAAGGTGGAAGTCACAGTCTCAAAGATATGGTGATGCTCTGGCTGTTAAGACTGGTCCTCGGGAGCAGGTCAATGATTCCACACCCTGTATTCAAAAGGAGCACTAAGATCAGGCATGTCCAGGAGAATGCTTACACCAGGGAGCTCCAATCTGGTGAGCAAAGGAAATGCTCCAGGTGAGGTGGGCATGTACAGGCTGTGATGGAATGGCAATGTAAAGTGGCCAAGAGCACAGGCTTTGCGGTCAAAACTTTGTGGATTTGAATCTGAAGTCTGCTACCTTGGTTGCTATGCGACCTTGGATAAATCACTTTCTTCATCTGTGAAATAAAGATAATAATCCTCTCACAGAATTAAGTTTCATACTGTTTGAGAGACACCCATATCAGAGTTTGGTACAGAGTTAGTGCTTAATAAATTGTAGTTATTATTCAACAAACTCTAGGCTTTACCACATGTGAGCTAAAAACTAAATGCCCTGCCCTAGCTTATACTGGCTCTTAAGTAAACAGGGTTCAGCCTGTAGGGGAAAGGAATTCCTTACGCCCCTGTAGGGAACTAGATAAGGCAGGAATAAACATAGTGCCTCTTAGCTTCAATTCTGTCATCTCTACAATAAAAGAATTTAACCAGGCAATCTCTAAGGACCTCATAGCTCATAGCTCTAAAGCTCTTTGATCTGTGAACCAAATCTAATGCGTATTCTATGTTTAGAATTGATATATTGTTAGATCAGCTGGGAATTGCTAAAATCATATCATCTATTGATTTATATAAAGGGTTATGGTAAATGACCTTGGGTAAAGAATATAATCTAAAATGGTATTTGTAACATCAAATGGAGCGTAAAGATTTAATGGCTTACCTTTTGCACTGAGGACCTCTTAGACACGTATATTCTTACAGTTTAGAAGGATCTTAGAAAACCAACTTGTCAAACCTTCCAACCATTGGAGGAACCACTTCTACTACATCCTCACAATGCTCACAACCTGGTTTGAATATATTGCATGACAGGGACCCTCACTGCCTCACAAGATACATTCTCCATTTTTGGAATTCTGGTATTAACACATTCTTTTAAGTTTATTTTGAATCCAAAAATTTTTACGCCCCGTATTTTCCTTGAACACAATGAATGGTCCTTCATATCTGAAGCAACTATCAAGCATTCACTTTCTTTCTCTTCCATGCTATACAACCTTAATCACTTCAATCATTCTCCATGTAAGTTTTCAGACCCTACAGCATCCTCACTTCCTTCTTTGGGGCCTTTTTGTAGCTCAGTTAAAATGTAGACCCTGAATTAAGTACCGTACTCCAAATATGGTGCGAAAAAGAACACTTATCCACCTCAGGTGGGACATGATGTCCTTCTTAATTCCACCAATAACTGACATTTGACTGACTCAAATAGACAAAGAAGACATACAAACAGGCAATAGGAAAAATGCTCATTGTCACTAATCATCAGGGAAATGCAATCAATTCAAAACCACAGTAAGACATTACTTCATACTAGTTAGAATGGTTATTATAAAAAAAATACATCCAGTTTTGGCAAGAATGTAGATAAACAAACTTTACACTGCTGGTGGGAATGGAAAATGGTGTGACTGCTTTGGTAAACAGTAAAGAGGTTCCTCAAAAAATTAAAAGTAGAACTACCATATGATTTAAGAATCCCACTTCTGGGTATTTATCCAAAAGAACTGAAATCAGGATCTGAAAGAGATGATAGCACTCCTATGCTCATTGCAGCATTAGTCACCAAGATGCAGAAACAATCTAAATGTCCACTGATAGGTGAATAGGTAAAGAAAATGTGGCATATACATACAGCGGAATACTATTTAGCTTTAAAGAAGAAAATTCTGCAACAGGAAACAACACGGATGAAACTTGAGGATGTTATGCTAAGCTAAATAAGGCAGCCACAAAAAGACAAATACTGCACGATTCCACTTATATGAGGTATATGAAGTAGTCAAATTCATAGAATCAAAGAGTGGAATGGGGTTAGAGAAAGGGAAATGGGGAGCTACAAATTAATGAGCACAAAGTTTTAGTTAAACAAGATCAATCAGCTCTAAGGATCTGTATAACATTGTAGATCTCATCAACAATAATGTATTGTACACTTTAAAATCTGTAAAGAAGGCAGATCTCTTGCTGTTTTCTTACAATATATTTTTTTATGGAATCATAATATAAAAAAATTAGGATTTGTGTTTGTGAAGCCCCTTCTCTGCTGGCTCATATTATACTCATTACTTTGGCCATGGTGTCCTCACAGTGTGTCCTAGGCTACAAGATCAATGGGTTGTTAACATTTTAAAGAATTGTTTATATAATTCATAAAGGTTACTTTCCATTACAGTTCTTACAAAATATTGGCTATATTCCCTGTGTTGTACAAAACATCCTTGAGCCTATCTTACACCCAATAGTATTTACTTCCCACTCTCCCACCCGTATAGTACCCCTCCCTCCTTCTCCCCAGTGGTAACCACTAGTTTGTCCTCTGTATCTGTGAGTCTGCTTTGTGTTTGTTATATTCACCAGTTTGGTTTTTTTTTTTTTAAGATTCCACGTAAAAGTAATACCATATAGTATTTGTCTTTCTCTGTCTGACTTCTTTTTCTTAGCATAATGCCCTCTAAGTCCATCCATGCTGCTGCAAATGGCAAAACTTTGTTATTTTTATGGCTAAGTAGTATTCCATTGTACATATATACCACATCTTCTTTATCCATTCATCTGTGGATGGACACAATATGCTTCCATGACTTGGTAATTGTAAATGCTGCTGCTATGAACATCAGAATCCACGTGTCTTTTCAAATTAGTGGTTCTTTTTTCTTTCAGGTATATACCCAGGAGTGGAATTGCTGGGTCATATGGTAGTTTTATTTTTCGTGTTCTGAGAAACCTCCGTACTGTTTCTACAGTGGCTCCCCCAATTTACATTCTCACCAGCAGTGCAGGAGGGTTCCCTTTTCTCCACATCCTTGACAACATTTGTTACTCATCTTCTTTTTGATGATAGCTATTCTGACAGGTGTGAGGTGGTATCTCATCGTGGTTTTGATTTGCATGTTCCTGATGATTAGTGATGTTGAGCATCTTTTCATGTGCCACTTGGCTATCTGCATTTCCTCTTTGGAAAAATGTCTGTTCAGTTCTTCTGCCCATTTTTTAATTGGGTTATTTGGGGGTTTTTTTTTGATGTTGAGTTGTATAAGCTGTTCATATATGCTGGATATTAATCCCTTATCAGTCATATCATTTGCAAATATTTTCTCCCATTCAGTAGGTTGCCTTTGCGTTTTGTCAATGGTTTCCTTCACTTTGCAAAAAGCATTTAAGTTCAATTAGTTCCCATTTGTTTATTTTTGCTTTTATTTCCATTATTCTAAGAGATGAATCTAAAAAAATATTGCTGTGATACATGTCAAAGAGTGTTCTGCTTATGTTTTCCTATAGGAGTTTTATGATATCTGGCCTTACAGTTAGGTCTTTAACCCATTTTGAGTTCATTTTTGTATATGGTATTAGAGAATGTCCTAATTTCATTCTTTTACATGTAGCTGTTCAGTTTTCCTAGCACCACTTATTGAAGAGAATGTCTTTTCTCCATTGTATATTCTTGTCTCCTTTTGACTTAAGTTAACTGACCATAAGTGTGTGGGTTTATTTCTGGGCTCTCCACCCTATTTCATTGATCTACATGTGTGTTTTTGTGCTAGTACCATACTGTTTTGATTACTGTAGCTTTGTGGTATAGTCTGAGGTCAGGGCTCATGATTCCTCCAGCTCTGCTATTCTTTCTGGAGATTGTTTTGGCTACTCTTGTTTTTTGTTTGTTTGTTTGTTTTTTAAGTTGCATGAACTCTTACTTCAAATTAAAACATATGTGGATCTCCAACAAGAAACAAAACAAATGGAAGTGTGCTGGTTGTATCCTGTCCATTTTATCCGTGCCCACTCAGTACTCTACCCCGTTGTTCTGTGAAGGGGACTATTAAGACAATGTCTAGAAAACTCTAGGAATCTATGGACAGCCTCCTCTCTCAGTTTCTTTCAAGCTCTAATATTCTACAATTCTCACTAAAGAAGAAAAAAATTTCCATATGAACTGCTGCCATGGCATATAGCATAGTGGTTACCAATGTCCAGTCAAATCCCAGCTCTACTATTCCATGGGTATATGATGTCGGGGAAGTTTCAGTGCCTGTTTCTCTTCTGTAGAATGCAGAGAGTAATTGCCCTTAATTCAGAGGGATGTTGTGAGTATTAAATGATTCAACACACTCAGCCCTTAGAATAGGATGTGGTACTTAGTCTCATATCAACAGCCAGCTCAAGCCTCCCCAATCCCGACTCACACAATTAAAGTTTTGAACTGAAATTCAAGATGTTAAGCTTTTCTATATTTAAATTTTTTCTTCTTAATATGAACTCAGCATTCAGGATTCAGGCTCAAGATAATTTTAAATCTGGATTCCTTCATCTTTTACCATATAACATCTTTTCCCAAGACTCTGGCACCTGCATTTTTGATAAGCAAACTTCCTGTACCTTCTTCCAGGTCACTAGTCTCTTCCTAAAGATCAAATTTGACTTTATGGAAGATTATGGCTAGAAATATAACATGGCAATATTTAATCAGAGTGTATATGGATATCATAATGGTAATGTTTGGGTAAAACTGTGTAAATTATAATTTTGACATCCAGAGATGAGATGTTCTGAAAGTAAGATAAGAATAGATTTTATATATACATATATAACACACACACACACACACATACATACACATACATACACATATATATATATATATATAAAATCTCCCCATATTCATATATATATAGTATTACCTGAACTTTGAAGCAGCCCTATCAATTTTGGAATTGCTTAGAAACCAAATAATATTTGAGAACCACTATGACCTATAAGCCACAGAGCATTAAGAAAATTTCTCAGAGAAGAAATGAGCTTTTGCTTCTTTACCAATCTCCAGTTTTCCATTCAATTCAGAAAACTTTCTTAGCACTGACAAAATAAATCTCAGCTCCCTAACATGGCTTATAGCATTTTTCACCACTTGACCCATCTGCCTCCCTCACCAATATTCCAGTCACACAAAACATTCCATGAACAAATCATATACTTTCATACTTGTACCATCTGATATGCTATTCCTCATGCCTATTAATATTTCTCCCCTTTTCTCTCTGGGGCAAATTTTCATTCATTCCTATAAACCCAGTTCAAATGCCATTTATCCTGTGAAATTAACTCCAATTCCAAAGTCTTTGCTCCTGCTCTTGAGTTCCCCCAAGAAATTGTAGATTCTACCATTTCTCTTTTAGAGCTCTCACCATGTTGATTGGGACCAACTGTTTCCAAAGTATGTTTCATGGGCAAGAGCCAGCTAGGGGACATTGGGTGATAACTCAGCTAATGTCCTTGGTTTTGGGCATATGGTAGAACTTAGATTTAGAACAAATGTTACAGGACTTACCTACCATGAACAGCACTGTTTCTGTGCAAAAATGTAAACAGTGTTCTAAATAGTGGGGTTTCACATTAACTTTGGGAACACAATCCTATCATTGATTCATTCTTTCACTCAACAAATGCTTCTTGAACATTTACTGTATGTACTCGTTATCTGAACCACAGAAGATACAACATTAATCAAATCAGTCAAATATATTGTCCTCATAGAGCTTATGTTCTAATGGGGATGATAAACAGATAAAATATGTTTAAAAATAAGGTGTGTTGGAAAGTGACAATGGTAAAGGGAAAAAATACATCTTGGGAGATGGAAGGGTAGAAAATATCAGGGGAAATGGTGGCAAGTTTTAGATAAAGCAGTGAGGGAAGGCCTCACAGAGATGGTGCGCTGGAGCATCAAAGTATGAAGGAAGTGAGTAAGTGAGCCATGAGAACAGCTGGGAACTAGCCTGCCAAACAGAGGAGACAGCAAGGTCAAGGCTTAGAAGGAGAAGACTGCCCGTATGTTCAAGGACAGCAAGGGGGCAACGTAGGAGAAATGAGAAGAGCAGGCGTGGGAAGACAAGTAACCAGGGGCCGGGTCCTGTGCAGCCCCGTAGGTGAGCATGAGGACTCTGAGTTTCATTTGATGCGATGGGAATCCAATGAGAGTAATAAGCAAAAGAGCCCTATGATCTGATTTATATTTTCATAGGGTCCCTCTGGCTGCTGTGGTAAGAATAGGCTTGGGGGAGGCAGGGGAAGGTGGGGACAAAGATGGAAGCAAGATACCAATTGGGAAGTTACCGCAAGTACACGGGTGAGACATGGTGGGAGTGACGAGAAATGGTCAAATTTTAAAAGAATTTGTCAGGATTTTCCGATGGATTAGATATAGGTTGTAAGAGAAAGGGAAGAGTAAAGGCTGAGGTCGATGTTTTTTTTCCCTAGAAATTTGAGGACTGAAGTTACACTAATTGAAATGGAGAAAAGTGTTAAGAGAAGCTACCCTGGACAAAGATCCAGAGCTTAGCTTTGGAGACGTTAAATTTGTAGCCCTTATTAGACATCTAAGTGGTGATGTCAAGTAGGCTGTAGAACATATAGGTCTGAATCAGGGAAGACAGCTGGATTGGAGGTAAGAATTTGGATGGTATCAGCACAGATATGCTATTTAAAGCCATGAATCTGGACTAGATCACCTACAGAGTGACTAGAGGCAGGAAAAAAAAAAAAAAAAAAGAGGTCCAAGGACTGAGCACTGGGATACTCCAACATTTAGAAGATGAGGAAATGAGGAGAAACCAGAAAAAAAGACTGAGAAGAAGTATTTAAAGACATAGGAGGAAAGCTAGACAAGTGTGGTATCCTGGAGCCAGGAAGAGCGAGAGTTTCACAGAAAGGAGAGTAAACAGCTGCATGTCAAGTGCTGTTGAGATTTTAAGTAAGATGAAGACTGAGAATAACCATTCTGTTTAGCAACATGGAAATCAAGGGTGACCTTGACAAGTGCAGTTTTAGAAGAGTAGTGATGGTGAAGGACTGATTGGGGTAGATTCAGGTGACGATGAGAGAAGAGAAATCAAAGCAATTAAATAAACTTAAGACATTTAGAAGTAATGAGAAGGAGAAAATAGAGAGTTAACTAGAATGGAAATTGAAGTCAGGAGAGGTTTTTTATCTTTCTTTTGGGATGGGAGAAACAATGGACTGTCTGAATGCAACTGAGAGGGGAATATTCAGTAGAGAGTATTCAGTAGAGAAGGAAGGAAATTGATGTTGGAAGGAGAGAGGGGGAGAATTGCCAGAACAATATCCTTGAGTGGGCTTTTGGGAAATGCAGTAGCCTGAGCGACCTAGGAGAGTGATATGGGCAGAATATGGACAATGGGCAGATACTGGGAAGGCCACATAAGCAACTTACCAAGCAAGGGTATAGAATGAAGGCAAGCCCAGGGCTGTACTGACTATTCCAGTCTCATCAACGCTTCCAAAACCCACAGAAACAGGCACACAGAGATGAAGACCAGGGTGGCAGACTGTGGTCACCAAACCATTTCTGATTTCCTGGGCACTCACCTACTACTCTCCTGCCTCCATGCATCTCTTGGTGGTTATATGAGACTGAAACATTGGAGATGCAGAAAGGAAATAAGCTGAGTCTCTGAGTCACTGGGTCCCTGGAAGACAATGACATAGGAGGGCCATCTGACTTGCATCAGATTCTGATGAAAACAAGAAATAAATTTTCAACGTATAACGTCAATGTATTTTTTCCCCCGCAGCATAGCCTACGATCCTGACTACAACACAGACACACCATCTTAGCAGAGGTAACCATTTGGCCTACAAATGCCAATCCTTAAGTCATAGCAAACATCGCAGATGCTTAAATAACAAGTTCCCTTAGGATATAAAACGTAATTTGATCCACAACAATTTGGTTTTCACACGGCACATCTGGTTTTTAGAAATACATCTCTGTAAATTGAGTCACCTCTGTAATGATATTGTATTTGCATGTGAGGAACTGGAAAGACAAGACTGACTGCAGATTAAATAAAAAGTGCCAGGTCTATTTTAATTTGCTCTCTAAGCTCCTGTGATAACATATGTAAACATGCTGTAGGTAATTAGAGTCTAAATTCTTCTTCGCTATAATGATCCAGGTGTTACTGGAATGATGGTTTTAAAAAACAGGCATTTTTCCTACATATGAATTTTTTCTTTTTAATTAAACCTCTACAGTGAATAATACACCTTATTTAGATATTCGAATCTTTCCAGAACCCCCAACTCAGCTGAGAGAGCCAGTATAGCTGATTCAGGCAATGGTGATGCCTTATAAAATACTGTCCCCAAAGAGTCCTTTACAGCCACTTAGAGACAGCAGAGTCAATTATTAAGGTTTCTACCTTATTGCTCAGTCTGTACTTTCCCCCTAATATTGTCCCCATTACTTTTTTCAGGAACCAATTTGCTATTTCTGATGCTGGGTTAGGGGTTGTTGAGGTGTCTGTCTAGATCTTCTTGGGTTGCTTAACACTGGAGGAGAAGAGCAGAAATGGTAGCTACAGCGAATGTTTTGGTTTAGACCATGCCACCCAGCCCAGATGCTGAAGAGAAGGTCTCTGGGATGTCTCCCACATCGGGAAACTCTGGTTGAAAGTATTGAAAAGTACTTCCTGCTTCATTGATAAAATGACAGGATTTATTAACCAGAATTTATCTCTCCTAGTTCTTTTATCACTGGCAGTTTCTGTAACAGTAGCACTATCCCAAACATTTGTTAAAGGCTTAAACAGTTTCAAATGGATGCTCTTTTGTTTAATTTATAGCTGTTTCTGAAAATGCAGCACTCAGTGTTAGATGAAACAGCTTATGCCTCCTGTCGTATTTCACATTTTGTTTTATGCTTTGGTAGATTTCACGGTGATCTCTTTTTAACCAGTAAAATTTGTTTTAGGAAAGAAGATGTATTTTCTTTAAACAGTAAGGCCACAGAAAGAGTCCTGTATCATGAAATCTTTTCACTGGCCTGCATATCAACAGCAGGTCCGGCAGACCTTTAAAAAATTGGGGCGGGGGAGGCTCTTAATTCTCATAGAGGTTAGTTGCAGTCTCTCATAACCTCATGTCACAAAAGCAACCGTAATAGCGTGGGAGGCATGAACTTGACCTAGGTCTAAATCCTGACCCTACCACTTGGCAAAGTCTGTAATTTTGGGCACATGACTTAACTTCGCTGAGCCTCATTATCTTCACGTGTGAATTGGGGCTAAAAATACGTGTGCACAGGGTTAGTCTATGGAGTCGATACAGTACCCTTGCGAAAGCGCCTAGCACTGAGCCTGGCCAAAATAGTTCATCAGTATTCATTATCAGAATCTCCAAGGCACACGCAATCCATCTAGTATGAGATCACGTGAGTCAGTAATTTACATGGAGCCTCCTAAGATGAAGTAATATGGAGAATTCCATGGCAATTTAAGGTGTTCTGGCCATTTAAAATTTACCTGATTTATGTCCCACGTCCTGTGCCTACCCTTCAGTCACACAGGTCCTGCAGTTCAACTTGCTACTGTTTTGCTCTGAAACTTTTTATTTTTACCCTCTCCACCAAGAAACAGCCCTGTGGGTTCCCCACCAGAGTTCCGACTTCCTGTGCCTCCCTACCACCTCTTCCTCCCTCAGCGCCAACACAGCACAAAAGGTAGGAAGCAACCCCTAGCTTTTAACTCAGAGATGCTTTGGGGCTAGGTGAGGACGGCACTAATTCACTTTCTCTTCCTAAGAGAATTTTCTTGGAGTAATGTATGTCTGGAGTACAAAGCAGCCTCCTCCAAACATTTCTGACAAGAACCTACTTGCTGCCAAGCAGGGGCTGGAAGGAGCCTCTCAGGTTCACGGCCAACAGTGACATTGAGTTCTTCCCCTTTCTAACTATAGGCAAGTGTTTCTGGAGCAAAAGGCATTTTTAAACAGCAGACATGAGCCTTCAGTCCAATCTGAACCTAACTGACATACAATCGCCTCACTCAGCTAATGCCTGTGGGTGGCAGAAGGCTTCACATAACTCAGCTGGAATAACTCTTCTTTTCTCTCCCTCTCACCATTCTTTGCCATATCAGTGAGTGGATTTCAAACTCTGTTGACTGTAATCCACAGTTAATAGGTTTGACTTTACAATCAAGTATTCATACATACATGGGTGTGCGCACACACACACACACACACACACACAAACACACACACAAACACACACACAATCAAAAATGTTTTGCAACAATTCTTGCCCTTATTGTGTACTTTATCTCCACTCTATTTTATTTCATTTTTAATGCTGGTCATGACCTATAAAACTGACCTTATGACTCACTAATAGGTCACAGCCAATAGTTTTAAAAACACTGATTCAGATTTTTAATAAGGAACTACTAATGCTACTAATCTAGAAAATGAATTAATGAGGATCATACTTTAAAGTATATGGAAGGTTTAAGTTCTGTTAAAAGTATATGTACAGTTCTGGTAACGTGGAAAAGATGTACTTCACCCTATTTCTCCTACAAAGTACAACTAAAAATTCTAGGAATTATATATAAAACAAACAAAGAAGACTCTGAAAGGTTAAGCGAAGTCAGACTGGCTGGGGACCTGGGGACCAGGGGACCCAAGGAATGATGTACTGCTGAATTCCTGGCTTGTCTTTTCACCTTACACATCTCTTACATGGAAGTGAAGAAGCCGGCAACCTGGAAATGCCAACAAGTACAGACAAAAGTCTCTCTAAACAAGGACCAAGAAGGGGAAGTTCTCTCTAAACAAAAGACCAAGAAAGGGGAGGCCTACAAACATATGAACCTTTTAGACATAGCCACTCTATGCCAAACACAACAGGTAAAACTGTGGGCCCACCCTGCCCATGCCAGCAAAGGCAAGTGGAAAGCCTAGACAAGGCCACAATGAAGCACCCCAATCCGCCCAACGTGCTGATCTCAGAGGAGGAGGAGGAGGGAGCCAGAACTTCCACCTCCGCTGGGTGGGAACGAGCTCCTCTCGCCTCTGTCTACAGTACCATCAGATATTGTAAAGAGCCTGGGCTTCCACCTCCACCAGCAGCACAAAGGCAAACCTCCACTTCCCCACGAGGGTAGGGTCAGAGGAGGTCTGCTGGAGAATCAGGACTTGTACCACTGTCCAGTGGTAACAAGGCGACCCCCATTCTGTAGTAGAGACCATGTTAGCAGCAGAAATAATATCTATTCTTCACAGCTGGAGAAGCCAGAATGCCTCTCCTGCTTAACACTAACAAGGAACCTCCTCCTCAGATGTCAATGGAGGTTTTGTGAAAATCTTAACTTCTAGCTCCACATGGCAGTAATGAGTTGGTGAACCTCCATTCCATTCCAGAAGGGTTTCATAGGAAAACAAAATCAAGGGTTTAAATAAAATATAAAGTTCTATAATGTAATACCCAAAAGGACCAGATTTAAATCAAAAATCACTCATCCTATCAAGAAATAGAAAGATTCTGAACTGAAAGGAAAAAGCTAATTCCTACCATCATTTAGATGATAGAAATGTTAAAATTATCTGAAATATATTTTAAAGCAGCCATTATAAAAATTCCTCAATTATCAAATACAAACATGCTTGAAACACATGAAAAAATGCAAAATCTATACAAAGAAATAGAAATAACTAGCAAACAAATAAAGACATAAAGAAGAACCAACTGGAAATTCTAGAATTGAACAACAACACAATAACCAAATTTAAAAATTCAACAGCAAAATGAATGAGGCAGAGGGAAGAATCAGTGAACTGAAACATAGAACAATAGAAATTACATGTTCTGAACAGAGAGAAAATTAAAAGGAAAAGAATAGAGACTCAGGAACCTTTGGGGGTGTGTGTGTGTGTGTGTGTGTACATATGCATATACACACATATATATAGTATTCATGTGATTGGAGTCTCAGGAGATGAGAAAAAGAGTAGGACAGAAAATACATTCAGAGAAAGAACAGCTGAAAACTTTACAAATTAGGCAAAGAGTATGAACCTTCAGATTCAAGCTAACTAACACAAGTATAACATGACTTGGCTAACTCACAAGAGTGATTTCTCATAGGAATGCAAGGAAAGCATACCATAGGAATGCAATGCTTTCTTTTCAACATAAGAAAATCAATATAATATACCACATTAATAAAATAAAAAGCAAAACAGATAATCACTTCAATTTAGGAATGAAAAGCATTTGACAAAATCCAACACCCTCTCATGATAAAAATGCTCAGAAAACTAGGAAAGAAACTTACCTAACATAATTAAGGGCTTTATGAAAAACCTGCAACTAACATCATACTCACTGATAAAAAACTAAAAGATTTCCCCCCAAGATCAGGATAAAGACAAGGATGCCCATTTTCACCACTGCTATTTTACATTGTACTAGAAGTTCTAGCCAAAGCAGTTAGGCAAGAAACATGAAATAAAAGACATCCAAATTATAAAGGAAGAAGTAAAACCGTATTTGCAGATGACATAATCCTATATGTAGAAAATCCCTAAGAACCCATAAGAAAGCTACTAGAGCCAATAAAATGAGTTCAACAAAATTGCAGGGTACAAGATCAACACACAAAAATTTATTGTGCTGCTACAGACCAGCAACAAATAATCCAAAAAATTTAAGAAAATAATTCCATTATGATAGCATCCAAAAGAATAAAATACTTACAAATAAATTAAACCAAGGAAATCAAAGACTGAAAACGCAAAACATTGCTGAAAGAACCTAAATAAATAAAAGGACATTCCACGTTCATGAATTGGAAGATTTAACATTGTAAAGATGCCAGTAACACCCAAAGCAATCCACAGATTCAACACAATTGCTTTCAAAGTTTCAATGGCTTTTCTTTTCTGCACAAATGAAAAAGTCTCCCCTCAAATTCATATGGAATTACAAAAGGACTCGGTAGTCAATCTTGAAAAAAAAAAAAAAGTACCCACACTTCTTGATTTCAAAATTAATACAAAGCTACACTAATCAAACAGTGTGGTACTAGGATAAAGATAGACATATGGACCGAGTCCAGAAATAAAGCTACATATCTAAGGCCAATTGATTTTTGACAAGGATGCCAAAACTACTCAATGAGGAGAGAATGTCTTCAAGAAATGATGCTATGGCAACTGGATTTTCACATGCCAAAGAATAAAGTTTGACACCCGACCTCACACCAAATACAAAAATTGACTCAAAATGGATAAACCTAAATTTAAGAACTAAAACCACAAAACTCTTAGAAGAAAGCAGATGTAAATCTTCATGACCTTGGACTTGGCAATGGATTTTTTTTATGACACACAAAGCATGAGAAACAAAGAAAAAATAGGTAAACTGATCTTCATCAAAATTTTAAAATTTGTGCATCAAAGAATACTATCAAAATATTTTTTGAAAAAATAACTTTTGACTTCTGGTTTCTAGTTCAGCATGTAATAAGCTTGTAAGTTGCCTCTGCATCCTAATAAGTTAAAAAGGCTAAACAAGCTGGAAAATCAGCAACTCTTCTTTGATCCATAAAAGAAGTGAGGTCACAGGACAAACAAGTAATTCCGTAACTGCAGAAGTTGACAGGTGGAATCAGAATTACAACTTACCTGAGCAGAAACCCAAGAGCTTAAACCTCCAAAGGAACCACTGCTCAGATAAGAAAACCTGACCTGTAACTGACAACTGCTGGAAGCTCATTTGTGCACAACTCTGAGAGTTAAAAACACCAAGGGAACACATTCATTCGGTAACCCCTCACATTTGTGAGTTTTACTTCCAGGAGCTCAACTTGGTTCTCACAGAGAATAGTGGAGAAAAAACAAAAATCCCTTCATGCTTCGAGCAGGGGAAAGGGGAAAGGAGCCATTTTGGAAAATGCCAGCGAATTCTCTTCTACTTAACAAAGTCCTGTTTAACAAGAGCTTAACCTGCTAGGGTTTTATTAGAGACTAACTGATCTGGGGGGAAGGGAAATATTTTTAAAAACAGCCAGATCTAGTCTTCCACATGGAGGACAGGAAATACTTAACACCATCCCTTTCTAACCTTCTTCATGAGAGAAGGGATGTACACAACCCCAGCACATTCTAAGTACCCTGTCCCACCTAAAGGCAGTAGAGCTGGGGAAGGCTGAGAAATGCATGTGTTTACTTCCAGAACAACTAAAACTCACTAAAAGGCTGAGATCTAAGCATAGCACTACAGAATGCACCCCCTACCCCCAACACCGTATTACTAAAAGTCTATTTACAGCACCCTCTTTTACCCAGGACGTCATGTCTGGCTATCAGGAAAAAATTATAAGACATGCCAAAAGGGAAAAAAAAAAACCCACACAATTTGAAGAGACAGAGCAAACATCAGAACCTGACTCAAATATGGCAGAAACACTGGAATTAACAGACCAGGAATTTAAACTATCATGATTAATATGCTAAGGGCTCTAACAGATAAAGCAGACAACGTGTGAAAACAGATGAGCAATGTAAGCAGAGAAATGGACATTCTAAGAAAGAACCAAAAAGAGATGCCAGAGATTAAAAACACTGTAACAGAAATGAAGAATACATTCAACGGACTTGTAGACTGGACACGGGTGAGGAAAGAAACTGTGAGTTTGAGAATATCTCAATAGAATCCTTCAAAACTGAAAAGCAAACTGAATAAAGCAGGGCAGAATATCCAAGAACTGTGAGATAACTACAAAAGGTGTACAATATGTAATGGGACTGCTGTAAGGAGAGAGAGACAAAAGAACAGAAGAAATACTTGAAACAACAGTGACAAGAGTTTTCTCAAATTTATGTCAGACACCAAACCACAGATCCAGGAAGCTCAGAGAACACCAAGCAGGATGACTGTGAAAAACACTACACCTAAGCATATGATTTTTCAAATGACAGAAAATCAAGAAGAAAAAGAAGTCCTGAAAGAAGTCAGTGTATACAAACACCTTACCTACAGAGGACCAAAGAGTTCATCTGACCTCTCAGAGACTATGCAAGGAGGAAGAGAATGCAGTAAGATATTTAAAAAGCTGAGAGGAAAAAAAAGCAATTTATCTGCTTTGCATACAATCATATTCACCAAAAACTGATAAAAGCTCTATAAAGGAAATATTAAAAATAACACTGAAATTTTAAGAAGCTGAGGAAAAATAAACACCAACCTAGAATTCTGTACACTGAGAAATTATGCTTCAAAGGTGAAGGAAAAATAAAGACTTTTTCAGAAAAACAAAACTTGAGGAAATTCATTATCAAAAGACTTGCCTTCCAAGAAATGTTAAAAGAAGTTTTTTTGAAGAGAAGGGAGTGATAAAGTCAGAAATTTGGATCTACATAAAGAAAGGAAGAGCATAGAAGATATAAGTGAAGATAAATAAAAGTTTTTTCTTCTTAATGTAAAAGATAAGTTTTTTCAAAATAATAATAGCAACAATGTATTTGATTACGTATGCTTTATATATAGTATATATAAATATATATAACAAACGTATATAACAATTTATTTATATTATTTATATAATAATATATACATAAAATATTGTATGTGTATATACAAAGAGAGAGAGTTATGTGTGCTTATGTGTAAGTGAAATGAATGCTAGAAGAAATGAGAAGGAGAAAATTAGGATTATTTTATTATTAGGCACTAACTGAAATGCTATGGTGTTATTTGAAAGTGGACTTGGATTAGTTGTAACTACATATTGCAATCTCTAAAGCAACCACTTAAAAAGGTAAATAAAGAAGTATAACAAATATGCTAAAAAGGGAAGAAAATGAAATTGTATAAAAGGCCCAATTAAAACCACAAAAGGCAGAAAAAGAGGAAGACAAAAATAGAAACAAAGAACATGGGCATCAAATATGAACAGTAACAAATACAGCAGATGTCAATCCAACTATATCTATAGTCACTTGGAATGTCAATGGTCTAGATGTATCAACTAAAAGACAGAAATTGTCAGAAGTAAGATCCAACTACATGTCATCTACAAGAAATCCACTTTAGATATAAAGACACATATAGATTAAAAGTAAGTGGATGAAGAAAGAGGAGCAGCTACATTAGTATCACACAGAGCAGGCTTCAGACCAAGGGAAGTAATCAAGGATAAAGAAGGGCATTACATAATGACAAAGGGGTCAGTTATCCAAGAAGACATAACAATCCTTAATGTGTATGGACCTAAGAAGAGAGCTTCAAAATACACGAAGCAAAAACCAATAGACCTGCAAGGAGAAGTAGATAAATTATTACAGCTGAAGATTTCAACACAACTCTATCAGAAGTGGACAGACTGAGCAAGCAGAAATTCAGTCAGGACGTAGGTGAACTCAACAGCACCATTAATCAGCTGAGTACATAGACTATTTCATCCAAGAACAGCAGAATACATATCCTTCTTAAGTGCATGTGAATATTCACTGGCAGGATAGACCACATTCTAGGTCATAAAACAGACTTCAATAAATTAAAAGAATGAAAATTATAAAATGCCTGCTCTCAGATTATAATGGAACTAAACCAGAACTCAGTAACAAAGATAGCTGAAAAATTCCAAAATTCTTGGAGATTAAGCAACACACTTCTAAGTAACACAAGGTTCAAAGGAGAAATCTCAAGAGAAATTTTAGCATATTTTGAATTAAATGAAAATGCAAACACAACTTACCAAAAGTGTGATGTGCAATAAAAGCATTAGTTAGAGGGAAATGATAGCATGAAAGGCATATATTAGAGAAGATGGATCTAAAATCAATCATCTAAGCTTCCATTTTTAGAAACTAGCAAAAAAAAAAAAAAAACAAATGAAATCCAAATTCAGCAGAAAAATAAATAATAAAAATCAGAGAAGTCAGTGAAATTGAATATAGGGAATCATTTGAGAAAAAGCAGCAAAACTTTTTTAAAAAGCTCAATATTTGAAAGTATAAATAAGACGGAGAAGTAGTTAGCCAGGGTAACTAAGAAAAATTTGCACTTCTTTTCCTAGTTTTCTAAGACGGAAGCAGCAATTCCACTGCTAGGTATAAATCCAAAGAACTGACAGCTGGGACACCAGAAGATATGTGTACACCAGTGTTCACAGCAGCATTATTCATAATAGCCAACAGGTGGAAGCATTCATGTGTCCATCAACAGATGAACAAATAAACAAAAAGTGGAACACTCATTCAATAGCATATTATTCAGCCCCCAAAATGAATGAAGTTCTAATATGTTCGGCAACATGGATGAGCCCTGAAAACATTGTGCCAAGTGAACTAAACAAGACATAAAAGGACAAATATGTATGATTCCATTCGTATGAAATATCCAGAATAGACAAATTCATAGCGACCAAAAGTAGGTTAGAGGTTACTAGAGGCTGGGAGGAAGGGTCAAGGAGTAGTCATTGCCTAGCAAATTCGGAGTTTATGTTTGGGGGTAATAAAACGTTTTGGAAATAGGTACTAACTATGGTTGTACAACACTATGAATGTCATCAGTGCCACTGAGTTGTATACTTAAAAACTGTTAAAATGGCAAACTGTATACTGTATGTATTTCTCCACATGGAAAAAGAATCTAAGTAAATCCCCCTCAAAATAAATCTAAAGAAATCTACATCAAGACATGTCATAGTCATATTCTGAAACTAAAGACAAAGAAATAATCTCAAGAGCAGTCAGAGAATAGTGACACCTTGCCAAAGGCATAAAAACCTTCTGGATGGTAGCAAACATACTTTCAAAAACCATGCAGGTGAGAAGGAAGTGGCACAGTATTTTTCAAGTGCTGAAAAAAACAGAGTTGTTCATCCAGAATCCTATATCCAGTGAAAATACCCTTCAGGAATAAAGAGAAAATCATGGCATTTTCAGATAAAGCAAAAGTAAAGATTTGTCACCAGCACATCCATCCTAAAAGCAATAAAGAAGTTCTCTCAACAGAAAAGAAATGATTAGACAGGAATCTTGGAACATCAGGAAGAAAGGACAGGGTAAACAAAAATATGGTATCACACTGACTGATATTTTAATATCGAAATCAGGCTTACATCCCTGGAATGCCTTCCATTTGGTCATAGTGTATGATTCTTTTCATATATTGCTAAATTCTATTGACTAATATTTTGTTAAGGATATTTACATCAAAGATATTTGCCTGTAGTTTTTTTTTTTTTGTACTGTCTTTGTCTAGTTTTTTTTTAATCAAAGTAATAATAGCTTTATAAAATGAATTGGAAAGTGTTTCCTCCTCTTCTATTTTCTGGAAGATACTGTTTTGATTATTATTCTTGATACTGGTAATTTCTGTTTTCTATGTTTTTTTTCTTGTCAATATTGCTACAGGTGTGTCAGTTTTATTAATATTCTCAAATAACCAGTTTTTTGTTTTCTCTATTATTATTATTCTGCTTTTCATTTCATTGATTTCTGATTTTGTCTTTTTTTTTTTTCTTTTTCTGCTTTGAGTTTAAATGTTCTTTTTTTTCTGGATCCTTGAGAAGAGTTTAGATGATTGAGACTTTTCTATTGTATGCATTTAGTGCTGTAAGCTTCCCTCTCAGCAGTGCTGTAGCTATGTTTTATGAATTTTGACTCTCATCACTCTTATTCAATGTATTTTGAGAAGTTCTAGCCAGGGCAATAGGCAAGAAAGAGAAGTTAAATGTATCCTTATAGGAAGGAAGGAATAGAACTCTTTAATTTTTAGGTGACTGTACTATTTTCACAGAGACTCCCAAGGAACATACAAAAAAAAAGTTGTAACTCATAGAATTAATAAGTGAGTTCATCAAGGTTGGAAGGTATGGATAAACATACAGAAATTAATTATATTTTTATATACTAACAATGAACATGTAGACACCAAAATTTAAAACAATACCACTTGCAAAAACAAAAAAAAAAAACTAACAAAATAGATACAAAATTTACATGCTCAAAATTTAAAATGCTGATGAAAGAAATCAAAGGAGATTTGAATGAATGGAAAGACATACATTGTTCATGGACTGTAAGACTCGAATAGTAAAGATGCTAACTTTTCCCAAATCGATATATGTTTGATGCATTTTCCTACAAAATCTCGAAAAATATTTTGTAGATGTAAATAAGATTACAGTAAAACAAATATGGAAAAGTGAAGGAACTAGAATAAGCTGAAAAAATTTTTGACTAAGGATAAAGTGTGAGGAATCATTCTACTTGATTCTGAGTCATATACCACAGTAATCAAGACAGATTTTGGTGGAGAAACTGACAAATTTGTCAGTGGAACAGAAGAGCCAGATATAGACTCACATAAATATGCCCAATTGATTTAAGACAAAGGTGCAAAATAATTCAATGAAGGAAAGAAAGCTTTTTCAACAAATGGTAATAGATGAGTTGCATAGCCAAAAGTAAAAGAAAAAGAAAAAAAAAAAAGAACATTGACCTAGGTTTTATCCCTTCTTTATAAAGTTTTTGGAAAACAGCATAGAAACAGCTTCAGAATCTAACGGTTAGGCAAAGAGTTCTTAGATCTGAAACAAACAAAAAAAAAGCACAATACATAAAAGGAAAAGTTGATAAATTGAACTATATCAAAATTTTTGAATTGTGTTCTGCAAAAAGATCTGGTTAAGAGGATGAGAAGAAAATCTACAGCCTGGGTGAAAATACGTGTAAACCCCATATTCAGTGAAGAACCAGCATGTAGAGCACTGTCAGCTCAATAGCAAAAACAGCTAAGACAGATAAAGTAAAAACACACAAAAAAGTGAATGCAATTAAACAATGAGCAAAATACATACAGAGACATTTTGGTAAAGCACATTTACAGATGGCAAATAAGCCTAAGAAAAGATGTTCAACATTATTAGTCATTAGAGGCATGAATATTAAAATCACAATGAGATCACTATGTATCGATTAGAATGGCTACAGTCAAAAATAGCGAGAACACCCAAGGCCGGCAAAGATGTAGAAAAGCTGCATCACTCTTGCACGGCTGATGGGAATGTAAGATGGTACAGCCGCTCTGTAAAATGTTTGGCACTTCCTTAAAAACTAAACATGCAACTACCACACAACCCAGAAACTGCACTCCTGGGCATTCATCCCAGAGAAATGAAAACTGATATTCACACAGAAACCTACATGGATGTTCACAGCAGGTTTATGTGTGATTTCCCCAACTCCACACAACTCAGCTGTCCTTCAGTGGGGGAGCAGTTAAACAAACCATAGTGGTGCATCATACCGTGGAATGCTGCTCAACAATAAAAAGGAAAAAACTACTGGTGCCTGCAGCAACCTGAGTGAATCTTCAGAGAATTATGCTGAGTGAAAAAAGCAATCCCCAAAGGTTGCACATTATATGATTTTGTTTATGCAACATTCCTGCAATGACAAAATTATAAAAATGCACAACAGATTAGTGTCTGTCAGAAGTTCCAGAGAGGGGAGGGGCAGAAGGTAAGTGGGATCCTTGTGGTAATGGAAATGCTCTGCATCTTGACTGAATCACTGTCAGTATCCTGGTTATGATATTGTACTATAGTTTTAGAAGATGTTGCCATTGAGGAAAACTGAATAAAGGGTAATATAGATCTCTCTGTATTATTTTTTACAAGTTCATGTGAATTTAGATTTATTTCAAAATAAAAAAGTTGTTTTTTTTTTAAGTATACGGACAACATAGGCTTGAGACCTGAATTCTTTAACTTTCATCCATCAACTTTAGGCAAGCCTTTTTCCCTTCTCTGGCCTTCAGTTTCCCTGCCTGTGGAGCAAATGGCAAAGTGAGCTCAAAGTTCACTCGATTTTGACATTATGTATAAAAATAGAAAGCAAAAGCAGGATGAAGGAAGTGCACACACAGTGATAAGTATTACCAGCCTTGCCCACCTGACAGAGCTGTTTTGAAAATAATATGAGATAGAATCTCTGGAGGTACTCTGAAAATGGAAAGGCATCATACCAATGTTACTTATTATTGCATTCTTCTTAGGCACAAAAGGAGGAAGGGGACCTGCATACATCCTAAAGAACATAGAAGTCAATAAATAATTGGGTTAAACTGCCTGGGGTTATCCTGTGGGAAGAGTAACACCTGGTAGGGCTTTATCTCCTCCTGTCTCTAGCCTTGTACCTCCTGCCACTACTATTGCCACCTACAGCTTCCAGAGGCTGGACAGAGATCCTTGCAGACCAAGGATGTAAGGTCTGCAAGCCTCCCACATCCACACAGTAGGGAGGAGGACCATTAGTAAACATAACAACAAGAAATCTCCCAAAATCTAATCACATGTGTCAGTACCCATACTCAGCACATGATCTACCTCATCCATTTCGAGAAAAAAGCAGAGTAATATTTTATAGATTGGTACGCAAGAGAAGCAGGAACAATGGAATAAGAACTAGAGATGTCAAGTCATCCAATGAGCAATGGCAAGACATATGATGAGCCCCGGGGCGCTCAAGAAGGCATTCTAGTCAAGGTCAACCACAAAGTCAGAAAGACAGAGAAATAAAGGAAGAAAGGAAAAGACAGAGGTAACTCCGCAGCACAGCAGTCTGGAGAATTACAGGTGCTTTCTGAGACCGGGCATGCAGGGAAAAGGGTAGTCCAACACCACCAGTGAAGACATTAACTTGCTACCCATCATAAAGACACAGCAGCTGCCACTCAGAGGTACATTTATAACCCCTTAATTCCAGAGATACGCAGCAGGAGACAGCCTGCCTACTCTGCCAAAGAGAGGGAAGATGGAAGGGTTTGTTTCATCCTGAAGTAAAAGAAGAAAGAGAAAAGAGATCTTAGGACACTTAAGAGACAGAAATGATGGGAAAAGCCACTGACCTTCATTGAATTAGATGTGATGCCTTCCTGAGCCCAGCGCCTTAACACCTCTAAGACAACCAAGGACAGAGCTTCCTGCAAAAGGAACTAGAGAAAGCTGGTACATGATTGGGTGGAAGAAAAAATCCCTTTGCCTCAATTGGTCGTGGACATTAATTATTCAAATAATTTCCACAGTTTCTCACTTACTGACACTTAAAAGTAAAGAAAGACCAACTTTGTACGTTTTCAGAACTTTTAGAATTTTATAGAAACACCTGACAAAAAGGAAATGCAAAACTTTTCAAAGGAAAAGTTAAAATTTGTCAGCAAAGGGCATTATTTAGCAAATGGCCCATTCCAGGATGCAAGAGAGGATTCTCAACACCTTCAAAAGACACAATGCAACTTAGAAAAAACTACTTCCAGATGGAAGATTGTTCTTTTTACCAGCTTTATTTAGACAAAATAATTGATATATAACATTGTGTATATTTAATAAGGTATACAATGTGATGATTTGCTATCCTATACATTGTGAAATGATTATTGGTTAACACCTCCACGACCTCACAGTTACGTTTGTGTGCGTGTGTGGTGAGAACATTTCTGATCGCAAGTATATAATACAGTATTGTTAACTCTATGACCATACTGTACATTAGATCCCCAAAACTTACTCATCTTCTAACTGGAAGTTTGTACCTTTTAGACCAAAATCTCCCCATCTCCCCAACTCGCAGTCCCTGGCAACCACCATATTACTTTGTTTCTCGGAGTTCAGGGTTTTTTAGTTGGAAGATTATTCTTAACTAAGTTTAATACCATTTCAATTCACATATTGCTAGCACTCAATGAGAAAATATTAATTTATTTTTTTAATTTTAAAACTGTCTAAATGAAACAAGTTTGTAATCAAGAACAAACCAAGAGCTCTATGTATAATGTATAGATAATGATTATCTTATAGATTTTAATTTATTAAAGACTGCTCATAGATTACATAAATATGTATATACGTTTATAGAATATTTGAAATTGAGATTTTTTTCCTCTTGGTTCCAAATATATTCATTTAATAAATTTACATGAAGCCCTGTTATACGGTCAGCAGTATACTGGGCACAGGGTTGCAAAGATGACTACGATACACAGTTGACCCTTGAACAACATGGGTTTGAACTGTGTAGCTCCATTTATATGCAGGTGTTTTTCAATAAATACATCCTACAGCCCTGCACATACTGCAGTTGGTGGGCTGAATCCATAGATGCATAAGTGCAAATACAAAGGCCAATTGTACAGCTATATGTGGATTTTTGACTGTACAGAGGATCAGGGCCCCTGACCTCCCCACACCCACCCAGGCATGCTGTTCAAAGGTCAACTGTATAGTCAAATATGGGAGAGAGATGGGTACTTATTTAAAAAGTGGGCTGTTTGAGGATGATGGTTAAAAAAAAAAAAACGATGATTAAAAAGAAGGATGATTAAACTCTCCAGCTGATGGAGAAGGTGCAGTAGAAGAATGGAGTGGTGGTGGAAACAAAGGGGAGGCAGTCAAAAAAAGTCCATGATCACTCTTTAATTATAACATATATCTGGCTTGAAATGGGAGGAGGAATTGTATAGGCAGGAGCCAGGTAAGTGATCCGTTCTTGCTGAAAATATTCCCAGATAATGATTATAGTTATTTCCCTGGTACTCCGTGGCTGTATTTGATTTACTTCCCCAAAACATAAGAGCAACATTAGATGGGTTTCTTCCACGGAACTTGCTTTACTGAGTTTGACAATACTTGTGAATTTTTCACTGTAATTTCCTCCCCCCCAGCTTTTCTTAACATAGTATTTATCTGCAAGTAACTGCAAGGTGTAATCATCTTGATTCAAGCCATGATAACTTCAGATTTCCTGGCCTTTTATCTCTTTCCTATTACGTTGGAAGTGACCGGAAATATCGGTGACTCTAAAGCCAACATGTATGAAGATGGTTGTTGGACAGGCTCTTCCTGCCAGGTCTAAATTCTATTTCCTGTTGCTGGCCTGAAACATGACTCTTGCTCTGTTTCCTCTTGCGGTATTTCCCAAGACAACTGAGTCAGGATACCAGATTGCTTTTAGAGAAAACTGCATGAGACCATCTACAACGGGAATTTCATATTAGAAACAAAGAGAATCTATCTGCAGTCAGAAGCCCATTTAGCTTAGGAGGAGGCAAGGGTAAAACCAACGCCACTGGCTGAAAGTCCCAAGCCCACAATTCTCTCCTATATTCACACTTTCCTATTATGCACTTGGAGACATGCCCATGCCCTGATGAACAACTGCATTCTGCATTTTGCATTCTGCTTTGTTTGTGGAGACCTGGAGAGATTTGTGGACACTGGGATAAATTATGCAAGGTGATGTGACTATTCTTTACTGTTCTGGGTGATGAGAGCTGGAAACCCGTGGACATCTAGAGAAATTATTTTCAGAAAATGAGCAGTGGTGGCAGATCATGTGATGAACTCCAGAACAGAAATAAATTATGGTCTGAAACAGCTTGGACATTCATTATTTCTGATGGAGCTGGGCCCTCATTTGGGTTTGGAGACTCTTGTGATGTATGTACCTCAAGCAGAAAATTCCTCAACTCTGTGTTACAAAATGAACTCATGAGCTGAAGGTAAGGTGTGAGCCACTGACCATCCTAAATTTGAGAGAAGTTGTTTGCCTTGCTGTCTCCATATTTACAATGCATTCCAGAAGGGTCCTGAGAATTAACCCCTTCGTCAGTACATTAAGTCACAGGAAACTGTTTTAGACTGGGTTACCAGAATTTGGAAGTCCTTCCTCTAAATTCATGAAGCCAGTTAGACACAGAAATTTCTCACAAGGGTAATTTGAAAGGCTTTTAACATAATAGGAACAACAGATCTTATGTTTCATTGGATAAAGCCATTAAGATTTGAACATTTCATTTGGGGCCACTGTCCATGTATAATGAACCAACTGGAAGATGTCCTGTCTTGATTACATGAGGAAAGTCTAGGTAATCTTCCAATGTTGACTTTGCATGAATCATGGCTTCCATCTCAGAATAAGCTATTCAAAAACCAAAATGGAAAGTTTCCGTTTGCTGGCATAAAATAACACTCCTTTCTTCCATCCTTTCCTGATAACAACTATCTCAGGAAAGGAAGCACACTTTTTTCCCATCAATTTGGATCTCATCTCTGGCCTCACGCCCTTTGGGTCTGGTTATGTTCAGGAACATCTGGGAATGTGTTCAGTGGCAGGTGTAATCACTTGCACTTTTATACCTCTGAGCATCAATCTTCTGAATCCTTGGTCCAAGGTTGTGGCACGGCAGAATATGACAATAAAGGTCACCTAGCTGTGGGTGTGCGTGTCTCATCCTTGTGTCAGGAGACTCAGAGATGCTAATTCTGACTCAAGAACTTAAGCTTTAGGAAACTTAGCTTTTTCCACTGTTCTGCCAGAGCTGCTATCCTGAGATACTTTAAAGCAGTGCCTGCTCAGCAGAAGGACCACTGCCGGCACACACTGCTGTCTCTAGCAGGCAAAGCACGATGCTCTCTGCCCACGGCATCTGTGCAGCTTGGGACCCTGGCCTGACTGCCTCCCCTGGAGATCCCAGCCCCTCCAACTCAAGCATGTACCTTATAAGGTTTTCCAGGGGAGCCAAAAAGAGTAAATAAGCAAATCTTCTGCTGGGGCTGAGTTAACTGACCCCCTTTATAAAGAAATAGATACAGGCCTTGTACAGAAAACCACACTCTGAGCTGGCCTGCTGACCCAGGCACACCGGGTCGCCGGAAGCATCTCCCCCTGACTTACTGGTGAGTGCAGATGACCTGGGATGGCTTGAGGCTGGCTTATTACTCAGCCCTACTGTGACCCCCCCCCCAAGATCACTGATAACAAATGCTCAAGTACCCAGGTGGTACCCACAGCAGTTTGCCCTCAACAGCCAATGACTCAGCTGACTGGTAGCATTCCCTGTCTACGCCTATAGCAATGGGCTTAGGGCGCAGCAAAAACAACCAGGAGCATGCACACGAGAGTGGGGAAGAGCTTTGGATCCAGGTGTATAGGATTCGGGCTTTGACTATAGAATTTACCATCTGAGTAACCTACCGCAAGTTACTTTAAACTTCCTAATTCTTGATTTTTCTCATCCATCTATTCACTTGTTGTTGTGGCAAACGCATACTGAGCAACTACTTAGTGTGAGAGGGGCCAGGAAGCAATGAACAAAGTTGCAGGAAGACTGCAGTCTAGTTGGGGGAGACAATGAACAAAATAAATCAGCAAAACAAAGTAATGTCAGAGCAAAGGGGCCTTGGAATAAAGCAGCACCTACTTCTTAGAACTGTTGTGCAGATTAAATGAAATAATATCTGGCCCTAACCACATTCTAATATTGCAACTGACACCATTATCAGGAAGGTACTAATAGGAAACAGAAATTATTTCTGCTTGGAGTCCGTCCTCTCTGACAAGTTTATAATCTACCACGTTGGGGAAAGCAGGAGTGCAAAGGGATGGAACAGAGATGACACAAAATGTGACCTGCAGGGGATCACTGCTCTGTCCCAAGCCTCCCACAACCTTCTCCTTTCTCCTTCCATAAATCTAAAGACTCAGGTCCTCTCAAGACCCGCCATGACCCACCCAGAGCAAGACAAAGGGTCCTCTTCTCCAGTGCTGACTGCCAAGTAGAATGTAGTCTCTTCCTGACTCCTCTTATGATATGATGCAAAACAAGTTTTGAGCCCTTTTTACTTAATAACTTTTTTCTGCTATCTCCACAGGAAAGCAATCATTTAACCATAATTATAAAATTTATAAATGTGGGGAATTACAAAGCCTCCAGCAGCCCTGTCCATGGTCTGTGTTCCTGACTTCAGAGGTGCTCAGAGACCAAACATCCTCCGTCCTACTCTCTCTTTCCTCCAGACCCTACCTTCAGTCTCCCATCCTTTTCTAGGTCCCTAAGACTTTGAAACTGTGGTCTGTGGCCCAGGAACACCAGCATCATCTGAGAACTGGTTAAAAATTCAGAAGCTCAGAACTTCTGAATGAAAATCTTCATTTTAACAAGACACTCAGGAGACTTGTATGCACATTAAAATTCAAGGAGCACTAGCTCCCTTCCTCTTTCAGAGTGAAGACAGGATAATAAGGGTTAAATAATAATAATGATAAAACAATAGCACTATTACTGTTACCACCAATAATACTAATAGGATGTGCTGACAGTATACTACTTGAAAGAACATGGTAAGGGCTTTCCACTCCTTAGACCTTTTAACTAATAACTATTTTAGTGCCCCGCTGTCTCAGTGAATTTCAGGATTTTTCTGTCTCAGGATGTCCCTTCGTTTCATGCTGAACATGGGAAGACTCAGCTTCGAGCATAAACTCATAGGAAATCCATGGATGCAGGATCCAGCAGGGCACAATGTCCACACAGACAGTAATGAGAGGAGCTGCTGTCGGAGTGGGCCAGACAAGCAGGCGGCCACGGGGAGACTCCCAAGGACCAGAGCTGAGGGCGCAGAGCCAAACAGGAGGGAGAACAGAGGAGGCTAAGCACCGGGAACAAGCAAAGGACGGCTAGTGAGGCCACCTGTCCCAGATCCACCACCCTCTTGAGTCCATCCCAAGAGAGCTCAGCCTTGGACCTGCAGGCAAAGGTAGTAACATAAAGAAACACACACTAACCTGATTCAAGGTATGTAGGCAGAGTCAAGGGAGGGCAGGAGATAGGTAGAGATGGGATGAGAGTCCAGGTCTTTGACTCCAAGTCCGTGACTCTCTCCTCCACTCTGACACTGCCTTATCTGTGTCTATACATTCTGCTGACCCTCAAATTGTAAGGACAAAAGTCCCAGGAATGGCAGGACACTGTAGTTGGGCAGATGGCTGGGCCACAACAAATGAAGCCAAGGCTGTGTGTTCAATCTCCATATGGACCAGGCCATAGTGGTCCACGTCCTCAGACAAGACCCCTTAGAGCTGTGTCACTGTCCTGCCAGGAGTGAGTGGGAAAGTGGCCACTGATGAATGCAGATGCCCCCCAGTACAGCACACATCGTACCCCTGAGGGCCGGCAGTATTATCAAGTAGGAAAGATCACTGCATTAGGTCACGTTCTCCTTGAAATCAGAATGAATAATCTAAGCAGGACCCAGTACGGTGATGAACACATCGTGGGAAAGAAGTGTTCGATCACTGAAGAAGAGACACAGAGTCATCTCTGGACTAACCTGGGGAAAGGGTTAACTTTACAATTCCTCAACCTAAGTCTGTTTTTACTCAGGCTTGTCCCACTGTTCAAAGAAAGAAAAATGAAGGCCAAATAGATAGGATCCTATCTCTCCTCCTTGGATGTGGGAGCTTTTTCCTTCTGCTGTTACAGCCCTAATCCCACAGACGTGAGTACGTCGTGCACATGTCTTAACCCCCTACTATTCTATAAGCTCATGACGGGAAAGCACGAGCTTGATCTTTCTTCTCTCTTGTGTGCAACACAATGCCGAGAACAAAACAGGACCCAGCAAGCAACTGTTTAATTGGAACTGACTTTGAATCCCAAGCCCTCTGACCAGCTTGAACCTAGAGGCCAGCTGTGATAAACTCCACTCTGGGCTACACCTGTTCTCAAGACACCGTCTTCGCAGGTCATTCATCTCTGCTCAGAGATATGAACAGGTTCTAGCAGCTCCCAGTATCAGAACTGATGCTGGGGGTCAAAGCCCAAGCTCATTTGCACTGTCAATCATCATCTCATATGCTTAACCTGAACAGGATATTGATCCTGATTGCCTGGAAACGCACTTGAAAACGGCTAGGTGACATTTCTCAGGAAAGACAGATGCTTTCAAGTCAATTAGAAGCATCAGAGGATTTGGCGCACAGAGGAGGAACTCACCTGAAAGGAGCACCTCCTGAGAATGTGGATTAATTTGAGCCCCCCTTTACACACCGAATCCCCTAATAATCCCTGACATCTAAAAGATACGGCTGCTTGCCCCGTCACACATGCTGCCGTCGGAGTGCCATGGCTTTTTGCACCGGACCTATAGAACACAAAGTGGTTGTGACTGTCAGAAAGACAGATGCACAAAGTATTGACTCACTTGGAAAGCGAGTTAAGTACCTAAAGCCTCAGGTTTGAAAGATGGTTGCTTTGGCTTTATAAATAAAACAGAATCCCTTCTGGTTGCAAAGCACTCTGTACCTTTCAGACAACTTTCACCTCTTCTCTAATGACAATGGTGGCCACCCTGACCCTGTGAGAGAGCGTGGGCCATTAATTACATTCAGGTGAGAGATGAGGAAACCGGGCTCCCAAAAGATAGGCTGACTTGACCAAATTCACACAAGTGGCTCCTGTCCGACTTTTAACTACAATCAGATTATGCCAGGGATCTTTCCATTCAATCTCACAGGCTGTACCCTTGCGGGGGGGCCTTAAGAAAAGATACACCACGGGATGTTAGTTCTGTGCCTTAGAGTTAAACAAGTGGTTGGGAGGGTTCATTCACTGGATCTGTCTGTAGCTGGAGCATCAGACTTAACAGTCAGGGAGACGGGAGAAAAGCAGGGGAGCTGCCTGGAACCTGGACTCCCAAAGACAGGTCAAACACCCACGGGCAGGTTCTCCATGTACAGCCTGAAGCTTATACAATTGAGGAATGGCTCTTTTAGAAAAGAAAACAAAATGACAAATTCAAAGGTAAGTGTAAAATTCAGTGTTTTAGAATGAGAAAGTAAATCACAATAAATTACCTCTTTTAAAGAGCTGACAAATATCACAAACACCAATTTTTTTAATTTTTAAAAATAACCTCGTACTTTTATTAACTGCCTGACAAATCTCTGAACTGCTTCCTTTCCCATACATTATTAAATGCATAATCACTTCCTCCTATGGCAGTTGTAACAGTTACTATAGAGAGAATAGAAACATAATTTAGTCACTCCTCTGTATAATTGATGAGCACTTGTTTTCCATTATTGATAATTTAGAGAAGTTTCTTTCAGCTTCAGAACTTGTAATTAGCAATGACATGTAAATTTTTAGGACTGTTGACAAATCCAGGAAAATTCCTGTCAAGTTTCTCTCAGATGTGAGCTGTAAGATTTAAGAGAATTTTGCATAGGCAAGCGTCTAACTCTGTCCATCTCAAATCTTGTTTCTCCTCTTCTGACCACGTCCATCCCATGCCAGGCACGTCTTCATATCCGGGTACAACCTCCAGCCCTACAACTTTGGAAGCTGGTGAGATGGCACAGCAGGTGGTAGAAGCATTCCTGGAAGCCATTCCCACGCTGGGGCAGCTGGCACTAACTTAATATGCATGCGAGTGTCACATATTAACGCTGTATTAACATACCCACTACACCCAAACTGAATGTCTCACCTCAGCTTCTCCTTAGCTGGATTCTAAAATGCCCAGGGACATTCCATGTCCCAACACAAGGGGAAGTTAGCATGGAACTTGGAATTGAAAAAGAGTGATCAAAAAAAAATTACTAGCCAGAATGTGCAATCATTGGACTATATTACTAGGGTCCTTCTCAATGCCATGGAGGGGGCCTCTGTCTGTGAGGAGCTCTGCAGAGGTTCCTTTTGCCCATCAGCGGTTTTGCCCATTAATAATCAGAGGTAGCCAATCATTTCTACTCCTTTAAGAGGACAGAGGATTGACTTGGATTAGAGATGAATTCACAGGGACTAAACATGGGTTCTCTGATCCTGATCCACAATGTCTGGATCTGCCACACCCATCCTCAGTACAAGATGTGGGATAAGGGGGAGGGTATAACTCAGTGATAGCGTGAATGCTTAGCATGCATGAGGTCCATGGTTCCATCCCCAGTGCCTCCATTTAAAAAAAAAAAAAAAAAAAAAGATGTGGGATAGAATACCCCATCTATTGAATACCACGTGAGATAGAGAAATCACTTTGAGGTCCTCAGAGAATAAACAAGTACACCCACGTCAAACCGAAGAAATACAAAAAGGTAGTTGTGCCTGCTATCCAGCCTGCTTCACTGTGGTGGTACTGACAGGCTGCTCAGTGAGCCCCGCCACACCCTGGCTTCCATGTCCCTCCACCGTCCAGACCTTAATGCAGATCTGGACAGGAGCTCTCTCCTCCCCACCACCAGACCAGGCCACCACACCTCGCTTCACTCGCCTACAGCCCCGGTCAACTAACTGCTGCCACTCACTGCTGCTTTAAGGGTCTTAACAAAACTGGCTTAATCCTCCTGGCATGGAATCCAGCTACAGCAGGGCAGGCTTTACGGAGTGTGTAATCCCAGGATTCGGTGCCACCGCTACTTGGCTCCAGCGTCCACAGCGGGCCGTGCGCCACCCCCGGCGCCCCACTCCCTACTGCGCCCTCTGCAGCACCGCTCACCACTGCCTTTCCACTGGGACTGAGCTTTGCATGATTCTGCGCAGCTGAAGGAAGGCATAAGGGGGACTAAAACGGGAAGGAAAGACAGATGTAGAAAAGACCGAGGGAGGGATGGGGAAAAGAGAAGGAAAAGTTAGAGAAAACAGTATCAAATCCTTAAGGAAATCAGATGGAGATATTCTTTTAACTCAGCTAAAGGACAGAGCGAGCTTGTATTTTTAAGCCTGCAGGCTGTTGGCAAGGAAAATAAACCTCCTAACAGACCCTGAATCCAGTGACATCAAGGAGGAACGGATGGGCAAGTGAGGACAGGGGAGCGGGGGGAGGTGGGGGAGGTGACTGGTTTTTCCTACAGGACACTAGGAGAGGAAGCCTTTGAATGCAGAGTGTTGTTTTACTCTGCAATCACCAACAGACTTCCGTCACTGACTGTTCCACATAGGTTTAGCATCAGCGCCTTCCACCAGCATTTATATCAACGCACAAATCAAATGGATGATTCCTGAATGTGTTTTCAGCCTAGAGAGGTCACGTGGGAACTTCACGGCATGTCAGACCCGAAAGGTTAGTTACTGTCGTCACCAGTATCACAATCATCAACATCGCGCTCATCATTACTTTAGATGGGAAAACTCTTCAGTCTGTATTTCCAAATTCCCTTCCCACCCTGAGACTTCTGCAGTAACAGACCCCGTGGCACAGCAGCACAGAAATCCCTCTCGTGTAGCTCTCTCCCCTCCACCCCTTAAAAGTTCTTTCATGTAATTGTGCGCATTCTGGTATACAGCCAGATAGCGTGGAGTTCCGGGTAGGAAACAGAAGAAAAGGTCAAAAAAGGAAAGATCAAGGAAGCAGCAACAAAATTTAAACTTGGAATGGCCCCAAAAGTGCCAGCACTGTTTATCTAGGTGCTCAAAAACCATATGCAGATCACATGCAAATGAGCCCGTGGCCCTCTTAACTAATTCGATACACCTGGATGTGGCTCTGAGGAAAAGCCTAATGGAGCCACCTGCTAGGAGCGCAGGAGGAATAGCCCCCTGGTGGTGTTTCACCCCTTCTGTTTCTGCTGCCAGTTCTGACTAGGGGAAGCGATGAGCTGGTGCAGAGCAGTAACTAAGAGTTGGGGGAAAGAATAGTAACCACGGGATTTCATTCAAGCCGTCATTATTTCGTACTGAGAAATTACGAGGAGGCACAGACCTACCCATCCAACCTCAAAATGCAGAACACACTACCCATCCTATGGCAAGGGACTTGGGGCAAATTAGTCAGAGGTACCAGTGTTTCCAGGCGCTATGTTTTGTGGTGGGATAAGGAGGGACTCAGTTTCTGCTGCCCAGGATAGGCGAAGGGAGTGTCGGCCTGCATCTCCCAGCCAGTTGCCAGCAGTCAGCAGGGGGTTGGGGGTCAACAGTTGGACCAAGCTGGCTTCTTGTTTGGAACGTTCTCTGATCTTGGACTGAGCAACAGGACTGTGATGTTCCTTCACTGCAGTAAGAGAAAGCAAATTACATGCCCTCCTTAATCTGTCTGCCCCTCACCGGAGGGGCTGCAATCAGGGTCTGTGACGCTGGCTTCCCAGCTGGGCCCTTTCCTTGAAGTCTCCCGCCCACCTGGTTCCTGCAGAGAAGTTGGTATATTAGGCTTAGGGTGATTCAGGACAAGACAGTCTCAAATTTCCCAAAGATTCAAGTGCAGATGGGGATTAGAAGGAAGAAAATGTGTACAGTAGAGGAGACACTTGATGGGTAGCTAGAGTAGGGCTTCGCAATGCAAATATATTTATTCATGCAGCCAACACAACTTCCCACATGCATGGTGCAGGTAACGGATGGGGGCCACTTCCCAGAATGGAAAATGGGAAAACATACTTGAGTGTGCCCAGCCACGTACTACCTTCAAGTGCCCAGGCAGCAGTCTTAAGGGGATTCAGCCCTAGAGGATTCACAGGGCTCTCTTCTCTGTTCCAACTGGTATCAGTCAGGGTTCAGCCAAAGTAGCAGAAACACCATGAGAGCTGATTGATAGACAAGCAGGCAGACTGACAGATTTACTACAAGGACTTGACTTTATGCAGTTGTGAACCCTGGTTAAGCAGGTTTCTTTTGAACATCTACAGCTGCTGTTGGAGCTTGTTGATCACAGGGCAGACAGGCAGGAATGTGGGGGAAAGCAAGAAGCAGGAACCCACAAGATGGACTGAAATGCATGTCAGTTCTTGCCTCTGGCCTTGGAGGCATGAATGTCCTGCAGAAGCCAGGGCCCTTTATCAAGGAGCCAAAGAGCATCCTAGTTACTACTTCACGCTGACGAGGTGAGTCAGCTTATCGGCGACAACGTATGTGAGCTACAAATGGCTGTGCCTTCACTTTCGCCCTCCACCTCCCGCACAAGGCTCTCTTGTGACCCGCCCTAGCAGGAAACATACAGGAAAGGGAAGTTGGAAACTGTGGCTCCACCTACACAAGCACACACATCACGAAGCCACCACGCTCTCTAAAGCCTCTCTCTTGGCAACAGTGGATCGGGCCCTGGCTGGGCTCAGCCACTCAGCAGGCTGACTTCCAGGGAACCACAGGCAGGAGCTCGAGCCTGCAGCACTGGCCCACGACAGGGCTGGAGGAAGGACACAGAAGCACAGCTGAGTCAAAGTCTGCAGAGTCACCCAAACGCGCCGAGGGCCAGTGATGGAGAGGGAGGCCTGGCCTGACACAGCCTCTGCTCTTCCGCCACAGCCCCACTTGGGCCAGGGGCGTGACCACACACTGCCATCTCTCCACACTCACTGCCAGATGATGCCGCGGTGGGGACTTGTTCATCACTCAGCACTGACGGCTGCAGAAGGGGGCTTCAGCACTGCCAGAGGAAGCAGACAGGAAGGCTCTCCTTGTCTTCAATTTTCACTTTGACAATGAGTTTCCTTGCAGGGACTCACAATTAGCTGGGTTCTACTGGTGCTACCGTGAAAATGAAGGAAAATTGCCCGGGGTTTGGGAAAAAAAAAAAAAAAAAAAGGAGTTAGATGCTATGGCTCCATGTTGGCATGCACAGAGATTACTGAACTCCTTATTAACTGCACTGGGGCTTAGCCAGGACCCCAGGCAGGTGGTCTGGGACTGAGCATGTGTGTGATTCACACAGGATAAGCGCATCCAAAAGGTGACAGCGATGGTTGAGGGGGAAGGGTGGCTAATTCCCGACATGCCTCTCAGTGAGGCAGGCCTTGGAAATGCCTCCTTCCCCCGAGAGCCCCGAGAGAAAGTCAGCTCTTCAATCCTAGAGAGGCTTGTTTCAGCACAACAGACACGCGCCCCGGCGCTGATGCTCAATCTAACTTACCAGATGGCATTGAAAAGTCACAGCTTCCGTTTTTCTTACGCTGACAAGGTTTCAGAAGGGTAGAAACGAAACACTTCCTCCAAGTTAAATAGTGTCTGTTCTGGCACCGTGGAGGACTCACTTCAGCCCAAGTGCACAGAGGCTTGCACATGCCTGTGCGCACGTGTCTGCGTGAACAGGAGGTGGGGTAGGGATGGGAGATGGTGTGATGCCTAAAGCTCTGCACTCCTTGGCTGCCCTTGCAACCTCTAATGCTAAAAATAAATAACTTAGGTTAGAGAACAGTCACAATAGGCATCTGGTAAAAGGAAATAAAGTGTTCAAGGACCTAACTGAAAATTAGTCTTCACAGCCCAGAATACCAACAGCATCATTCTTCATCAGGGGCTTTAAGAAAGTCAAGCAGCCAGGACAGAGATGGCCCCAGGTTGGAGCTCTGTTCTCACTGATGTGGTACCTTCTATTAGCAAGCCAGTCTACACTGTCATAAATTATGAGTTGCTCCGCAAAGCATCCCAAGGGAAATGGTCAAGATCATCGGGGAGGCTAGGGCAAAAAGTAAGTGGAGACTAGGAGAAGCTTAGAAATTGCTGGATTGGGGCAGAGTAGGCAGCGGGAAGTTCAGAAGGCAGAGCTGGCTTAGTTCCACCTCTGCCACCTCCGGTCAATGATCAGGGCAGATCCTCAGCCTCAGTTCCCTCACCAGTAATACAATGATAGCAACGCCTATATCAGAGACTTTTCCCCCAGTAAATAAGAGATGAGGTATACACAAAACTTGATACCTGACAAAGAAAAGACAAAGCTAATATCTGAGATGTTCAATTATTAATAATAGCTACCATTTATGATATTCATTAGTTATCTGATCCTTCAAATGCTCTATTTTATACATGAGGAAATTGAATCTCAAGAGGTTAAAAATATTATCCAAAGTCTCACTGGTAAACAGAATGGCTGAAACTTTAACTCAGGCTTCTGGCTTCCAGGCTGCTGACTTCAAAGCCTACCTGTGGATCTTCATTCCGTTCTGCCTGCCTTTCAATGCCATGATTGGCCAGTCAGCCAAAAGCAGGTATCTCCCCACTCACGCTTCTAGGTTTTCTCAGATCTGAGGTGTTACAGAAATATAAGTAGAGTAAGTTCAATATTCACATCACAGAGTTTTGGAAGCTGCATCCCTTTTGCAGCTAACGTGAGCTTGGATTTCAAAACTTTTGCGTGCTCTGACCTGCTCTTTAACCTTCAGCTCTGGACCTTATATGCACCTCTTGGAAGAACAAGTTCTTAATTCTTTCCCTGGCTATCTAGGACCTCTCCAAGACTTTCTTCTAGGGCCAGTCTCTAGTAATAGTGGCCCCTTAGTTCTGAGACATAACTTTGCCTCTTAGGGTATCCTGTTTCTTCTAGGTAAATGCATTCTAGGTCCTGCATTCTCTGTGCCTAGCTTAGCACAAGCACCAGAGCCTTTGCACCTGAGCTGGTCACAGTAGAAGAAATAGTATTCCTTCTTCTCAATAATCGATGTGGACTTGGGGGTACAGCGTGTGTCAAGCACCAGGCTTGAGCCACCGTGAGGAAAGCTGATCTTGCCTTGGTCAGAACAGAAGGAGGATGTAGCCAAATTTTGGCATCATTAAACTGGTCAACCAGCTGCAAGACATTACCAGCTGCTGTGTTAATCATTAATGAGGCAGACAGTGCCTGTTGCCTGCGTAGTGAACCAAACATTATGACTTGGTTTTCATTTCATTTAAAATTAACTCACTGGATGAAGGATCAGCCTCCAGCTTGTGAGAGACAGAGCTGCTGGCACAAAGTGGGGACTGGCAGGCCAGAAGCACAAAAGGAACATAAAGTCCCTCACTGATATGATCCAACTGTTTGTATGCAGGCAGTGTCTTTTAATTCAATTCGATCTCAGCTCCTCAAAGCTGCCACTCAAAATATTTCTGTAATTCCAGGCAGAACCTCCACGTGTCACAGCTCCCTCCTGCCATGGCGTAGGCTGATGCCTCTCCAAATTACTTTTACTACGTCTTTAAATATAGGCAAAGTTACAGTGCAGTCCTACTCTTTATTTTCAGATTGTAATCTTCCTATTCAAGGAAAGCAAAGATAATTTTTTAAACTTTTATTATGTTTAAATACACAGAGGTAGAGAAAATCAATGAACCCACTATTCGCCTTCAACAATCATGGACGTTCTACCAATCTTGTTTCATCTACCTCCCCAAAGTTGCTGGGTTTTGTTTCTCCTGGAATATTTTAAAGCAAAACCAAGATATCCTATTCTATTGAAAAATTATTTACAAAGGATCTCTAATAAGAACATTACCTATCTATGCATATGTAAACACTTATGGCATTATTAAGCCTAACAGAAATTAACAAGTGTTTATTATTACCACCAAATAATAAGAGCATATTCAAATTTCCCTGATTGTCACAGAGATGTCAGCTTATAACCGATTCTTCTATGGAGGATCCAAACAAGGTCCACACCTCCTTGCATTTGGTTGTTAGGTTTTACTTTATAATACTCCTTCCTTCCTTTCTTCATTCCTCATCCTTTTTCCCCAGAACAATTAGTAAAACTGGGTCATCTGTTCTCTAAATTGTCCTATATTCTGAATTTGGCTGACTGCTTCCTCATAGTGTTATTGAATGTGTCCTTCTAGCCTCCATATCTCTTGTAAACAAGAGGTCTGAGCACTCTCAAAGTCATTCTACGAAGCCAACATCTCCCTGATACCAAAACCAGAAAAAGACACTACCAAAAAAAAAGAGAATTACAGCAATATCTTTGATGAATATAGATGCAAAACTTCTCAACAAAATGTTAGCAAACCAAATCCAACAACACATAGAAAAAATCACACAACATAAGCAAGTTGGATTCATCCCAGGATCACAAGGATGGTTCAATATTTGTAAATCAATCACGGTGATACACCACATCAACAAAAGACAAGACAAAAACCACATGATCATCTCAATAGATGCATAAAAAGCATTTGACAAACTTCAGCATCCACTTATGATAAAAACTCCTACCAAAGTGCATATAGAGGAAACATATCCCAACATAATACAAGATATTTATGACAAACCCACAGCCAACATAATGTTCAATGGTGAAAAGCTGAAAGCCTTCCCATTAAAATCTGGAACAAGACAAGGCTATCTACCCACTGTCACCACTTCTGTTCAACATAGTGTTAGAAATCTTAGCCACAGCCATTAGAAAAGAAAAAAATTAAAGGGATATAAATTGGAAGAAAAGAAGTAAAACTGTCATTATATGTAGATGACATATTATATACAGAAAATCTCCACACAAAAACTACAAGAACTGATAAACCAATTCAGCAAGGTACCAGGACACCAGACAAACATGCGGAAATCTGCTGCATTTCTTCACACTAACAATGAAATATCAGAAAAGGAAAGTTAAAAAAAAAATTCCTTTTATTTTTTTTTAATTGATGTACAGTCAGTTACAATATGTCAATTTCTGGTGTACCTCACAATGTCCCAGTCATGCATATACATACATACATTCAAAAACAATTCCCTTTAAAATTGCACCAAAAAAAAAAATACCTAGGAATAAACCTGACCAAGGAGGTGAAAGACATATATGCTGAGAACTATAAAACACTGATAAATGAAACTGAAGATGATTCAAACCGATGGAAAGATAACCCACACTCTTGGATTGGAAGGATTAATATTGTTAAAATGGCCATACTACCCAACGCAATCTACAGGTTTAATACAATCCCTGTCAAATTACCCAGGACATTTTTCACAGAACTAGTACAAATAACCCTGAAATTTATATGGAACCATAAAAGACCCAGAATTGCTCAGTTTGTTCTTGTTGCTTAGGTGGTCAATTAAAAAAGAAGCTTCATTTATGCTGTTTGCAGTGGCCAGGATGTGGAGATGACCCAGGTGTCCATTGGCAGACCACTATATATCTCTATATATAGATATATATGTATATGCAGTGGACTACTACTCAGCCATAAAAAAGAATAATGCCATTTGCAGCAACATGGATGGAACTGGAGAATGTCATTTTAACTGAAGTAAGCCAGAAAGAGAAAGAAAAATGCCATATGATATCACTTATATGTGGAATCTCAAAAAAAAAGGACACAAATGAACTACTTATCATTTATAACTCAAATGATCAATTTCTTGAGTGTGTGCAAGCACACCTGACTGTCCTTTATGACTGGATTACTGCGTTCTGCTGATTCTTATTTTGGGGTTGGCCCTTTATCCTTTGATAACTGTTTAGCTTTTTTTAAAGCTAAGGCTCTAAACTGTTCTTAGAAACAATGAACAGTACATATATGTAACTTTTTCAAATGCACAGTATATTATATTTACATGCAATATATAGTATATGTGCAGTCAAATTATATCCATTTTACCTAATAAAACTGAAAAATGAAGAAAAGGAAGCTGCATCAAGAAGCGATGATATTTTCAGACTTACTGTTGACTTCGTGAGTTTCAGTTTTGAAAACTGAGCTTCTCCATGGGTAAGACAGCTGCCGCCTACTACTCAAAGGCTGTAAGGATTTCATAGTAAACAACAGTACAATATTTAAACATGGGGAAGGGGTGAAATGCCCATTTTGATTTAGATCAAACCCACCTACCTGTTTGCTCCATCTCCCTCACTCATGATACTCATGGCTCTATATTCTCTCAGTAATTTATTTCCTCAAAAGTGTCATCCTCTTTAGCCTCTGAACATACTGCTCACTTTGCCAGGAACACTCACTTCCTCTTCCCTCTTTTTGCCTTGCTAACTCTTAGTTTGTATATTCTTTCTTCCAGGAAACCTTCCCTGATCCCCACCCTTCCATTAAGTGCTTCCCCATCAGGGCATTTATCATTTTCTGTTATAATTGTATACTTACATTCCTCACTGGCAACAAGGTCTCTGAGAGCAGAAACTAAACATGCCTTAGGAATTGCTACATCACAGCACAGAACCATCTGTATATAGTCAATCTGCATACAGTGGGCAAATATGAAGCATTTATTCATAAGTAAATAAATGAATGGATAATTCACTCTGAATTTTCTATTTCTTCATTTAAAAAATATTTATCATACACTTATTAGGTACATAGCATTACACTAGGTACTCCTGGAACAACAATGTATATTAATCTGTCTATAACATACAGTTCCCAGCCTCAAGGAACTTACATCTAGCTGGCAAGTACAGAAAAACACATAGGAAAAACTAAGTAACATTCATATATTCAGTGAAAATAAGATTGAAATTATTTCTTTTCTATATGACAATCAGGAAAGGTAAGATCAACTATTTAAATGCTGCCAGTGTTGCTGACGGAACAAAGGACATAAAATCTGAAAGTAAACCTTTAAGTTTGGCAGTCAGGAGGTTAACAGTAAACTTTGAGAGAGGAACTTCAGAACTTGGTGACAGAAGCAGCCAGATTGCAGGGCATGTGGAGTGAAATACTAGCGAGGACGCCCAGTCTGTGGGGGGAGCCCACATATTCAAGAAGGTTGGCAGGAAGAGAACAGAGGACCACTCTTTTGGAGGCAATAGTTCAAGCTGGTTTAAAGGCAGATGGGAAGGATCCCACAGAGAGGCAGAGTCTAAAACGCCCAGGTAACGCCAAACACCCGATACGACACCATCCTGAAAGGGGAGATAGGGACCAATGCTACCTGCTGGGGCCAGGAGTGAGCCTAGGAAAGGGAGACACCTTCTCCAAGACGGGAGGAGAATGAAGGCTGGGACTTTGAGGAAGCAGGTGGATTTGGAGGAACTGCCAGATGGCTTCCAAACTCTCAGGAAAGTAAAAAGTTAAGACCATTTGCTGAGAAGGCAAGAGAACGGCCAATCTGGGAAACTTGAGAGTGGAGGTGGTTTAGAAGAGCTAATATGCAGAAGTGTTCTCTCTTGCAGCATGGTCTACGCCAGATGTCCTTCTAGTATTCAGCAAGCAGGGCAGATACGCGAGGGACACCTGACATAAAACCTTCCACTGTCATGGGGTCGGCTTCTTCCAGACAGGCTGACACGGAACACTTACAGGGAAGGCAAAGGCATACTCAAGTGCACCCTACGGTACAGAAGGGGAGAAACGAAGGGAAAAGAAACCCAGAGGAGTGTCGCATCACATTCCAAGATACATAGGATTGAAGAAAGAGATCATGTACCTAATCGAAAAGGTTAAGACCCAGCTTAGTAGTGAAGACGGGAACAGGGGCACAGAAGCAAACCCCGTCATGAAGGTGGGTATCGGAGTCCTATCCAGCTCCGTTCAGGGAACTCGGCTGTTTCACAACATCCAAGGCTGTTTGGCTGTGTTCTTACCAAGCTGCCCACAGTTGCAGCCACTTCCATCCTAGAGCATTTTAAAGGTGTGCTTGGCCTTTGGCATCAACAAACGAGCAGGTGGCACCAGAAAAATGTGTCACAACCAGCAGGGCTCAATGTCAATGTCAAGACCCTAGCATAAGACACGTTTACAGGCCTACAAAGGATTTAAGCACTAAGGTATTACCAAAACAGGACTGGCACGAAGGGAACCTGTCAAATGCTTTACACTAGAATTGAGATTCACTCTGATGGTGAGTTCTTGAGGGAAAGGTAGAGTAGGCCATTTATTAAAATCTGGGACTGAGAGGTAACTGGGGCTTAACAATACGACAAACATGAGACTCTCTTCTAACTAGTCACAAAGGTCAGGTTATGTTCATTTCTCTTACCACTATCAACACAAGTTCTAGAAACTCCAAAAGGACTGAACCAGAAGTGACAACGCAGAGGCTCAGGACATGGTGCAGGTGGGTTTTGGATACAGACTCTCGCGAGAGCTGCTTGGCCAGGGTGAAGCCTCACAGACTCATGAACTAGGCCTAGAACCACAAAGCCAGGGGGCGTGGAAATAATCACCCCAAGAGGACACAGAAGTGAAGTCTACTGGTCAGAATTAGGTACACACCAAGTCTGAGAAGAGAAGTGTAGGAGATGACAAAAAGAGGAAGGAAAATCAGTAAATTTTAAAATCGAAAGAGTGAGAGGAAATTGAAAGGGCGGTAAACGCATTTACATGGTCAAGAATCTGAAATGCAGGAGCAGGCTTGCAAGCCTGTCTCAGAGGAGTGAGCTGGGGAAATATGCCTGCCCAGCACCCAGACATAAAGCTGTGTGTCACATGGGGTACTTGTGGCTGACTATCCATGAAGCATTCTCCACCCCCAATTTTTAAGACCTGTGCTGAGCCATAAAACCAGGCAGCCTCCAAAGGAGTATATAGTGTAGGGATCAAAAAGACATAAAGGATTCAGCACAAGGAAGCTTCTTAGGTGAGATCAGGTGGTGTATTAGCGGACCTGGGCTGTATTCTGAGAAACTTTCTGACCTTGTGAAATTGGGATTGGAAAATGACAGTATGGTAGGGGGCGACCAGAGTTAACAATGGAAATGTGCAGTGGACAAATGTAATTTCTTGCTGTCAAGCATCCATTCTCTTTCACTGTGAGCACATAGCCTCCCACCAGTGTGTATGTGATCTTGAGCACGGATGGCTCACAGTGCCTTCCACTAACACCTAGTACAGAAGCTGAAAGGAGCCAGATCCTGGTTCCTCCCCTTCTCTGCCATCCCGAAAGTGGGCGCTGGGCCCTATGCTCAGCCAGTCAGACTCCATAACTCTGAACCTGAACACATAAGGTGGGGACTGGTGGAAGCTGTGGTGGGGGTGATATAATCCTTGGTTACTTCTAATTTTCTAAGCCTGGTCCTGATCTCATCAATTCTCTGAACACTTCACATCCTTCCAACGTATGTCCTTCCTGCTTCAAATTCTCAGAGACAGTTTCTATCGCTTGCAATCAAAATCCCTGACTGAAACATAGTGTGGAAGATAGTCAGAAGGATGAGAGCAGATCTGATTGTCAGTAAGGGCAGTACGGATGCAAATGACCTTGAAATAGAGATTAGACTACAAGTCAAGAAGACAGAGAAAGACATTACTGGTTTAGGTGAAACCAAGGATCCAAAAGTAAGAATGTTGTTGGCATCAATGGGTTTCGGAGAGAGTGAGACCACACACAAGTCAGTGGTGGCTTTGGAAAGAATGAGGGGCTGGGAACACACAGAGCTTGCCGTCTAGCAAAGAAAAGAAAATTACATTAACAATCACCATAAAACATGGTAAACGTCATCATTAAGAATATGAGTTCCGGAGTAAATGTATCTACATTCAGATCTCACCCTTATGAACTATATGAATTCTCTGCACCTAAGTTTATTTGTAAAATGGGGTAATGATACACGCATGGAAAAACAACTCAAATAGTGCAGAAAACCTGGTATGTACTAAAAAAAAAAAAATAAATGTTCCCTCTTTGTACAGGAAATGTAGGGTATTCTATGAAAGCACAAAGCCATTCACTCAACCCAGTCTTGGAACAGGGTCAGAAGTCAGTGGTAACAAAAAAGTGGTATTTAAACTAAGAAAGGTAAGTAATAACAATCATAGTTGTAATTACTAACATTTATTGAGCTCTTCCCATATGCCTGGAACACTATCTCCTTTACTCCTCACAAGAGTTCTAGGAGACAGGCACCGTTATCCCCTCTATTTTGTGGATAAAAGAAACTGCTGTTCAGAAAAGTTAAGTGCCTAGACTGAAATCACTAAACTAACTAAGCAATGGGGAAACACAAGGCAAATGGATGAGCATATTTGAATCCACTCAAACTTCTGATCTGCAGTTATGTGAAATCCCTCATTGCCTAGACCCTGCCTTCGCCCTACGGATTGGAGGTATTTCTCTGCCCATAAACATCTCAGTTTTATAACACAAAATGTTCAGAGGACACAATTCCCTAGATGAAATTTTATTTTCCATCCCACTTTCAAGAGCATGTATTTTTCATAACTGAAGACTAATTGATGTGGTTATTGATCATGATAAAATTAACATATTTTCTTAATTAGATTCATGTCAGAGAACCTCTCAAAGCTGGCTCTCGGTTTATTCCTGCTTCTGATGAAAGCGAGGGGAAAAAACATGCTAAATGCCCTCCCTTCTGTTCAAAGAGAGGCCACATTTGTCCTACACACTCATCAAAGAAATGTGTTACCATCTTGCCCAATATGAGCCCTTGACTTCATTACTAAAATATGGTGTCTGCTGAGGTGGGTGACTGGGGCAGCTGTTCAACATACGCCTGGCAACACTCAGCAGTCCTGCTTGTCTAGGAAGTGAGGAATGCTCTAACCCTTCGAAGCTGAAAGGGAAATTGTAAGTAAGCATAAAGTAATTACCCACTTGGAGCCTGTCAGGCCATGTTCAATGCAACTGAAAGCTTTTGTCCTTGATGCCAACCTTCCCCGGCTCAGGGAGGTCAGAGAACTTGGAATGTTTTCACCACTCTGCGCTGCAGAGACCTGATCTGCTTTGAAGATCTGTCTGAAATACGCTCAGGTCGCTGAGGGGAGGGATTACCACCTTCCCAGCCAAAGAACATCCTGTCCCGAGAGTTAATATCATTTCAAATGCTCTTTGGTTCATGTTAAATATTGCTGCTTTCTCTCTGTAGTGGTGTACACAGTGCCTTCCATAGATAGCATCCTTTTGAACAGCACAACCACCATGTGATGAAAATAGGACATGTATTCTTACTCCCCATTTACAGGCAAGGAAACTTGAGGATAGAGAGGGTAGTTGACTGACTGAGGATGCAGTCATGGTCTTCTGAGCCTTGTCTTCTGGGCAGCTGGTGTCCTTTCTTCTTTACCTGACTTTACTTCTATGATTCCCAACTATAATGATTAATTTTATGTGTCAGTCTGATTGGACCAAGGGGTACCCAAATTAAACAGGATGAGGTTAGCATTTGGATTGGTGGACTCAGTAAAGTCCACTGCCTTTGCCAATGAGGGTGGACATTATCCAATCGATTCAGGACTTGAATAAAAGAAAAAGATAAAGAAAGGAAGAATACAACCCTTTTGCCTCCTGTTTGCCTACTTGAGCTGAGACATCAGTCTTTTCCTGCCCCTGCACTGGAATTTACACTACTGACTCCTCCAGTTCCCAGGCTGTCAGACTTGCATTGGAACTAACCACCAACTTTCCTGAGTCTCTAGCTTGCAAATAGTAGATGGTGGGGCCTCTCAGCCTCCATGATCACATGAGCCAATTCCTCATAATAAACCTTTTAGTATAAATAAATACTTCTATTTCTTTGGAGAACACTGATAATACTACCAACCAACCCTCATTTGGAGACATCCAAGTTCTCTTTCAATTGCCTTAACGGTCTAGAAGAAACAGACTAAATATATTTTTTTTTCAAAATTAAAGTCACATAAAATAATTTTAAACATACACATTTAACCTACCAGATCTTACAAAGATGATAACCCCAGACCTGCTGACTCCTTCAAAATCAACCCTGAAGTATTTGAAGAAGCAGGAGGGAAACTTGAATTTTTGGAGCTAACAGAAAGCATGTACATCTCATAGACTAAAAGATGTTTGATCTAGTACGTGGAGACTGTATTGCATTCTGAGACAAAAGGCTATGAGAGGTAGCAGTGAGAAGGTAGATTGGAGAAAAGCTTTTAAGCACAGCCCTTGGCTTTCCCCTTCATTATTCTGAAACAATTATCACCAGTCAATCCTCTGCAGAAATTTACATTCCAGATCATTGGTGTGGGCAGTAAAATCAAGGCAGTGTGGGTGCATCATGGGGTGAGGAGATGCTGAAAGCAGGGGCAGCTGACCAAGAACTCTTGAAAGGCCACTGCTGGACCATATGGTGACTGTATGCATCAGGGAAAGGCATCCCTGCTTCTAGATAGTTAGAGGCTTCTACCAGGGTACACAGCTTGGGAGTGAAGATGGATGGCACTGCGTGTTCCCCTCTGTCCTGTAAGTAGGGACCACCTACTTAATTATAACAGCAGCCCTAGCCCTACAGTATCCTGATCCCCACTCCTCCACCAAACTCCCATGCTTGGAGGAATCAGAATCTGTGGAGACTGACTCATCTCAGTGCTGCTTCTCCCCAGTAATTCAATTTAAAGGAGAAACTCTTCCCAGGGGAGAGGCAGTAAAAGGGAATGACACAAAGTGCTTTTCTGGCACTTGTGGTGCAATGCCCTGGGGCTCAACATATCTCACTATTTTAGACTCATCTAAATGGATGGAGACTAGAGCCTAATATTTGGCCCTCCCCAACAAACATTACCAGGCAGAGCGGCTGATATTCACAGTAGAGCATGAGCTTACAAGCCCAAATAACAAGAATCTAGTAAAGAAAGACAAAAACATCATGCACTATCTGAAGCAGAAACATTTGAACAAATAGAATATATTAGTATAACTATGCTTAAGGAGGGGAGGGTGGGTGTAGCTCAAGTGGTAGAGCACATGCTTGACATGCATGAGGTCCTGGGTTCAATTCCCAGTACATCCTCTAAAAAATAAATTAAAAAACCTAAGTACCCACCCCACAAAAAAAAAAAAAACTATGCTTAAGGAGATGTGGGAAGGTATTACTAAAGTAAAGCAAGAATATGAAATCTTAAAAAGGACCGAGTGAAATATTAGATGCAAAAAAAAAAAATGTAGCTGAAATGGAATGAATAACAGGATGAAATAGAGCTAATGAAAGAATTAGTGAATTTGAGGATCAGAATTGAGAAATTCTTCCTAAAAGCAATGGGAAATAATAGAAAGACAGAAAATATAGAGAAAAAGTTTTAAGCTAAGAAATATGAAGGCTAAAATTAAAAGTAATAGCATCCAGATAATAGGATTCCAGAAGAATGGGGTGGAGAAAAGGAAAGGATAAATATCTAAAGAAACAATGAAGATAAATGTTTCAGGATTAATGAATGAGAATCCTTAAGGATGAAAAGGCTCTTTGAGGACCAAATAGAACAGATAAGGAAAAATTCATACCTATTTACATTATAATACAATTAAAGGATATTAAAGCAAATAAAAAATATGTAAAGGTTCCCAAATGGAAGGGAAAAAACATTCCCTGTAAAGTAACAAAAACCAGACTAACACTAGAATTTTCAAGAACACAAAATGCAAGATGATAATGGAATTTTTATAAAGACAATGGAGTGTAATTTTCAAGCATTAAAGGATAAACAATTTCAAATCTAGAATGTTATCATTCAAACATAAGGACAAAATAAAAACATTTTCATAAGACTTAAGACCATTTCACATGCAAAAATCCCCACTAAAATACTCACAGCATATTCAAATTTTAAAACATAGAAGTTCTACAAGAGAGAGGCAAAGTAAACATAATTAAATATCTTGAGGAGGAGAACAAAAGGGCAGAGCAGAAAGATCCTGGGCTCACTCTTCCCGTGGACACAACAAAATTACTACACATGGAGAAACTATCTCAGAGAATGACCTAAAGACTAGCAGAAAAGGTTTTCCACAACTAAGAATATAAAGAGAAAATCCACATTGAGACAGGTAAGAAGTCAGCTGCAGTCTGCCTAGGATCCACAGCCCTGGCTCAGCGATCCATACGTGGGAGAAGTCTCACAGCCACAGAGGTCCTCTCTGAGGAGCAAAAGGTCCAAACCCTACATCAAGACCCCCAGCCCGGGGGACCTGCATTGCAAAGACAAGCCCCCCATAATATCTGGCTTTGAAAACCAGCTGGGCTTATGTCTGGGAGAGCAGGAGGAGTGTAGGAAACAGTCTCTGCTCTCAAAGGGCACATGCAAAAAGTCACTCCAAGTCCCAACACAGAGGCAGCAGTCTGAAGTGTCTGGGTCATATGCAAAGACAATTAATTGACTAATTTTAGGGCATGTGCTGGAAGGACAGCAATCCACTGGAACATTCTTCAGACACAGAGGCACTACCAAGCCTCAGTTATTTCTGCTCACCTTCTACCTCGCTGGCCCAGCACTGGCAGGTGCCATTCTTTTATTCTCCCCATCTACCTTAGCAGCACCACTAACCCTGCCTTGGGTTCACCTGCAGACCTGCCCTAGCTAGCACTCCTCCAAAGAGGTCCTCCACCACACCATCTGCATCCTGGCAGATGCCCTCAGCTGGCACCAGGGCCCCTTCAAAGTGGACCCTCGACCAATACCTGGGCCTCTCCAAAGCAGTCCCGCAACTAACCACTATGGGCAGGTGTCCTTGACTGGCAAGAGTCTCACCAAAGCAGCTCCTGCCCCAGTGGCAGACCTAGCTCATCAGAGCACAGACAACAGTCGGAGCCAAGTCTTTTAGCCAGCAGCACAAGGGGCCAGGCCTACACACTAACATGCTTGCAGAAACTGCAGCTCAGCCACAACAGGTAAGCACACAATCCACATAGGGGTCGTTTCTGGAAAACCTGTCTCTGGCAACCAAGGGGGACTACACTGCTGGGCCCCACAGGATACCTTCTACATAAATCACTCCTACAAGACTGGGAAATGTAGCTGATCTACCTAATACATAGACATAACACAGAGTTAGGCAAAATGAGGAGACACAGGTATATGTTCAAAATGAAAGAACAAGGCAAAAGGTCAGAAAAAGAACTAAATGAAACAGAGATAAGCAATCTACCAGATAAAGAGTTCAAAGGAATCATCATAAAAATACTCACCAAACTTAGGAGAAGAATGGAGGAACACAGTGAGAACTTCAGTGGAGACAGGAAAAAATCATAGCTGAAGAATACAATAACTGAAATGAAAAATACACTAGAGGAAATAAACAGCACATTAGAGCGTGCAAAAGAACAAATCAGTGACCTGGAAGACAGGGTAATGGAAATCACCCAATCAGAACAGCAAAAAGAAACAAGAAACAAACAAACAAAGAGGACAGTTTAAGAGACATCTGAGACAATTCAAACAAATTAATATTCACATTATAGGAGTTCCAGAAGGAGAAGTAAGAGATAAAGGGGCAAAAAACCTATCTGAAGAAACAGTGGCTGAAAACTTCCGTAACCTAGCAAATTAAATAGACATCCAAGTTCAGGAAGCACAGGAAGTTCCAAACAAGATAAACCCCAAGAGGCCAAAGCCAAGACACATTATAGCTAAAATGTTACAAGTTTAAAAAGAGAATCTTAAAAGCAAAAAGAAAAAAAAAAAAAAAACTAGTTCCATATAGGGGAGCCCCCAAAAGACTACCAGCTGACTTTTCAGCAGAAACTTTACATGGCCAGAAGGAATTGGGAAGCATATTCAAAGTACTAAGGGGAAAAATACGTACAACCAAGAATATTCTACCCAGCAAGGTATCATTCAAAATTGAAGGAGAAAGTTTTGCAGACAAGCAAAAGCTAGAGGAGTTCATTACGACTAAACCAACCTTAAAAGAAATGTTAAAGGTACTTCTTTAAACAGAAAAGAAAAGACCATAACTAGAAACACAAAAAGCATGAAAGAAAAAATCTCTCTAGTAAAGGTAAACATATCATAAAGGTAGTGATTCATCCACATATATAATGAGTGTGAAGGTTAAAAAAACAAAAAAAGTGAAACTATCTATTTCTACAAGAATTAGCTAAGGGAAAAGTAAAATAAAAAGATGTACAGAATGACATCAAAAACATTAAACATGGGGTGTAGTAAAAATGTAGGTTGTTATATAATAATGTCATGGTAATAACAAACCAAAAATCCGTAGCAGGTACACACACACACACAAAGAGAAAGAAATACAAACGTTAACACTAAGAACGTCATCAAAGGAGGGAGGGAGATAAAGATGTCAGAGTAAGGGAATGTGGATCTTACCTCCCCCCATGAGCAAATCAAAAACACATCTGAACACATCAAAAACAAATGAAGCAATCCTCACTGAAAACAAACTGGAAACTGTTATATTAAAAGACAAAAAAATTATAAAATCAATTGTGACTACAATAAACAGAGAATGGATAAAAATGAAGATGTAAAATATGAGATCAAAAACACAAAACATGAGGGAGGGGAGGAAAAAGACTGACCTGTTAGAATGTGTTTGAAATTAAATGACTATCAGTTTAAAACAAGTAAATATAGTTATAGATCTACATATATGAACCCCATGGTAACCACAAATCAAAAACCTTTAATAAATACACAAAACCTACAAAGAAAGTAGCATAAACATACCACTAAAGAAAATCATCAAACCACAAGGGAAGAAACTCAAAAGAAGAGAACAGAACTACAAAAACAACCAAAAAACAAGTAATAAAATGGCAACAAGCACATACCTATCAATAATCACTAAATGCCAATGGACTAAATACTCCAATCAAAAGATACACGTTGGCTGATTGGATTTAAAAAAAAAAAAAAAAAAAGACCCACCCATATGCTGCTGAAAAGGGACTCACTGCACAGCTAAAGACACACACAGACTGAAAGTGAGGAGATGGAAAAAGATACTTCACGCAAATGGAAATGACAAGAAAGCTGGAGCAGCAATACTCATATCAAACAAAACAGACTTTAAAACTAAGTCTATAACAAAAAACAAGAAGGACATTCTATAATGATAAAGGAATTCATTCGAGAAGGGTATATAACACTTGTGAACATATATGCACCTACAATAGGAAAACCTAAATGTAGAAAGGAAATATGAACAGACAAAAGGAGAAAATGAAAACAATAGGAGACTCTAACACCCCACTTATACCAAAAGACAGATAATTCAGACAGAAAATCAATAAGGCAACAGAGGCTTTAAATGACACATTAGACCAGTTAGACTTAATAGATACCTACAGGACATTCCATCCAAAAACAGCAGAAGACAAATTATTTTGAATTACACATGGAATATTCTCCAGAATAGATTCCATGCTAGGCCACAAAACAAATCTCAAGAAATTTAAGAAAATAGAAATCATATTGAGTATTTTTTTCTGAAACTAGAACTCAGTTACAGGAATGAAAATGGGAAAACACAAACACATGGAGACTAAGCAGCATGCTACTAAAAAAACCAATGAGTTAATAAAGAAATCAAAGAGGGAATCAGACCTCGAGACAAACGAAAATAAAAACACAACTTTCCAAAATCTATGAGACACAACAAAAGCAGTTCTAAGAGGTAAGTTTATAGGGATACAAGCCTGCTTCAGGAAAAAAGAAAAATCTTAAATGAAAAACCTAACCCACCAAAAACAAGAATTAGAAAAAGAATAACAAAGAACAAAGTCAACAGAAGGAAGGAAATAATAAAAATCAGAGAGAAAAATAGAGACCAAAAAAAAAAAAAACAACCCAATAGAAAAGATCAGTAAAACCAATAGCTAGTTTTTTGGAAAGTTAAAATTGATAAGCCATTAGCCAGGCTTATTAAGGAAAAAAAAAAAAAGAGAAGACACAAATAAAATATGAAATGAAAGAGGAGAAATAAGAAAATGATACCACAGAGAAACATTTAAAAGAGACTACTATCAACAGCTTTATGCCAACAAACTGGACACCCTAGAAGAATGACAAGTTTCTAGAACCATACAACCCACCAAGCCTGAATCAGGGAGAAACAGACAATCTGAACAGACTGATCACTACTACTGAAACCAAATTTGTAATTTAAAAAATAGACCCAACAAACAAAAGTCCAGGAGCAAGAACTGCAAAGGGGAATTCTACCAAACATACACAGCAGAGCTAATACCTACCCTTCTCAAACTATTCCAAAAAACTGAAGAGGAAGAAACATCCCCAAGTTCATTCTACAAGGTCTGCATTGCCCTGATACCAAAACTAGACAAAGACACTACCAAAAAAAAAAAAAAAGAAAGAAAGAAAATTACAGGTCAGTATCTATGATGAATAAAGATACAAAGATCCCCAACAAAGTATTAACAAATCAAATTAAAATTACCAAGAGAAAGCAACAAATAACATAAAGGGAACTCCCATAAAGTTATCAGCTGATTTTTCAGCAGAAACTCTACAGGCCAGTAAGGAGTGTCACCATATATTTAAAGTGATGAAAGGAAAAAAACTTACAACCAAGAATGCTCTATCCAGCAAGGCTCTTCTTCAGATTTGGTGGAAAAATTAGAAGCTTCTCAGATAAACAAAAGCTAAAAGAATTCATCACCACCAAACCAGCTTTACAACAAATGTTAAAGGAACTTTTTTAGTCATCAAACCATAAGAAAAGAGAACAAAAAGAAGAAAGAGAAGGAAAAAAAGACCTACAAATGATTGCTTTGGCAGTTCGGGACCTCTTATGGTTCCATACGTAGATAACACTACAACTTTTTAACATAGTACTAGAAGTCCTAGCCAACTCTATAAGGAAAGAAAAGAAGAAATAAGACAAATATGGTATTCCAAGAAAGAGAGAAAACTGTCATTATTTGCAGGTAGATGAAAAAGAGAACTCACCAAGTTTAGAGGGCACAAGATCAATTGATAAAAGTCAATACGATTTTAATATGATAAAGATGTCAGTTCTCCCCCATATTAATCTATAAATTCAATACAATCAAAATACCAGTTGGAATTTTGAGAAACTCAAACTCACCTGAAGTTTTATATGAAAAATTAAAGACGCATGAATATTTAAGTCAACCCTGAAAAAAGTAGTTTAAAGGAAAGAAGCAGGGACTTACTCTATCATATACTAAAAATAGAAATAAAGCCATAGCAATGAAAACAAGCTGATATTGGCACAAGGACAAAATATGGACAATGGAACAGCACTGTTCCACTGAGAACAACGGTAGTTCAGAGAACCACGTACGTATGAAAACGTAACATATGGTAAAGTTGGCCCCACAAATAAAGTGGAAAGAATGGTTGTTTACTGAATAACATTGGGACAACTAGCTCATTACATGGAGAAAGGTAAAACTGGATCTCTAATATCTCATATAAAGTTGAAAAGTGGATGGATTAAAGATCTAAATACAAACAGTATATTTATAAATGTTAAGCAGAAAAAAAAAAACAGTAGGAAGAGTATCTATGTAGCCTAGGTTTGAAGGACTTCTTAAACAAAACTTCCAAAGCACAAGTCATAACAACAACAACAAAAAGGTTTCCATGGAAATTAAATATTTTCTAGTCAACAAAGGGTATCACAAAGTTAATAAAGAAATAACAGATTAGGAGAGTATTACAACGTAACAAACCAAAAAAAAAAAACCCATCTGGACTATATAAGGAACTCCTGCAAGTCAACAGTAAAATACACACACACACACACACACACACACACACACACACAATCAATTTGCAAATGGGCAAAGAATAGGAACATACAATTCACAGGGAGGAAATCTCAATGACTCCCAAACATATAAAGGCAGGATCAAAATTAGTAGCAATCAGCAGACCATAAGTTAGAGCAACAAGAAGATGTCATTTGATACCAATTAAAGAGGCAAGGATTAGAAAGCTGGTTAATGCCAGTGTTAGTGAAGGTGTGGGATTATAAGAACTCTTGAGCTCTGCCGAAGGACAGTCACTGAAGCAGGGCTTGAGATGGCAAAGCAGTTGGAGATCACCCCAGTGTCCATCAATGGGAGAGGGGATATGCAAACTGTGCTATGATATTTATTAAGGAGTTAATATTAGCATGATAGTCTTCATCTAGATGAATGCACTTCATGGAATAAGTGAGAAGCAACAGTGTGCATGTACATGTAGTAACATGGATGGATCTGAAAACACAGGGCTGACACATATATAACATAATACAACTTACATAAATTTAAAATACGTGTATACACAACAATAACTTACAGTTTAAAATAATACATCCAAACAAAAATACATATATTAGACATTAGAACTGTTGCCTGGGGGCACAGAGAAGGAAATGGAGTAAGAGGGAATGGATGAATGAATAACTAACCTTTCATGGAACAATAATAATGTACCGTGAATGGAGGGATATGAGTAAGTTTACATTGATCAACAGATTTCATAAATCAATAAGAATTCATAAGTACCTGTGTCAGATGGCATTCTTAAGCCAGAGAAACAGTGAAGAGATAAGGCAGGGCAGTTAAGCATACAAGGCAAAATCAACCACAGGTGGCAAATAATCAAAGATTGCTTTGATTCGTAGTTCACACACTTGTTTGGTCTCCGGACTATTTTTTTTTTTTTTTTTACAATGTTGTGCCAATTTCTCGTGTATAGCTCAGTGCTTCAGTCATACGTGAACATACATATATTCATTTTCATATTCTTTTTCACCGTAAGTTACTATAAGATACTGTATATAGTTCCCTGTGCTGTACAGTTTGAACTTGCTTATCTATTTTGTATATAGTAGTTAGCAGTTAGTATCTTTCTTGATCAAGGCTAAAGACCCTGAGAAGCACCAGTCCTACCCATTTCTGCTTATTCCCATCTCTCTAAATCCTTTCTAAGAGCCTGAGAAGATGAGCCCAGCATTATGAGAGGCCGATGAAGTCTACACAAGCAAATGACACTTCATACCAGGAGTATCATAAAGACCTGCCATGATCCCAAAACATTTCTCACCTTAATCCTAAATTACAAAGTAAAGCTTTGGACTCCTGAAGTCTAAAGGGGAAGTTAAAAGGTAAAATCCTTAATTAATGGTGAAAATTTGTTGACACCAATGACTACTGCAGTATCAAAAGAGCCTTACTTATCCTTAGGTTTGGAGTCCAACTTTCCCAGAATTCTTGTTTCTTTTTCTCCTTCCCTTCTGCCCTGACACATTCAGAAAACCAGGCAGGAAGCAAAAATTATGTAGCTTGTTTTTGCCTAAGAAGAGCTTCCAGTGGACCTATGCATTGCCAGGGTCTCATAGCAGCTGGAAGAACCATCATCTCCATGGCTATGACGACTGAGTTCCCGACATTGACCTTTTCCTCCAGCTATCTCCTCCCCAGAAAGGGAGTGTCTCCACCCCTGCTGTTCCCATGCTGAACCAGTCTTAATTATGCTCCACACAGCTCTGTTTCCCACACGCCTAACCTACACAGACTGCCTGAATCCCCTTGTCCTGTGGCTTCTCAGTGAATATGGCCAATTAAGAGCAATGGCAGGAGACCAGAGGAAGGGAGGAATTTCCCAGGTCCCCTCTGAAGGGCTGCTGTAGGATGGCTGTGTTTCCAGATATCTCAGCTCTAGTCAAATGATGTCTTCCAGAAGCCTTGTCCATCCCAGGGCTCCAGGAACCACCTGGCACCCCCACTCCTTCAGATGGAGGGGTGGTACTGGAGCTATCTCCAGGGTACCACACTATCACTTTTGGTTTTCCTATAGCCATACCTTCAAAATGCTTCCTTTAATAAAAATCTAAAATTATTCTAATCATGCCAGCTGTGTCCTACTGCAGCCATGACTGCTGCACCCAACCTGCTCCGTATTTGGCAAAAGGGTTAAAGATAAGTTCACCTTTCTTCAAGGGCACTGTTTTATTTTTAGGCCCTCTGTGAACACTCAAAGAGTTTCCAATGGTGGTGTTGATCAGAGGCCATGAGCCAAAGTTATCAACAATACTAGTTCAGAGCCCTGGTCCGGAATCACCCAAAACATGCCGAGAGGACCTTTGTGCATGACTAACCAAAGCTTTCCTCAATCTGTTCTCGGAGGACTCGCCATCCCCCTTCTGGGACATCTTACCCTCTGTGCTTTTATAGGTTTCATTACAATTGTAACAGTTTTATGTTTCACTGTTAAGAGTTGAATAAAACTTTACCCATGAAAAGTAAATCATTGCAAATCTCTAGACGAACGGAATGGCCTCAGCATGATAATATTAATGTTTATGGCATGTGCCACCTAGCTTTCATCTGCAGAGCGTCTCAGATAAAAATGACTTCCAGGGTTAAAGAACAGCTGGGGCAGGCTGAGAAGAAGCCAGTCTGGAAGACAGATGTACCAAGCGGGTGTGGACAAGCTAACACACTACTGGGCGCCAGGCAACTCAGAGATGAAATGCCGCAGCTGTTAACTGCTAGGGCCAAGAGTTTCAATTTAAGACAAAGAGAATAAAGAAAAATCGCCTGCCCAAAAGAGCTTAGAAGGCACAGAACAATGAAGACAATTAGAATCACTTAGGAGAGCTATAGAGTTTCACCTCTCGCAACTTAGCCTCGTCTCCTAACTACACTATAACTTAAGGCACGATGTTGGTGTTACTTTTTAAAATGCACCGTTCTCACTGCACACACAACTCAAGAGATACACGTTTGTGGGACAGATACACGTAAGAGGCAGTGTTTAAGACTAGCTCCCCGCCATTCATTCGACGAATGTGTCCTGCTATGTCCCCGGAACCGTCTGAGCACTGAGAAATGAACAGTAAATCCAAGAGTCCCTGCTCGGTGAAGCTTATATACCACGTGTCTATGTTGTTGAGTGGGGCTGGGGGAAAGTGAGACAGCAAATAATAAACAAAACACAAAATGTCAGGTAGTGCAAAAGGTTAAGAAGAAAAGAGCCAATTGAGAATAATGGAGGACGCTATTTTAGAAAGTTTGGACATGGAAGTCAGTCATTAGGAAAGACAGACAGATCAGATACGGTCCTCTCTGCCAAGGAAAGTATTCACACTTCTTAATACGGTGGTACATAGTGGGGACTGATTAAATAATGCTGACTGAGTAACCACAAGTAGACCAGACTTCAGTCTCTCCTAAAATACCTCTTGCTACTGTAGAAGGCAGCCAAGTGCCTACGGTGTCCTGACAAAAACAACGCATTGCCAGCACCATCCCCCTTGAGCCTGACTTAATACGCTCTTTTGATCCTGAGATGCAATGACGGGTAAAGCTCTGTAGGAAGGGATCAAGAGGAAGGTAAGTGACAGGTACCAAGCAAGCCCAAAAGGCTACAAACCTGCCACAAGGAAAGTAAGGATAAGAGTCACAAAGGTTTCCCCCGCTATCTGAAAGCAGAGCATTCCTGTGAAACCTTTGTAAGTAAAAATGGTGTAAAGCAAAGAAGCAATTACCTTAGGACACATCTTGCTAACGGATGCACAAAATAAATTGAGATAAGGCGCAGATGCTCGCAGACACAGTTCAAAGCTTGGCGTCTTGATGCTGAGTGTAGCTCCCGGGGAAGGAGCTCGGTGGTGCCCCTCTCACTGCTCAGGGTGCACACTGCCTCTATAACACTCATGGAACCCTCAACACTATTTTTGCTTTTCACCATTCTTCATGCAAGTGAAAATCCTTTTCAGGTTTCTTTGTGTTTGCAAAAACACATACTAACGTAGCTCCTTCGTAAAAGCAAAGAGTGATGCAAAGGAAAGTTTCAAAAAGTGGGGGATACCTGTGTCTGCAAAACTCTAACCTCCAAGGAAATCCTGGCAATTTCCTTTTCAGATTGACTTCTGAAGTAATTAAACCTCGAGACATCCTTTGAGGGAAGCTCTCATTGGCTTCATTTCATAGATGGTAAAACTGAGACCCCAAGATGCTCATTAACTGCCTGATCTACGGTTAACTATGACTAGCAGAGGCAAAACATAGGGTTGGGGCAACTGGGTACATTACTGAAGGGGACACACACACACACACACACACACACACACACACACACACACACAGACTACTGCAGGGGAAAATGAGGGACTTCTGCCTGGACTATGTAAAGTATCTAATAATTAGTTCCCTCTCCCCTACACTGTGCTCATAAGGTCTCACCAGAGGTCACTGGCACAGTTTCAGAGACGGTATGTCAGGGTTGAAAGTGCACAGGCTGTTCAAATGAACACATTTTATAAGAACACAGAAACTGTATAAATATATAAACATATATATAAATATGCAAATACATATATAAAAACAGACCTGAATAGTTCCCTAAGGGAGTGCTTGGGCCTGAGTAATGGAGATAAAAGGGAATAAGTAAATCAAACCATTAAAACTTGGTTCAAATTGATGACGACCATGTATATAATGAAGCAACCCTTTGTACATGAGGTTAAAAAAAAAACAAACAAATGCACACCCTGTCTACCAGAGTCCAGCAGACTTGTCTTGAACGTTGGCAAGTCTTTAACTTTTCTGAATCCCAGTGTCCTACTTTGAGAAACAGGGGGTATAATATAGACCGCCCACATCATTAGTTTTCAAAATTACAGCACACAGGGAGAGTTAACATAGCACCTGTTCTCGCCAATATGCAGTTGTCTTTTCCTTCTAGACATATGGAGGTTACAAAATTTAACCACCTTGAAGTCTGCAAAATCAGATGGCAAGTGATTCAGGCTAAGTCAACAAAGTCTCAGATTCTCCAGCTTCCCTCTTTCCCTTCGGCATGAAGTTTGGAGGCCATGGGTTGACGTGACAGGGGCCAAAATACTGGAGGAGCCTGGATGGATGGATGGATGGATGGATGGATGGATGGATGGATGGATGGGGACAGCTGTCTGAATAGTTGCTGGGAACCACAGTAGATTTTAGAGGAGCAAGAAACAAACTTCTGTTGTTTAGCGTCTGAGATTCGGGGTTGTCTGTTACTACAGCATTGTTTCATTGGACCTGATTTATACATGTGTAATAATCATCAGTACCCATTCTCATGGAGCCAGGAATGGCTGACCCCAGATCCTGCAGGACTTCAGTGCCAGGAGGACTCAAGCACTGACCGGTTGGCCTTTTGAGCTTTTACCGTGAGGTTAGGGGCTGGGCATGAAGAGCTGGGAAGGGGAAATAAGCATGATCTACCCCTGGGATTCAGAAAGCTCAGTCCATGAATCACTGTAAATCTGACTGGCTTGCCTCTGGGAGGGAGCTTGCCCTAACCCATGACTCTCTTCCCTGGATCACCCAGCCCCCTGGGTATTTTCCTCTAGTGGCATTTCCAGGAGCCACGAAAGCCCAGAACAAATCCCATTACGGGAAGTTTTTACAGTAACCCCTCCCTCCTGCCTCAGTAATAGGAGTAGTCTGTTCTCTCTAGCTAGAAAATTAAAGTTTTACTTGGCCAAAGCCAAAAGGTAATACAATTCTATAACCCTGTGGTTTCATCTGTTTATTACTTACTGTTTGGGGAGAAGACAATAATAAAATATCTGCGCATGTAATATCCCCTTTTCCCTCTGGGGACTCATGTAAGCTCCAAATTTCTCAACAACCTCCGTGTGAAGCAGTGTTTCCCAACAGTCGACCAGCTTCTGTATGGCTCTCTCATTAACCTTCTCAACCTCCCAATCCCTGTTTCTTGGGTCTGGTCACTTCTATTTAATAATGTTGGTGCAACCTATTGCGTAGACTACAGTAACAGAATGGCCTGTCCTCACACATACTCAAGCAGTGTATCAGCCCCTGTGTAAATTACGGGACTGTGAAACATCAGGAAAGGGCCGTCAAATGAAGAGCAGTTACATGGATGACAAAGTGAGTCAGAGAAAAACCGATCTCGGTCATCACATCTAGCAGCTGGCTCCGCTCTCTGAGACCTCCACACTCACTCCCTCCCAGCTGTCTCCGGTAGAAAACGCAGAAGCCAAGAACTGTGATGAGAGGAAAAACCCAAAAATCAGGAGGCCCAGATCCGCACAACCTCGCCACCTCCTGACGTTAAGAGTTTCCAGCTGCCCTGGAAAGAGTCAATGGATCCTGAGGATACTGGGAGGCCCAGGTGGGGACAAATGCTTGTTAGCGAGTGTAGCCTGTCACCGGCCATCTCCACCTCTCCTCACCTGGTCCTCCGGCTTGAGCTCACCACATCATTTCCATAATATGAGCCAAGGGGACACTGGGCCTCAGGCATTTTTATTTCTTGAAGACTCATGAAAAGTCATTAAGATTCTAGGGTAACAGTCAACCTAGTGTGGCTCTTTCAAACGCAGGCTGCCCTGTCTGCTTGGTCCCTCAGTCTTCTCACTGCCTCCATCAAAACAGAAGACAATTCCATAACCTTTTAAGTCTTACACAATTGGACAAAAATGCCTTCATAATAAGGTATTAGTTTCCCCAGGTAATTTTAAGCCTCTTATCTTTAATTGTTGAATTAAGGATTTTATCTCCCACGAAAGGAATTTCATGCATCAACTAAGCAACAGGCAGGGCAGAGGCCTAAGGAAGCCTCCTTGGGCTCCTAAAAACCCATGCCAAGTCCTGGGGGCCCAGAGATGACGCTGCTTCAGGAATGGAAGGACGGAAGTCAGAGGACACGGCCTGAGTCAGAACTGCTGTTCTCTTGCTCACTCAGCTGTCCTCAGGTGCACACACCTGGGCTGCTCCCTTAGAGCTCTTTCCCACAGTGGTTCCAAGTGGAAAAGTCTGGAATTGGTGGTTTCATTGCACTGTGGCCCCTGGACCTGGAGCCAGAGGTATCTAAGCCCTCTTTCCCCTCTGGTCTTCCTGGATCCTCTCTCATCCCCAGGCCCTGGGACTACACAATCCAACCCTTTCTGTCCCTTCCACTCCCCTCCCCTGAGCCACCATCACTGACCTGTTTGTGCCCCATCCTCAAATGCCCTCCCCAAGCTGCCACCACTTTCTCCCTAGGAAGACTGTCCACCCCCTCAGCGCACCAAGTGTTCTGCCTTGAAGACTTTAACAAAGGGACACCTGGGAACGTGGGCGGAAAGAAGGAGGTGAAACTTGCTAATAATGCTTAACAAATTGTCAGCTCCAGAGGTAGGAGAGGCTAGGGGACCACAGAAGGAGCTTCCACCGGGGAGGGGTGGGTAGAGACAGCAGAGATGTGGATACCTGATCTAGGACATCTCCTACTTTCCCTGCCTGTGCAAGTGTGTGTGTGTGTGTGTGTGTGTGTGTGTGTGTGTGTGTGTGTGTGTGTGTGTGTGTGTGTGTGTGTGTGTGTGTGTGTGTGTGTGTGTGTGTGTGTGTGTGTGTGTGTGTGTGTGTGTCCGCGCACGCGCGCACGTGCGCGAACAGGAGGGTGCTGAGGGAAAATCGACATCTTTGACAATAAGTACCGTTACCAATAAACTTTAAAAGTGAGAAAAAGAACTGAAACTTTGGCTAGCTAAGAGTAATACTAATTACAGCCTTTATGCCAATTAAGTCTAATTATCATGCCACACAATAATATGTCTATCACTATAATGTGTCAGATTAACTTCCTGGTAAATTTCCCATAACAATTCTGAGCTTTCTTCATGTACTAGAGTCGTGCAAGTAAAAAGAGTATAAATTAACGGAACTGCATTGTCTTTTCAAGTGCTGCGCCCATATTTCTACATGGTTGTCTTTCTCCTTAACGGTTTTTAAATGGTCTTTATGCTTTGATGAGAGAATTTTTATCTATCACATGGGCTGCAAATATTTTTTCCCAGTTTGGAAATTGTCTTCTAATTTTGATGGTGTATTAGGGTATACAGAAGAACTTGGTCTGATTAAATCCTTCATAATCATCCTTCACGCACTCACTTTCCAACCAGCATACTCGCCTGCTCAATTTTTTTTTAAATATAGAAATTCCTTTGAAAAGGAAGTCATCTTTCATTTCACAATTAGAGATAAAAGGTTTGCAAATGCATAAGGTCTTTGAGATAATACATTAATTAGTGTGTTTCAGGTAAATGCGTGTGATGCTAACAGTCCTGCCTATGTTCATGGGAGGGGGTGTCATTTAGAAAGCGGTAAAGAATTCACTGCCAGAATGTGTGAGGAAGTGAGGCCACCAAAAAGAGTTCCAGAGACCAAGACTGACCGCCTCCTAGAACCTTCCCTGACCCTCCAAGCCAGAGCTAGATGCCTCTTGCCTGCAGTCCCCTGGCACTCGGGTATATCCCTGTCATAGCCCACTGGTCACACAGTCATACAAATGCCGTTTACTTCTCTGTCTTGTCTTCTTCACTATGAGGTGCTTGGAGGGCAGAGGTTGCATCTAACAAGGTCACCACGTAACCAGAGCACCATGCTTAACAGATTTTTTTTTTAATTGAAGTATAGACGGTTACAATTGTCAATCTCTGGTGTGCAGCATAATGTCTTAGTCATGAACATACATACATACATTCGATCTCACAGGTTTTTAACAAGCCTTCACGGGATGACAGAGTAAAACAATCAATAAATCAATAAACCATTGTTACTATTTTCCTTGGGGCTTATGTGAAGATCACTACTTCTGTCACAGAAAGACAGGAGGGGACTGGATGTTAAAGGAGAAGACTTAAGCTGGGAAGATGAGTAGGTACAGGATGGCCACCACTCTTCCAGGATCGAGCCCCCCAAGGCCCCAGAAATAAATACCCAAGCAGAACTTCACTCAAAGACCTCAGCCTCCCTCCGAATTCAGATTCCAAAACATTCAGGTGAATGGGGAGAATGCCTCCCCATCCTCAAGAGACACAGTGCTTCCCTTATTAGCTGAGATCCTATCTAGTGCCTCTGGGCTGAACGCTGAGGAAGGAACAATCGGATTTTTAGGGGCTGCCCAGAAGAAACAGCCTCTCTCCGCTGGGGACCCTGTTCGAGCCGGAGCCCCGTCAGTGCTCTCCTGGGTGTTTTGTGATCTTGCTTGAGCCTCTGTACCTTCTTGGAAATTTGCTGAGCTTCCAACCCTCCTTTAGCTGACCTCAAATAATACCACATCCTTCTCTCCATTCCTGTGACCCTCTGTGGTGGGTCTCAGAGTCCTGTCTAGGCGGTGTAGACCCTGCCCAACCCACCACCAGGGCTGACCTCTTCTCTGGCCTCCCTGGCAAGTTCAGCCTGGCTGACCCTGGGTTCTACCCCGTCCTGGTACCTAGTGCCGACGTGCCCTTCCCCATCCCCTGCCCCACACTCTGTAAATCTACCCAAGCCCTGACCAAACACCCCACCACCATGCTGGAACCTGCCGTGTACAGTGGCAGCTCTTCCTGGCCAGGTCTGTGCATGTACAATGCACACTAGGGCTTGTTTGCTGTTCCAGTTTCTCTTACCTTCAGTGCTGTGTGTGCAGCCCCGCCTGCTCACCTCGGTTTGCAAACTCCTGTTGTCCAAGTGCTTTAACCTAGGTTTCTAGGCTCCGACTGTCCTAGCACTGGCCTGGGCTCTGCCTCCTGGTTCCTTGGTGATGGCTTCTCCTGGAAACCACTCAGCTATCTCTCAAAATCAGGGCCGATCCCTGCCCTTGTAGTCAATAACTGCAGACACATGGTAGCCGAGCACCCTCCCCACTGCACACCCTGTTCTTGGATTGCAGCAGGCACCCCCCGGCCCTGTTCACCTGGTTCATTGTTATCCAGACCCACAGAGGGGACAGAAGCATAACCACCACCTGTGCCACATAAAAGGTGACTTTTGAGCAGCTCACTGGCAAAGCAGCCAAGCGTACAGATTCCCATCCATTTTCCATCCATCCCGGAGAGGTTTCCGGGTGGAGCACAGCTGGGTACACCATGAAAAGGGCTCCAACAGGAAGAACCTATGTCCATAATGTGCTAAAAATTTAAAGGAAATGGCGGGGGGTGGGGGTTGGTTAGGAGTGCTGAGGAACGTCTAGTTGACGGCATGGCAACAAGAGCTTTAGGACTCAAGAGACCGGCTGCTATTATCAGTGTCCTTCCATGGAGCCAACACAGAGAGCTGATCCAGCTTCTGGCTAAAAACCGGGAGGAAATGAGCCTCCAGGCTATCCAGGTATGTCCCCCCTCAAACCCCAGCTTCGTGCCTGGCTCACCCTCAGCCCCCATTCCCAACCTGAGTCCGCAGTCTTGCCCACACAAGCCTACTCTCAGCCCTTCCACAGTATCCATAACCTGCTTCCTTCCGGGGCCCAGCAAGATGGAAGTGTACAGATGCACAGAGCCTTGGAGATGACAACATTAGCGTGGTTCAGGCAAAGGTGTTTGGTAACCGAGTCTTTCCTACGATTCTGGGGGACTGTTCTACTTAGAAAGCAGTAGAGAATTCGGTGCCAGAATAAGAGGGGAAGTGAGGCCACCAAGAGGAGTCCTTGAGCTGCTCTGGACTTGGCAGTTTCTCCCATTGCAGGGACCCAGCCCAGCCTCTTAAATCACTTTCTCAGTCTCCTCCCCACTTCCCACCAAAATTCACCCATCTTCTAGTTCGTTCTCCTAGGACACTGCTCTCTAATCTCAGTGTAGAATCACAGAATCTTAGGTATACGTGATCTAACAATAAAACAGGAACATAAAGATCTCCACCAAAGCGTAGGAAAGCCAGAGGGTGCTGCTTGTAAGAGGTGGGAATCTGCGGTCTTTGGATCCCCTCCCTTACTCACGGGTGCCTTCTCTAGAGCCCTCTGTCCCCCGGATCCTTTTAAATATCAGCTCCACTATTCATTAGCTGTTTGATCCTGGGCAACTGTCTAAATCTCTCTGTGCCTTTGTCTTCTCATCAGCAAAGTGAGATTGTATTACACCTTTTCCAAACAACCAGCCAGAGGACTAATGAGATACTCTTATGTGAATCAGTACGGTACTGGACGCTCAATCAATGTTGGGTCTTACTATGTCTTTAAGCCTTTATATCTCTTAAGAAAATCAATCTAAATCAATCCCTCTATTAAGCAGTATTGAAAGAAAGTGTGTTTTACCTCTCCCAGGTAATATAACTGCATTTGAACTGAAAGGGTGTTTTCATCCAATGAGCAGCTCTAACTTGGAGAATGCCAAGCTTCCTGACAAATGGAGAAGGGAAGCCCTTCAGGGTAGGTAGGAGTTATGTATCAAGTGAAGCAGATAGATGTCTTGCGCTCCAACATGTGGAGAAAGACTTGGGCTTGTTGTCCAAATTCCTTAAAGTACCAGGCCTGGAAAGATGACAACCAGAAGTTATTCTCACAGCTCTATTAGAACAGGGGTTTATGACAGATCATTTCTTTTCTCCTATTCACACCATATCATCCAGTTCTTTGAAATCTGGTTAAAAGAGTTAAAGCATGATCTATCTTAATTTAAATACCTAAACAGTCAGGTTATTTAACAGCTATAGTACTGTTTATTCTTCAGACTTCTACAGAGATTTTTTTTTCCTATGTCAAAGTCGATTCCACCATCCTGCTAAACACTGGCATCAGTTTCGGCAGACATTTATTACAAAGATGTTTCTACCTTTTCCAAAGGCTGACAGATTTCCTAGTTTATTTCCTAGTCTATTTAAATCCTACACAAACACCAAAAACCCTCCTAAGGCGAGCCCCATCCCGAACTGCCTTCCAGTTTTGATTAGCAGGGCTATTTCCTAATGGAAAGCCGAAGTTGTAACATGTTTCTTCCCTACTTTTCATGAAATGCTCCCTTGGAGGAGTCTTCATTGCCTTTTAATTGTCCGAGTTTATTTTCATTTCTCTTACTAAAGCAGAGCTGGCAGAGGGGGCAAGGGGGAATGTAGCTGTACCTCAGCAACCTTCAAAGTCATCTTTAATCTTATAATCATCTTCATTCATCAGCCAGACTCCCTTTTCCCTTGCCTCCGCTTTTTCTTGGTTATTCAGAAAAGTCTTTCTCATTCGCTCACTTTAATTCACCCTGCTCTTTGGCTGCCCTAACTTGAGTTGCATATTCTCATTTGATTCCCTCCTGTCCCTTTCCTTTCCAAGTCAGATTTTTCTTTGCTTATAGGTTTTTAAGCTACCCTTTGTAAATCCACTTGGCAAAGAGCAAGCAATCTCCAATCTCCTTTTCCAGAGCAATTGTAATCCACTATGCTTTAATTATAGTGTCTATTCAGATGCTCAAAATTCCATCTAGTTATAGGTTTTAATACTTCTTCCCTCTGCACCATATTTATTAGATTAATTCCCCAAATGTGGTTTGTTTGTTTTTTTTGAAATTTAATACCATAGGTCTTTGAAGCCACTGCTTAAAGAATTCAAGGAGATCATGATTACCAGTAACAAGGCAACTGCCTTGGATTTAACTATAAAATTCAGCTGTTGCTATTCCCAGGCGCTCTAATGCTGTTCCACTGTTAGCTCGAGTTGCAAGCATCTTACTCAAAATACAGTCCTCTTCCTATCCTGGGACACACTGATGGATGTTCTTCTGCCTATAACCCATGGAGATCTACATCTGGGAAGTTTCACAGCAAGACAGTTTACTAAGAAAGGACCAGCTCCTTTTTTATTATTATTCCCTCTCATCTTGGATGACTGGTGCAAGTTGGAGTAACTCACATTATTTACCTGGACCTTCATTTCTGCATACAAGTGAAATAAGGAAGGAGAGTTAGCTGGTTTCTATGATACCTTCTGGCTCTTGCAAATACCATAGCTTCTATGACTCTAATTTATTCTCCAAAATTGTGAAGTTCTATTTCTGGCACATTAATCTGAACTGTGGAACACTTCCTTATTTAAAAATAAACATTTTTAAAAATAATAAAATAATGCCATTTGCAGCAACACGGATGGACCTGGAGATTGTTATTCTAAGTGAAATAAGCCAGAAAGAGAAAGAAAAATACCGTTATGATACTACTTACATGTGTAATCTTTAAAAAAGGACAAATGAACTTATTTACAAAACAGAAAGACTCACAGACATAGAAAACAAACTTATGGTTGCCACAGAAGGGGAAGGCAAGGGATAAATCAGGAGTTCAAGACTTGCAGATACTAATACATATAAAATAGATAAACAACAAGTTCATATTGTATACCACAGGGAACTATGTTTAATATCTTGTAGTAACCTATAGTGAAAAAGAATATGAAAACAAATACATGCATGGTCATGTATGACTGAACCATTATGCTGTACACCAGAAATTGACACAACATTGTAAACTGACTATACTTTAATGAAATACATATATATTAAAAAATATTTTATCTTAGATGTTTAGTAGTTAAACCCATCTCATCTTTTTTAACAGCTTTATTAAGGTAAATTTGATATACAATAATATGTATTTATTTAGACAATTTGATCACCTCTGTCATATTTATGTACTCATGAAACCATCACTACAGACAAGACAATATTAATACCCATCACCCCTACTTTGAGATTAGTTAAGTATCCCTTATGATTCCATATTATCTACCTTGTTAGATTTCCAGCTAGAATTCTTTATAGTATTATTTCAGTGGTGGCTCTAAGGTTTATATAACGTACATCTTTAACTTGTCACCATCTATCTTCAAGTAATATTATATCACTTAATATGTAGTAAAGGACTTTTACAGTAAAAGTAACCATAAAATTGCATTTTTCTCTCCTAGCCTTTGTGATATTGTCATACATTTTGCTTCTGTTATGTTATAAACTCCAACATAGACTGTTATTATTTTTGCTTTAACTGATCATTTTCTTTAAAAGAAATTCATATAATTGTTTCAAGTCTTACATTTGCCCACAGAGCATGTCCAATACACTTCATTCCTTTGTGTAAATCCATATTTCCATCATATAATTTCCCTTGTGCCTGAAGGATTTACTCTATGTAGTGAGAATGTGTTAGTAACCAATTTTTTTTTTTTTCAGTTTTTGTTTATCTAACAAATCTTTATTTAACCTTAGCTTTTGAAACCCACATTTTTTGCTGGGTATAAAATTGTCAGTTGACAGTTGTTTTCCATCAGTACTTTAAATGCTGCTTCACCCTCTTCTCTTGCCTTGTTTGTTGAAAAATCTATTGTCCTTAACTTTGTTCTTCTACACCTAATACATATTTTTCCTCTGACTACTTATAGGATTTTTCTCTTTATCACTGGGTTTTAAACAACTTGATTGTGATATGCTTTGGTGTAACTCTCTTCACATTTCTTGGGCATTTGTTGAGCCTTTGAAATATGGATCTGTAACTTTCAAATTTGGACAATACTTGGCCATTATGCCTTCAAATTCCTTTGGTGTCCTGTTCGTCCTCCTCTAAAGACTCCAATTACACGTATGCTAGGCCACTGGAAGTATATCACAGTTAACTGATGCTCTGTTCATTATTTTTCCAATAGTTTTTCTCTGCTTCATTCTGGGTAGTTTCTGCTCTGTCTTTTCACATTCAATAAATAACCTTTTCTTCTTCGTTGCATAAGCCACCATTAATGCCATCAAGTATATTTATCATCTCAGAAATTATAGTTTTTATCTCTAGAAGTTCTTTTTTTATATTTCCCATTATACAGTCCTTAATACACTCAATCTTTTCTCTGGTTTCTTGAGCATACAGAATATCTCTGTCTAATAATTTTGTCATCTATACTATTTCTGGGTTGGTTTTAATTGATTTTTCTTCTGATTATGGATATCTTTTCTTGTTTCTGTGCATGCCAAGTAATGTTTTATTGAATGCCAGACATTGTGAATTTTATCTTATTGGGTGCTGAATATTTTTCTACTTCTGTAATATTCTTGAGTTTTGTTCTGCTTCACCATCAATTTACTTGGAAACAGTTTGGTCCCTTCTGGCCATTTTTTAAGTTTTGCTAGGCAGGACCAGAGCAGTGCTTAGTCTAGGGCTAATTTCAACCATACTTCTGGGGCAGGATCCTCCTAACTGCTCTAATGTCCCATGAATTATGAGATTTTCCACTCTAGTGAGAACAGAATTTATTCCCAGTCTTGTGTGGGCTCTGGAGATTGTTCCTTCTAATCTTCTCAAGGTATTCTTCTCCCAGCTTCAGGTAGTTTCCTTAATAGCACGTGCTGATTCCTGGGGAATAAGCCTGCAGTTGCTAAGGGACTGATGCACAAAGGTCCTAGCAATGGAGCAGCTCTGCAAAGGGCACAATGGCTCCTGACATATCAGAAGCAAGTGTTTGTCTCTCCTAGTTCCTGTGTATTGACTCTAAATACTATTGAAAATAGGAAAGAATAAATGTGACTCCATATTAGATCTGTTCCTTTAACTCTAACCCTGCACTGTTTCCCATGCTGAGTCATGCTCGTTCTTTACCTTTTAGAAAAGAATGTTGCCTATAGCCTGAAATACACAGGATAGCCTTTAATACACAGAATAGCCCATTCTCAAGACTCCGATTTTTAAGGGTATAACACTTTCCATTTGTATAGAGAGAAAAAGTTGCAGAACAGAGGATAACATCTGTCTTGTTGGAGGTTTACAGGAACATCATGACCTGACCTATGTGGACAGCTGCAAAAACAAAGGATTCTGACACCAAGAATTTTGCAACAACAAACCACAGCCCCTCCCTTTTTAGTATAAAAGCCTGAATTCTGACTTGGGTAAGATGGTTCTCTTAGTCTGCCATCTTCTCGGTCTACCAGCTTTCCAAATAAAGTCATTATTCCTTGACATACCCCTCCTCCAAAAAAAGCATGTGCTGATCAGTATCCACCAGAAGACACAAGGGGATTCTCTGTAGATCTCTGAAGCTCTCTATGCAACTCTCTCCTCAGAGCACTCTGCCTTGCAAAATCTAGCCACATTGGCCTCCCCAGACTCCCGCTCTGTCTTGTCAGGCCAAGGAGACCACAGATTTTCCTGCATTTCCCCATCCTATGCCTTGCCAAGAAGGTCTCACTTGGCAATACACTGAGATAATCATAAGATGCACATCTATTTCTCAGGGATCATCACCATTTTTTTTTGATACCTAACATCTTACAAACAATTGTTTCACATATGTTGTCCAATGGTTAGTTGTTCCGTGAGAGTGGGCAAGTTCAGCCTCTGTTAACTCCATCTTGGACAGAAGCAAAAGTCATCTACTTTAACTTGAACTATCTCAGTTGGATGAGCATCCCTTTAGGTATTTAATGATTCTGTAACAGATCACCCATTTGCCTCCAATACTGCAACTTCAAGTCATTCTCAACTATCTTCCTTAGCTCTGCACCAAAATATGTATTTAGATTTACTGTTTCATTAATTGTTTTCTTTCTTCAGTAAACAGCTTCACTGAAATGTTATGAATATTTACTGCCTTTTCCCCCACTATTTGTAATGACACTTTTACAGAAGTTTAAGCAGAGGTAAGTTCATCAGTGTTGGCTTAGTTTTTTTCAAAAACCCAGAAACAAAGGTTCAGTCATTTTGATGGCCTCGTTCTGAATCCATTTTACATGTTTCATATTTACTCATTTGGTAATGACCTCCAAGGACAGGGGAAGATTTTCTTCTTAAAAAAACATTGGCCTTTGTGTATAGGAGAGAAACCCCCTCTTTTGGTGTGGAGAAATGGGAGCCCTCCTACACTATTGGTGGGAATATAAATTGGTGCAGCCACTATGGAAAATAGTATGGAGATTCCTCAAAAAACTAAAAATAGACTTATCACATGATCCAGCTAACCCACTCCTGGGCATATATCTGAAGAAAACTCTAATTTGAAAAGACACATGCACCCCAATGTTCATAGCAGCACTATTTATAATAGCCGAGACATGGGAGCAACCTAAATGTCCATCAACAGATGACTGGGCAAAGAAGATGGGGTATATCATGGACATAGAAAACAAACCATGGTGCCAAAGGGGAAAGAGAGGGTGAGGGGTAAGATAGGAATTTGAGATTAACAGATACACATTATATAAAGTAGATAAACAACAAGGACCTACTGTATAGCACAGGGAACTATATTCAATTTCTTGTAGTAACATATAATGGAAAAGAATATGAAAAGAAAACATATATATGTATGTATATGTATAACTGAATCACTTTGCTGGATACTTAAAATTAACATTGTAAATCAACCACACTTCAGTAAAAAACAAATTTAAAAAAAAGGAAGATACAGGGGACTCTGCAGATCTACAAAGTTCTCTGTGCAACTCTCTCCTCCTCTTGCAAAATCTAGCCACCCTAGCCACATTAGCACATACACTCAATGGAATATTCAATAGAATATTACTCAGCCATAAAAAAGAATGAAATAATGCCATTTGCAGCAACATGGATGGACCTAGAGATCATCATACTAAGTGAAGTCAGATAGAGAAAAATCAATATCATATGATATCACTTATATGTGGAATCTAAAAAAAAGATACAAGTGAACTTATTTACAAAACAGAAAGACATGGAAGACAAACTCTTCATTATCAAAGGAGGAAGGGCAGGGGAGGGATAAATTAAGAGTCTGGGGTTAGCAAATACAAACTGCTATATATAAAATAAACAACAGGGTCCTAATGTATATAGCACAGTGAACTACATTCAATATCTTGTAATAACACATAATGAAAAAGAACGCATATGTATAGCTGAATCACTATGCTGTACACCAGAAACTAACACAACATTGTAAACCAACTACACTTCAATGGAAAAAGAGAGAAAGCCGCTCCAATTATTCACCATTTCCAAAGTATGAGCTGGCCTTGATTTCCCAACAACGCCACAACTGAGTTGTAATGATTTGTGCAAAATTGGTTCTTATTTTAGTTCCCTCCTGTTCCTTCTAACATTTAATGGGGGAATTTAACACAGAAATGCACACACCCCTACATAGCCCTCTGTTCACGTCAGTGTAGACGATTTCTCAACTCATTTATTCATGTACTTCAATAAAACGAACAGAAAAATACCCTAATGCTACAGATACAAGAACCGAAGTCCGAGGAGAACTCATTCAATGGAAAGCCTGTTAATAGACAGGAAAGTGCCCACATCCCAGGGACGAAAGGTGCTATAAAATCCCAGAATATTGCTGCCACCGCTAGACCTGCTCTGTAGCACACAACAGAGCCAGAGAGATCTCCTTTCATCTGGCTCCTATGATTTCACCACGTCTCCTTGATTTTACATCAGGTGTCAGAATAAAGTTTTCTGTCCCCACTCCAGTCTTCCCAGCGGGCCTGTCCTCCACACTGACATGCCACTGTTTTCTGTTCTCCCAGCAGCAATCAAACACTGCGGATGACACAGACCCACGCTGGCAGCCTGTCAGGAGCCACAGGGCCTGGCCTCATCATCCAGGAGCAGAGGCGACCAGGCTGCCGGCTTGCTCTGAGGCTCCACACACCCCCCTGGTGCGTGGTCAGGGCACTCAGGACCAGCCAGACCCTTTCTGAGCTCAACTGCCCAGAGACATGGAAGGGTCACCCTGGTCCACTGAGGGCCCATTTTCTCCCAGACTCTCTCCCTCTCGGGCCTACTCAAAAAGCTGGTGAGAAATGTTAGACTTTGCATGTTCTCAAAAGCGATTTTCTGCCTGCAAGGTTGGACCCCACACACACACACACACAAATTAACACAGCCAATCTTACAAGGAGGCCTTCCAGACAATGTTTTCAGAGGCGAGTGACCAAAGTAGGCTCCTTCCTATCCCTGGAAGAATGCACAAGGTGTTGAAGAAACTTCAATGACCTTTGGAATGAAACACCTTTATCTGGTTCTTCTTTAAATGAATAACAAATTTCCTCCACTCAAGAAAACAGAGCTTACATTTGGGTAACTCCTTCTATTCACCTATTTAACAAAAATGTATCAGGCCCTGTTCTGTGCCAGGCAGTGTTAGGAGGTGGACAATGGGGAGGTGAGGCAGGCAGGCAGGTGTGGCCCAGCCTTCACAGGGACCACGGTCTGTTCAATTCAGACAGGTCAACTGCACTTGCTACACTGCTAAAGGATGACATGGTAGGAGCAACACAGGATGTAAAACACAGAAAAGGGGCACTGGGTCCAGGCTTTCAAAGCCCAGGGAAGATATCCCTGTGGAAGTCATTTGATCATTCAGGCTAGGAAAGCAAGAGGTACAGGAAGCAAGGCTGGAGATAAGGGAAGAATTAGAATTACAGCTGCCTAGTCAAGGAATGACGCTGGTCTGAGCCAAGTTAGTGGTAGCAGAATTTCAGAAAAGTAGATGCATTTTCAAAATATGTTATGATGTAGACTCCACAAGAGTAAATGAGTGACTAAGGACAGAGGTTCAGGAGGGAGCGGTGGGAGCCAAGGAGATGTTTTCACTAAGGGGGTGGGGGTGCCCTTTGATAAGACAGGCAACATAAGAGGGGACAGAGGTCCAGAGTGGGCACTAAGTTTTTCTATAACCAACTTGGTTAAGGTAAGGGAGGTGGAGGTGGGGAGGGCAGATGGTCTCCCAGAACCCCTGTGCCCATCCTCGTCTGTGAGGAGGTAGGTGCCATGGGGATATGATAAAACAGAGAAGCTGAGGCATGACATGAAAAGGAGATTTCCCTCAAGGACTCATAGGAAGTTCATGTTTGTGTCTGCAGTTTCCAGTCCAAAGCTCCAACCTTCTCACCTGGCATCCTTCATAAAGGGATCTCTGATTTTCCATTAAATGTCAGGTAGTGGTTTGGAGTAGATCCAGAGGCCCCAGAGCTAGAGACATATTTTAAGTAAGTCACACAGCTCAATAAATCACATGGAAGGGCAGCGGCTACTGAGGCCAGCTTGTTACCTTCAGGCTTGGTATGTGCCAATGACTCCACTTTGCTTAGGAAGATGGAGGCAGTGAAGGCTGATCCCACAAGCCCTGGAGGCTGCGCTCGGCCCACCTGCCACTTCCCTCTGTCCCTTGTTCCTCCTGCTGAGGGTACAGAGCATCCTGGTCCTTGGACCGCCACCTCCTCTTATCAGTGCTGGCTCCTCCTCTCGGGGTGATTCTTCTCTTCTGACCCCTCTCCCATTTCTCTCACCAAAACATTTAATGGAAGAGGAAATGTGAATATATATTTAGGTCCAGAGCCAAGGAAGACAGCTGAGAACGCCTTGAAGACGTAGCATTGGAAGATAAATGGGTGATCTGTGACAAAGAGTCATTAACTACTTAAAGAGATGCTCATCCAAACCAGGGTTTTATAGCAGTTCAAGTTAAGGTGGACGATTTCGGCTTCCATGTGTCATGCAAATTACAAGAGACCCACTTCCTCAGCAACCTGAAAATGTGTGCAACTCCTTCCACCCCAGTCCTGGCTGAGGGCTGCAGACAGATCCTCCAGGACACCACGGGCATCCTCTGTCCTCAAAACCTGCAAATGCTGAATTACTGGGCTGTGATTCTGCTGGGGAACGATCGTTCCACAAGGCACATTAGACTGTAGAATCAATGCTTTTACCCACAGAACCAGAAATGTAAAGAGAGAGAAAAATCACTATGTCAGTGATATGCTCCACAGGGCCCCTAAGGACCTAATTATGAATGGACATTAAATATTTAATCTTATATTTAACCCTCGAGGCCAAAGCCCACAGTGGGCCCAGCTTGCTCCACGGGCACAGCTCCACAAGGTTTTCCCAGGTTCACTTCTCTCCCATGGGCAGTTCAGCCTCACTGTCAAAATGCAGCCCCTCTTCTCCCGGCTTATGTAAGTAGACCTGCTCCGACCCCCACCCACAACTTCCTTTGGCTCCTCCTTCTTCCTACTGAAACTTCTTTGGTTTTAAAAATCAGTGATTTTTATGTTAGCCCCTATTTTTATTAAACAAATAACAATGATAATGATAGCAACTAACATTTACTGGACGCCTACGCCGTTACCAGGTCCTGGGTGACGATTGTGCGTGTGATCTCATGCAATCTTCATAAAACCCTTATTTCATAGATAGAAAATTGAGTCCTACTCAGAGAGTAGGACTGGTCCGAGTTACACTGTGTGGGATTGGCAAAGCTGGGATTCAAACCCAGGCCTCTGACTTCAAAGATCAAGCTCATCTGCTGTATTTTATATATATATATATTTACTTTAATAAATATATATTTATTTTAATAAAAATTCACTCCAGAACCCAATGAAATCCTGATATTCCTTGGAAACATCAGGGATCCTGACTTCAGCTCTCCCCAACATCACATGGGGAGGTGTGTGCTTCAAGGCAAATGAGGCTATTTTCCAAAGTAAAAGAAGAGGGGGAAACAACGTTGAGTACCTTGTAAGTGGCAGGGGCCCTTAGCACCTTCTCCTATTGAGTATTCACAACCAACCAGGCAGGGTGGGCACCACCACACCCATTTTTCCAATGAGGGATTTTAGATAACCTGTGCCCACTGTCATAGACCAGGCGAGTTGTAGCAGAGCTGATCTGCAGGACCCTGACTCCCAAGCCCAAGCACGTTCTTTCTTCTAACCCCAACTACCACCACACGCAGAGAACAGAGACACTTCCCTCTTCATTATTTTTTTTACAAGATGCCTGACATGTAGGTCAGCAGTATATTACAAGGCGATACCTCTGTCCCTCTGAGCTGGTCCCACCACAACCTTGACCCTTGACTCTATGCCTCATTTCCATCTACCCTAAGAGGCAACAAGTCACAAGGGTCTGACACTAGGTCTCTCCAAAAGTCAAGGTAATTCTCAAAGTGTCACTTCCAATGTGGCCCAGTAAACACTATGCTATCATGCCAACCTCCCCTCAGATAACAACTACAAACTGTGGACAAAATCCAAAAAGGGAAGAACAATGATAACCTGAAGACTGGAGAGGGAAAAACAAAAGCAGGCAGATCCTAGAGGGGTGACAAGACTTTGAAGAAGGAAATTGCATGGCGCTGAGTTTCCCATTTTTACAACTTTAAGAATGAGACAGAATTTTATAAGGTAGTTTAAACTGAAGTAGTCAAAACAGAAAAATATAATTGTTCTGGCCTGAAGAACCAGAGGGTAGTGTTTGGTGTAATTATAGCCTCTGGGAAGAGGGAATCCCAGGAACAAAAGAGCCAAATACATGGAACCCCACATTCTGTACATAAACTCTACCCTACCCAGTCTCTGGCTCACCCTTGACCTATGCAGCGCCAGACAGACTCAAAAGCAGTTCTGCTAAGGATAAAAAAACAAACAAACAAAACCTATACTTGGCTGTTAGCCAACAGACAGATTTTGCAATTTAAATCTAACCAAATTAATTGCCTGGTAAAACAAAAAGTCAACGTTCTTCAGAGGTATATATAACGGAATCTGGAGTGTCCACAACAAAACCACCACACTGTTGAGGGTAAAGTGAAAGTCATTTAATGTTGTAAGAGCCATGAAAATTCAAAAGCCGAGAGAAAAAGTTAGCAACAGAGATTAACAAATCGGTACAGATTTTGGAATTAGCGGACTAGGATTTGAAAGCAGCTATTGTAACTATGCTCAGTGGTATAAAGTAAAATATGCTCACAGTGAACAAAAGAGAGGAAACTCAACAGAGAAACTATATTTTAAAACTGTTAACTCTGGAACTGGAAAACATAGATTCTGACATTTAAACTTCATAGGATGGGCGTAACAGTAGAACAAGATGACAGAGGAAAGTCAGGGACTTGAAGATAGATCCATAGAAATTATCTCATCTGAAGAGTAACAGGGGAAATGATTTAAACGTGGCCAGAACCTTAGAGCTGGGGAAATTTTCAAAACATTTAAGATATAAGTAATTGGAGTGCCAGAAGAGGGGAGGGACAATGTAGCAGAAGAAAAATGCTTGAAGAAATAACGACAAAAATTTTCCCAAATTTGATGCTAAACAGATTCAAGAATCGCTGGGCCCTACATAAAATAATTATAAAGAAGACCATGTTTAGGCATATCAAATCAAACGGCAAAAAATGAAGAGAAAACCTTGCAAACTGACCGAGAAAAACAACGCATGACATACAGAAGAACAAAGTAAGAATTATCATAGCCTTCCCCGTGGAAACCCTGCAAGCCCAAAGATAATGAAGTAATATTTTTTAAGTGCTAAAAGAAAACCTGTTAACCCAGAATTGTATATCCAGCAAAAATATACTTCAAGAATGAGGCAAAATTAAGGCATTTTCAAATTTTTTTTATAAGCGAGAACTCATCGCCATTTAAATGCTACAGGACCTCTTTGGACTAAAAGAAAATGATGCCAAATAGAAACTCAGATCCTTAGGAAGGAATAAAGACACTGGAAATAGCAAATATATGGATAAGTATAAAATGCTACTTTTTCCTTTTAATTGAAAAAAATTATAACATACAGGACTATATAATTATAACATATAGTCTAAAAAGGTTTATATAGATTTAAGATATATGACAACCAGAGCATAAAAGCCTGGATGGAGGAGGTAAATAAACCTATACAGTCACAAAATTTCTGCATTTTACATGAACTGGCACAATATTAATTCTTACCTGATTGTGAAAAGTTAAGGATTTATATTGTAGTCCCTAGAACCACCAATAAAAATGTTTTTAAAATGTAGTTTAACAGATAAATTAAATTAATGTGGAATTTTAAGGATTATTTAATCCAAAAGAAAGAATGAAGAGAGAAACAAAGGAATAAGAAAGCATAAAAAGAGAACACAAATAATAAAAAGACCAAAACCGAAACATATTAATAATTACATTAAATTTAACGGACTAAACACTTTAACGTAAGTAAGAGATTGTAAGAATGAGAGGGAAAAAAAAATCAACACCCAACTACATGCTGCCTATAAGAGATTACATTTTAAATAGAAACAGATAGGTTCCAAGTAAATGGATAGAAAGATACATTACTAGGCAAATACTGAAAAGTAGAAAGCCCAGAGTGGCTATTTTAATATCAGATAAAATAGACTTCAAGGTAAAAAGTAACATTAAAGATAAAGGACATTTCACAGTGATAAACGGACTGATTCAACAACACCACCTAACAGTAATCAATGCAGCATGTGCCTAATAGCAGAGCTCCAAAACACACAAACCAAAAACTTACAGAATTAAAGGAGAAATAGATAATTTCACAACACAGCAGATTTTAACACACATCTCTCAACAGTTAATAGAACTCTTAGACCAAAAAAAAAAAAAAAAATCAGTAGGGTCCCAGATAATCTAAACCAACTTTCAACCACCTTGACCTACAACTGCAGAATACATATTCTTTTCAAGCATGTGACATGCTCATCAAAGCAGACCACATGCTGAGTCATAAAAAAGTTTCAATAAATTTTGACCCACTGAAAACATAAGAGGCCTCTGAGGAACCTAAAATTTAAGATCCATGAGATCAGAGACTTAATTTTATTGTCTGCTATACCTCTGGATCAAGCTGGGTTCTCCGGAGAAGCAGACAGACAGACAGACAGAGACAGACAGACGTAGATGATAGATACGAGGTATATTTTTTTTATCTTGAAGTATGTATTTGAGAGATTTATCTTAAGGTACTGGCTTATGCAATTGTGAGGTCTGGCAAGTCTAAAATTTGTAAGGCAGACCAACAGGCTGGAAACTCAAGCAAGAGTTGATGCTTTAGTCTTGAGGCAGCATTTTTTCTTCTGCAGAAAACCTATTTTTGCAATAAAAGTTTTCAACAGATTAGATGAGGCCTACTCATATTTTTACTTATACTGATTTTAGATGTTAACCACATATACAAAAATACCTTCAGAGGAACACCTAGGTAAGTGTTTAATTAAATAACTGCATAGCCAGGTGGACACAAAATTAATCACCATAATATCTAAAGCCAAGAACAGTGATTGACACTTAGAAGCTTTACATCAGCATTTGCTGAATGGATGTTTGAATATGTAATTATGGGATCACCAGGCCACAATCCAAAGGTAGAACATAAATAACCTTAGGGACTATCTAGGCCAGGATTCTCAAGCTTCGGAGAATCCCCATGCTGCATCCTCCAGAGCATCTATGTTAACGGTGGGGGCAGACCCCAGGAAATGGTTTGTAACAAGCATACCAGACCCACCACACGTGGACGTGCAAGTTACTCTGTGCACTACTCAGTCCCATTGCCCTGCAAGCATCCACAGATGATTCTGATGCCGGTGGTCTACAGATCACAACCTGAAATCTCTACGTTTGTCAGCTCATCAAATACAGCTCATCTCTTCCGCATTTCAGCTGCTGGCCCTCCAGCTCCAAGGACTGAGTGCTCATTACCTACTCAATGCCTGCCCAAACAGCCTATTATGTCTTCAATCAGCTGACCTTAAAAGTTCTTTCTAATTGAGAGTTCGGGATTTGCAGATACTAACTGCTATATATAAACAGCAAGGTCTTACTGTATAGCACAGGGAACTATATTCAATGCCTTGTAACAGCCTATAATGAAAAAGAATATGAAAAGGAATATATATGTATAGCAGAATCACTAGGCTGTACACCAGAAACTAACACAACACTATACATCGGCTATACTTCAATTAAAAAAAAAAATGCTTCCTTATATTGGGTCCGAAGAGGATTTTCTGAAATTTCTGACCATTGAAACCAGTTCTCCTGCAACTCGTAATATTTCTGGATCCCAGGTGATTAACAGTGCAGCTTAGATTAGTTGACAGTTCAGAAGATTTGGTTCCCATGACAGCTGTTGTTCACCTGGGAGGAGAGAACCTGATGTAAGCCAGATATATTGGTGAGTGTGCGAGGATGTCTGGGGGAAGCCCCCAAAGGCAATGGCCTGCTAGGAGAGCATTGAGAATGCCTTGCAGGACCATGGTGGTGCAGTGCAACCTGGGAACTTGCTCCAAGCAGGTCGGTTGCTACGGCAAGTATCTGGTTCTGCTTATTAGAAGATGGACTCTTGGACCTAACAAAAATGCTAAATTACAAATCCAGAGCAAGGAACTAGAATACATTCACCTGGGATGACCGGGAACAACAAAACAAATTTGGATGAAGGCAATACCGGGGCTTCTCTGCCTGAGCTGACACAAGCTGGTATTCAGTGGTCCTTTGATGCTGCAAGTCATTCATTTAGTAACTCATTAATTCAGGCACTCACTAGATGTTGATTACATGCTTATTATACTCAGGCACTGGTACTAGGTCCAAGGAATGAGTGGTAAACAAAATAAGCATGGTCTTTGCCCTCATGGAATAAAAGTCTAGTGGGAGTGACAGAGTAAACTAGCAAGCAAGCAAAAATATGTTACAAAATAATGTGCTTTAAGAAAAAAACAAAGTGTTTGTATAAAGAATAACAAGGCTGACCTTGCGTTCAAGGAAGGCTCTTCTGAGAGAATAGAGTTGATACTCGATCTGAGGATGAGCAGAAGTTTGCTGAGTGCTCTGGGCACAGACACAGAGAAAGGCATGTGCACAGTCTCAGAGGCTGGAAAGAACCCGGCCACACGCAGGACTGAAAGGATGTCAGTACAGTGGGAGCAGGAGCGAAGGGAGGCTGTGGTCTGAGACGAGATCACAGAGGTAAACAAGAATGCTGCCATGGTAGATACTGGAGTAGGAGGCCATTAAAGGATAAAAAGCAGAACGTGGCATCATTCAATTCATGTTCAAAGGGATTAGTCTGCCCACGTTTGGAGAATGGATTGGAAGGGCCAAGACTGAAGGAGGTCACTTAATAAATAACTGCCCAAATGAGAAATACTGGTGGTAAGAACTAGGGTAGTTGAGGAAAGAATATGAGAAAAGTCAACGGATTCAAAATACACTTAGGAGTCAGAATGAAAAAATTCCATGACAGCAGAAACCATGTGTGTCTTGCTTAGCAGCGTATCTTCACTAGCACAGCGTCTGGTACGTAAACATAGTGGATCCTCATTATTTACAGATTCCGTATCTTTAAATTCGCCTATTGGCTAAATGTTACCCCCAAATCAGTACTTGTTTCACCTCTGCCATCATTCCTGGATAAGCGCATGTGCAGACAGGTGAAAAGTTTCAGTTGCTCGATGCACGTGTTCTTAGCCGAGGTCCCACAGGGCAACGTTCTGCTTTGTTTCGGCTCTCATCCTGTACACAGGTGTCCTTTTCATTGTCTACTTAGTGTCATTTTTTTTGCATTTTTGTGCTTTTTCTTGGTGCTTTTGCTGCTTCCCATGGTCCCCAGGTGTGGTGCTCTGGCGCTGTCTAGTTTTCCAAAGTGCAAGAAGGCTGTGAGGCACCTTACAGAGAAAACGTGTGTGTGAGATACACTTTGTTCAGGCGTGCGTGGCAGTGCTGTTGGCTCTGAGTTCAGTGTTAATGAATCAACAATATATATTAAAGAGGGTGTCAAACAGAAACACACAGAATGTATTAAGCAGTTGGCAAAAACATGTGACCAGAGGCTCACAGGAACTTAACCCTGTAATTTCCCCAGGAGCAATGGTTTAGTATTCACTAAATCAGTGTTCGCAGCAATTTTATAGCATATAGCTGCCCCAAATAACGAGAATCAACTCTAACTGCTAACTGAACAAATGAATACAATAGATATGGCAGCATTTGTTCATGAATTGAGTTTTAGGCTTGAACAATTGCATTGATGGTGGCATCGTTTATGGGGATAGGATATTCTGAAAAAAGAACAGGTTTGATAGGAAAGTGCAAAATTCCAGTTCTTCATGTTTCTTCTGAGATGCCTGTGAGATATCCAGGCAGAGATGCCAAGTAGCCAGGTGGATATAGGATTGATGATGCTGAAGAGAGGAGAAAACTGAAGACCTGACGGAGGTAAGAAAGAATGGGACCCAGGGCACACTTCAGGGGACCAGTCTTTGTGAAGACGAGTGATCACCACCCTTGGCACATGCACACGCACGCACGCACGCACACACTCACCTGTATCTCTGTGACTGATACCACAAGTTAGTGTAAGACTCTTCATGTATTCCTGTCATCTTACTGATTTGGACTAAAAGTTCTAACAGAATTTGAAGAGCTACAGATATTTTGAATCTTGCTTCTCACATCCCTCAGTTTACATCCTTCTTTTTTCTCATGTTTCAACCTTCGGACCTTTGCACTTGATTTTCCCTGAAGCTACCCTTCTGGGGTTCTCCTAAGCCTCTTGCTGACTCTTAGTTCTTTATAGGGACTTATTTCTGTTCCCTCCTCCCAGCTTCTAAAGATTTGAGTCATGTCTTTTTTCCACCCAAGGCACTGAAGGCTGAGAACTGACCTGGGACGACTCTAGCAAAGTCCCCTGAGCATCCACTGCCCACAGGAAGCGCAGGGCTCGGTTCACAGTCAAGGCTGTGGTTTCCTTAGAAACTTCCTTCCTGGAAGTTCTGTGTTCACATGGTTTCATCAGTGCTCAGAATTCACTTGAGGTATGACTGTGCTAATAATTTTTAAAAATTTACATACTCCCAAGGATATCCACCTGTCAATCTACTGTAACACAAGACATCCGTGAACCTACTCTGTGTTCTGTGAGCTGCTTTAAACATATTACCTAATTTATTCCTCATATCCCACGATGAGGAAATATCATTATTCCTAGTTTACAGGTTGGGAAACTGAGCCTTTGGGGTCTGATAAGTCAAGGAGACAGGATTTGAACTCACATCAAACTCTAAAGCCTAAAATCTTCCCATTCTTGCCAGGCTGTGAAGTAGACAGTGGTGCTCTCACAGCACATCTTTTCGGCCACCATTTTATTCCATGGTCCGGCTCCCTAAATCCACCGAGATTGCCGTGAAGAAAAATACCGATGCAAATCAACTCATGTCCCCACCTCGCTCAGTGCCTGACCAGTAAACATCTGCCCGGGCCCCCAGATCGTGCGTCCTCTTTGTGAGAACCCACTACACACTGCCATTTCGACCACCCAGGTCAATCTAAGTAATAGGAAAAGTATGTGGGTGGAATTATTTTAAGTCCCTCGCAAAATCTTTGGCACACTGTGAAAAATGGTTTTGTAGAAGAAGCCTCGTCTCTGTCAAGGTGGGAAATAAACTATGAGCTTCAGAACGAAGAAATAACACAACAATGATTGGAAAGGGGGCCATCATAGGTCAGAGCACGCCTGCTCATGGGTGTACGTGGGTGGTGGGGAGGGATGGCCTACTGCTTTAGGGACTGGAAAGAGACCAGTAGGACCCAAGTACAACCAAGAAAAGAGAGCTGGCTCAATGCAAGTCAGAGAAGCAGAGAAGAGCTCTCAAGCACCCCCTACACTGCTGGTGGAATGCAGTTTGGTGCAGCTGTTACGGAAAACAGTATGGAGATTCCTCAAAACACTAAAAATAGACTTACCCTATGATCCAGCAATCCCACTCCGGGGCATATATCCAGAGGGAACCTTAATTCAAAAAGACACCTGCACTTCAACGTTCATAGCAGCACTATGCACAACAGCCAAGACATGGAAACAGCCTAAACGTCCATCGACAGATGACTGGATAAAGAAGATGTGGTATATGTATACAATGGAATACTACTCAGCCATAAAAAATAATAAAATAATTCCATTTGCAGTAACATGGATGGACCTGGAGATTGTCATTCTAAGTGAAGTAAGCCAGAAAGAGAAAGAAAAATACCATATGATATCAGTTATATGTGGAATTGCTAAAAAAAAAAAAAAAAGACAAATGAACTTGTTTATAAAACAGAAACAGAATGACATAGAAAACAAATTTATGGTAACCAGGCGGGAAAGGGGATGGGAAGGGATAAATTGGGAGTACCAGATTTGCAGATACTAAGTAACATATATAAAATAGATAAACAGGTTTACACTGTATAGCACAGGGAGCTATATTCAATCTCTTGTAGGAACTTATGGTTAAGAATATGAAAATGAACATATGTATGTTCCTATATGACTGAAGCATTATGCTGTACAGCAGAAATTGACACAACATTGCAAACTGACAAACTGACTATACTTCAATAATATATATATACAAAAAAAAAAAAAAAAAGCCTGTGAGTGAGTTGAGGGGGATCGAGAGGCTCTCTGCCTGCCTGTGGTAAGTGTGAGCCTGGAACTGGGGCCAGAGTGCAGCCCGCAGTAGGATGACAGATGTGGCAGGCAGAGAAGGTGTGGACAACGTTGTCAAGCTCAGAGAGCCACGTGAGGATGGCCAGGGCTTTCTCTGAAACAAGAGAAAGGAAATACAGAGGCCAACTAAGAAGTGACTGATACCAAAGATCAGAGCAGGTTGGATGTCATTCCACTTGCGATCCCTCTTCCTCACCAGGAGGACAGAGTTAAATTGCTATAGATCAATTTACACTTTATTCTGTTTTAATAAAGAGGGCTCTGATTTTTTTTTTTAAGCAGATGTGATTTGATTATGTGCTAATCTCTGCCCAATTATTAGTGTTACTCAGACTGTCTCCAAAGCACATCAAAACAACTAGTTAAAAAGGAATAATTAAGTAAAATCCATTTTGGCCTGTGTCAGGGGCATCCCTGGGGACCCTGGATTTCACAACCTCGACATGACATTCAAATCACCTTGTGTGCACAGGCACAGGCCCAAGACAGTGATGGCCAGATTCTCAAATTTAGCTTCTCACAAACCCATCAGCCTCCACAGAGGCAGGGGAGGAGAGGGTTTGGTGGTGAGGTTTGTCTAATTAATGGCAAAAGCGTGGGAGTTCAAACCCACACCACTCCCCAAATGCTTCATCTCCCTTTCAAACAAGTTTTCTGAACAAAGAGTTTGGTAATTTGCAGCAGCACAAGGCAGAGGGGGTGGAGGCAACATAATTTTCACAACACCCCAGTGCCTGTGTGCACACACATGTATACACACGCGGGAGCACACAGAGCACACGGCATTCAGGGTACACCTATGCTAATGTGAGATTTGATGGAGAAGAGAAACCTCACTTCAGAAAAGTTTAAAATTAAGGTTCTGGATACAATTGCTACCCAAAATCACCTGCTCCAGAGCCAAGATCATTACCATAACTATTACTGTTAATATTAATAACAAAAAATAGGATTTGCATAACACTTTACATAAATTATCTCATTGGGCTTTGAAAGAGTTTGCTAACATTTCCAACAAATGGCCAAGCCACCGGGAACAAAAAGCAAAAGCCTTTGTATCAGGGGCTTCCAAGATTTCTGTCACCGAAGACCTTTTTTATTCTTTTCCTTACAAGGTTTCTTATTTTTAATTATTTTTTTGTCTAACTGACAACCTTTATTAAAGAATATTCCATTTTCCTATCTTGAGGAATTCCTCAAAGAACAATCAGTATGCAATAACCCGCATTACCTAACTGAGCTAATATAGCTCATGAAGCTGGTGTTTAACTTAAACTCTGATGCCGCAGCATCAGGAAATCAGTTTTACTTTGGCTTTCTGATGCACTGAAGACCACTTTAAGGTCCCCACCACCCCCGTCCAGGACTTGTAAAGAGTCCTAGGGCCCTAGGAAGGGAAGCACTGATTGAAATCTAGATAATATTTTCTTCTTCCCCTTTCTTTTTTTTTTTTTTTTTTTTTGTAAGAAAACTCACAAGTCTCCTAGACATCACAAAGCAATTATTTGACGGCACACACACGAGAAGGGACGCAACACACTAACCACTGCCAATACTCCTGTCCCATCTAAACGCACTCTGGCCTGACCAAGCCGTTCCGAGCAGTAACTATCCAGCAGTGCTGGGCGCCGATGCCAATTTGTTTACCTTCCTACCCTGCATGTCTGTCACTTCTTAGTGAAAACAGAGGAAAGTTTCTGAACTTCGTGAGCCCTCTGTTTCTTCATCTGGAGGATGGGTTCATAACTGGCTCACCTTTTAGGACTACGTGGGGCTTCTGTGAGCAAATGTATGTAAGGAGCTTCAGACGGTGTCCGGCACGTGGCAGGTAAGCAATACCTTTTACCTATCATCGTCATCATCATCTCACACTTTTCAGGACCTGTGGCTGGTTCCCAAGCTTTTCAGAGCCATGAAAAGGAAAATCTAGTCATTCATGGAATGTGTTTTTCATTCAACCTCTTGGTCCCAACGTTGTTAGAATAACTGCATCTCTGCTGAGATCAAATCTAAAGCAGCATGCAGAGAAGTCACGGATGAAGGCTGTGGGGGCAGAATCGCCTCTGTTCAAAGAACTTTTCTAGCTCTGACCAGCTAGGGAGAGCTGGATGTAACTTGGAGTGTGTTAGTCAACCTCTCTAAGCTTCAGCTTCCCCTTCTGTAAAACAGAACTCATGACTATCTGCTGAGGCCCTGGAGAGCTCATGAGAAATCCCCTCCCTCTCAAAAAAAAAAAAAAATTAGCTATCATGATTACTATCCGTTAACATATGAAAGTGTATTTGCTGGATCTAGTCCCTGGTGCGAAATAGAAGACTTCTGAAATCCAAATACATTCCTATTTACCAAGGCAGAGCACTCAGATAAACCAATAATTAGCCTTGGAAATGGGAAGCTAAAAAGCAGTGTTACTGGTGAATTTGCTCGCTTCTCTTTTCCCCTTGCACACATTGACTGCGGCTTGATCTTGAACGATGTCAGTTTACATCACCAGCTTCAGCAGTTTAACTGATCCACTTAAGTTATTTTGCCGGTTGCTTCAGTTAAAGGACTGATGAGTGGTCGGTTAGCCCCTGGCCAATTTAGTCAAAAGCATACAACTGGTTTTTCCCTAACGGTCCCATCCTATCACAGGTCCTGCTGGAGACCCAAGGAGAGAAGAAATCCCTGGCAGAGATGACGAGCCACTTCCTTGTGCCTAAGACTGCTCAGCTGATCCCCACGTCCAGCCCCTCCCCGGACCCCCTCGCTCAGCCACTGGCACCCTGTGCTGACTGATCTCTCCAAACCAAATCTGACACGGAGGGCCTCCTCCTTTCTTCCTGACTCTAAACTGAAGCCTTTATGGACCTGCTCCGTGTTTCTAGGGGGCAAACCAAATCCTACCTAAATAATAAAAAGTGGGAAAGTTTCCCCAGGCAGACTGCCTCTTCCGCACCTTGATTAGCAGAGCAAAATGTAGACATAAAATGCAATTGGTTTTTTTTCCCCCAGATGCTAAAAATGTCAGCCTTGATTTACCCCGACACTCTGACTGACTCACGGCAGACATAAATCCTTCACGCCCGACGCAATCATTTTTTGACCTGTTCAGTGGTGGAGAGAAGGGAGGGCCTGGCGTTTATCTTCCTGATGCCAGCACCTCCAATCGCAATAACTCTTCCTTCATCTACCGCTGAGAAGCAAAGGCAAGCAGAGTGAAGGCAGCAAGGCACGTGTTTATTATGTTATTTCTGAAGCATCATGCAACAAGGGGTTTTTCTTTAATTTACTAAGGAGGAAAGGGAAGAGGAAAATAAAAAAGTATTTTATAGATCGATTTTCCCTCACCTGACCCACAACTGCACCTCATCGCTGCCTCGTCCTTCATTAGGAAAATATTGGAATAGCTTCCACATGGGAAGCAGCTGTCTTACTACTGCAGGGGGGGAAAAAAAAACCTGATGCTTTTCTGCCAGATACTTTCCCAGGTGGCACATGTGAGGTTCCACGGACTGAGAGCATAGTGAAAACTCCCATTGTGTGTCGTTTGCTCAACACAGGCAGGTGGCCTGTGGGTTTGGAAGCACTGTCCCCAGAAGCTTGGCCTATTATGCACATCCATTAAGCAAATGGACGTGACTGGTTTAATGTGGAAGACGTGGGGTCGGACCTCGCGTCAGCCCCGCACTAAGTGGACCTATCATTTCTTTCTTCGTAATTCGGTCCCCGAGTCTTTCAGACAGTTCCTGCCCCTCACCTCTTCCCCGAAGGGGATCTGGTTGTTATTTTGAAATGCTCTGCGCTCTCCTAAAGCAAGAAAGAGAGAAACTGATGGCACTCCTGTCCCTGCTTTCCACGGCAGCGAGCCAGAAAAATGATGCCACTGCTCCCAGAAAAGATGGTCTCTGGCCTTCCCAGCTCACAGCGTGTACCACCTGCATGGGCCACCTCCATCTCCCACGTAGCAGCGTGGCAGGCTGACTCCTCATACACATCCCTCTCCAAGGCCATGATGGCCGAGAGTCCCTTCCTAGTGTTCCTGTTTCTCCTTTAACTCCTGTCTTTTGTCAGAGAGGTTTTCTTTATCATCTTCTTTTAGTTGAGTTGTTAGCCTGAGAGTTTAATGGCAGAAACTATAATCACATGCCTGGCATAGGGTGGGTGTCCAATAATGAACTACTGGAATGGGCTCTTGTCTTCCCATAGCCCCAGTCTTCCAAACCTTGGCCAAACAATCCTCTCATAAGAAAGACCCTCCTAAATTTTTCCAGAGTCAGATGCTTGAGAATCCTCCTCCTGCACGCATTTCCTGCACACCCTGATCTCCCTCTTTGTCTCCTCCTCTCCCACAGCCTACAGAGGTTAAGTGTGAAATTAATTCCTGGACCACTGGAGGAAGGCAAAGGCACACCTCTGCCATCTCTCCACAACCTCCCTCAGCAGGCCACCGCCAGCTTCCTGCCTACCTCTACCTGCCCACGGCTACTTCAGGAGGGCTGTGCCTGATTACAGTCTCGTGGCTCTCTGGAACACAGGGTGGTCTCAGAGTTGAGAGCTCAGGATGCCCTGGAGTTCCACGTGCAGCACTGGCTCCAAGCCCCTAGTCAAGAGGACCTCCGACTTGGCCTTCCAGAGAAGGAGGAGCTGCAGGAAAGTTGTACCACTTTATAGCATCAGAAATAAGGATGTGTTTAGGCACTAAGTGGGCATACATATGAGTTCTTATTTATCCACAGACCAGGGCAACACTACAGGTAAGTTTTTCCTAACGTTACAAAAGGTGAAGTTGAAGGCTGGCGACTTCACTTGTGGCTCTCTGGTTGGGGATGGTTCCGATGACCCTTTACCTAACCCCACAGCTTTCTCCTGGCTCCAGCTGGTCAAGGGGAGAAACAATGCCACGAAAACCCCCTTTGCTCCTGCTCCAAGTGGACCATGAAGACCCACACTACCTGCAGAGATGAAGGGGACCTTCGGGTGCTGTCCTAGGTTGTAGCTCAAAATATACTGCCAACCAACCTCCATCCTGCATATCCAAGAGAGAAGGGGAAAAAAATTCACACCAGCACTTAAGATATTATGGGAACCGTGTGACACGCTCTGCCAACCAGCCCCTGGCCTTGGAATCCGTACATTATTTAATGGGAGGGAAGACATATCCTAAATGAGCCAGAACAGTTGCTCAAGGGGGGTGTCGGGGGAGAGGGTGGAAGAGGAAGGATTGTGTGTATATTTTTTTAATTTCTCAGACTGTGCCCCTTAGTTTTGTTTCTTATTTAGGATACAGCATTAATCATGCTAATATTTTACAGCCGGGCTTCACTCTTTAGTCATTACTTTAATCAAACCCATCAGCGAACGAAGGAACACGTTACCAGGTGGGAATAACTGCTACCGCTCGCTGTTAATTACTTTGCATTTTACAGCAATCAGCAGCAGGGGCTGAGATCATAATAAATTCATGACTTATGGGCCCATAAAATCATTACCGTAGGAAAATATGTTTTATCGGGGATTCGATGGGCTGCTGCTCAGAGAGAGATTTCTTGAAGGAAATGACACCCATGAAATTAAACTGATCTTAGCAGTCAGCAGAAATGCAAATGCACAGAGAGCAGAATTTTACTGTGGGAGAGAGGCTGGCGGGAGCAGGGACTGGGTGCGGGTCGAGGCGAGAGGGGTGTGGCTATGAGAGGGGCGGGGCCCCGAGGTGCTGCGCGAGGAGGATGCGCGACCTAGAGGCTCCTGGGCAGGAAAAGCTCTTAGAGAGCAAAGAAGGCAAGAACCTCAGTGAACCCGGGCTGATCTGGAAATCTGGGAGAGCAGTTCTTTTACTACATCACAGGCTTTACCCTCTCCCATCCTCCTTTATTTCAGCCGACTTTTTCTCAACGCCTTGCATATCTGACTTAGGTGGTCTCAGGTGCCCCGAGGATGGTGATGTTAAAGGCAAAAGGACAAGTCAACAAATCATCCCTGGGAAAGCCAAAAAGAGGGGGTTGGGGGGAGAGGGGAACTCACGGTCTTCTCCCCCGTCCTCAGGCAACTCAGATAAGCTGTTCGGATGGACCGCAGCACTCTTTAACTGAGGCAACCCTGCCCTGGCTTCTAACCCCCACGGCCACCCAACATATCTCCAGCTTAGCTATACGGGACTCTGTGTTCTAAAAGGTTGTCTCTGGCCTGTGGGAAATGCTCTCCAAGGAGGCTAATTAAAGCCCTGGTGTTCGTTTTATTTGGGGGTTTCTCTATCTTCAACTTTCTCCCAAGATGCTGTCATGCCATTTGTTTGGAAGTAACTGTTTCCCTTTTCCTTTGCTTCTTCCAATTATGCTAGACAAATACAGGCCCTTATTTAGTGTTATTTAAGCATGAAATTATAACAGATCCTTTTAAATGCTGAAGCACTAAAAATAAGTCCCTTTATCAAGGCACATCAGGACCAGCTCTAGTAGCTCATTAATTTCTGTAACTTAGACAAGTTGAAATTCAAACAAATTCCAAGAGCTTTCAGTGGAAGGTTTATTCATTCTTCCTGGGATGATCACCATCCTTGTTTATCATTATCATTATTGTTCTCATTTCTAAAGGGCTAGGGAGGGGCTGTCCTCTCAACAGGGTGAATAGCGCAGCTGACAGGGATCAGTTGTCACCAGAGAGATGACAAGGAGCCAAAGGGAAGTTGGAAGCCAACTCTCACCCCTTACTAGTTGTGAGGGGTCTTGGGGAATTTATTTAACTTCCTGGACCTGAGTCACTGATTCTGTAAAATAGGAGAAGTGATACCTCCCTTTAAATAGAGTTCTGATGGAAACGAAATGAGCTTACTGTGTATGTGGAGCACAGAGCAAAACACGAGGCAGGGCTTCTGACAAAGTTGATCCACTTCTTGGAAACTCCTTAGCACCCTACCTCAAGGCTGGTCAAGGTCAAACCGCCCTCTCCCTGAGGGAAATCAGGAGGCTGGGGAGCTGGCCAGGAGAGCTGGTCCACGGGATCCTTGCACAGCAGCTGCCCATTCCATGATAAATGAATGGTGTGGGGCATCTGGCCATGTTCCCACCTGTCACTGCGACTTTCAGGAATATGTACTGCGCTCCTAGGTTCTGGGGAGATTCTGAGCATCCTAAGAGAGAGATTCGCTTCAGGAGCAAGAGACAGGGACAGCAGGCTCTAGCCTCCCTGGGACAGATGGAGATGCTCTGAGACGCTGAGCCTGGGCCCCAGGCTGTGCTGTCTCCTTTTCTCCCTTATGGCCTCCGCACTTGCATTTACACCTTTCTGAAACTCTTCATAATAAAAAGAGGGAGGCCCCTTGTCATCATTTACCCCAGCATACTATCCTCCACAACCAAGGGATGGCCACAGACATCCCCTCACCCCACCCACCACCACCCACCCCTGCCCATAGGCAGTGCTGGCAGCAAAGTTCAGCAAGGGATCCTGCCCTCCCCTAACTTCAAAAGATATTAACTGCCTTCATTGCCAATAAAAAAGCAAAGCTAGACCTGCCTCCCCTGCTTAGTTCCTTCCCCCAACCCCCAGCCCAGTCCACTACCACAGCTCTGGGGAAAGAAAAACAGATGAGGAGCCATGGGCAAAATTAATCATTTTAATCAAGAAACCAAGAAATGCAATAACCCAGCAGCCTTTCATCCCTCTGGAGACCAGAGTTCCAATATGATTCTGGATCACGAGTGAAGTGAGTTAGATGGGTGTTGACCTTTTAGCCATGTATGTGTCCTTGATAAGTTGTAAAAGTGAGCCCCTTACAGTGGGCTCAAATAAACTAAGAGAGGAGGCAGAGATGTCCATGCAGTTTTCACCTCATTTCAGTTTTCTGAAGCCACATTGGAGCAGCTGCGGTACAGTCAAAAGAAGAGAAGTACCTGAGTCAGCACAGACAGGTCCAAATCCTAGCTCTGTCAAGTGCTGGCTACCTGGCTTTCAGCGAGTTACTCAAGGTCCTCAGTTTCCCCATCTGAATTATTAAGATTATGCATCTACCTTTCAGGATTGGTATAAAGGATTTAATGGTTAATAATAATAAAATATCTATAACAGGATATTCACAAATGCTCATGGCTATTTAGATTAGCACCTTATTACTAAATTAGCACCTTGTTACTGAAAAGGCTCCAAGGAGCTACTGTAATGAGTGTGAGTGAGGATTTCAGCCTGTGTTAGCAACCCCAAAACAGTTTGAGCTCTAAAGACCCAATATGTGGTACCGGAATCCCTGTTTCTATTAGGGTCCTTTGGCTACAAGCAGAAGAAACTTATTCGAGACATCTTCCATTAGGAAATGTATTTATTAATAGATAACACATAGCTCAGTAACTTCACTGTAAATCTCAGCCATCTTTAGATGCCTTTATGAGGGATTTTTAAAGAGATTTTACTTTACCATTGTTGAGTCATCAAAGGAAGACCCAAGGGCCAAGGGAAAGAGGACTTAACGCTCCATGTCTCTCTGTGTCTTCCATGTCTTCACGTTTGTGCGTAACATATTTCCAGTCATCTGAACGACCACACATTTATCCATCATACACACAGCACAGAGGTGCTGTTCCTCAGACGTGAGGCACATGTGCCACTTTCTGTTTTCTGTATGCTGTATAACACCTCAGTAAATATACTGAATGGTACTGATTGTTTAAACAGAAAACTTCCGTTACTGACATGAGCATGGGGATGAGAGTAGAACTTTTTCTTTTAAAGGGAAAAAGGAAATAATGTCATCAGATACCTATTTTGTGCCCTGAATTATGCTAGGGGTTTACACATACTTGTCACAACAACCTAGCCTCAACCCTAATAATAACCTCAGAGGTAGGGAGGTGAAGATACTAAAGGACCTGAGCATGCTACTGTGTGTTATTAGAAGGATGACAGAGAGAGAAAGAGTGAAAACCAAAGAGAAAGGGAAGGAGAGAGGGAGGGAGAGAGGAGGAGAGGGAGTAAGGGTAGGAAGAAAGGAAGGAGGGGGAGGGAGAAAGAAAGACTTTAAAAATCAGTAGAGATAAGTAAGTTTGGGTCTTAAAAGCAACCAGCACAATATCAAATATACCAGCACAGTATCACTATATCCAATGAAAGGCAGGAAGGAAGAAAAAAGAAACAACTTTGGTTTCAGTTATATACATATATATACGTGTGTGTGTGTGTATGTGTGTGTTGGATTGTGATGTAAAATATATTTTTAGGTCAAGAAAGTTTGAAAGCCACTGTAGTTAAGTTACACTGGCAAATAAAAGCAAAAATTAACAAACCAAAAAAAAAAAAAAAAAAAAAAGAAAGAAAAAGAAAAAAGAAACAAAGGACAGTAAATGGAAAAAATCAGATGACAGAACTAGGTCCTAACATAATAGAAAAAATATAAATTAAACTCAATTAAAATGTAGAACCTCTCTTTTTTTTAATCCAACAATGTATTGACTACAAGACACAGACTTAAAAACAGATAGATTAGAAATAAAAGGATGGAAAAGATGTATTAATAGAGTATGAACCAGAAGAAAGCTAGCAGTGATCTTAATATTTGGACAGGATAGCATTTAAAGCTAAAAAATTTGAAAGGAACAAAGAACATCAACAATTCATAAAAAAGAGAAGGTACAGCCAACATAAATGTATGTATCTGCTACAGCTTCAAATACATAAAGCAACAGTTGTCTAAATTACAGGATGAAAGAAATTAATCAACAATCGTAGTGCGGTGGATTTATTACAAACCAGAATATCAAACAGAAGAAAGCAGCAGAGCTATCAGAAACCTAAATAACATAATTGGTTATTTAGCATAAATAATATATGTGGGAACTCCACCCCAATAAATAGAGAGTATGGTTTTCATCACACCTCAGTTACCACCTCAGGCCACATATTGGACCACTAATCTCAATCCATTACTGAAGAACAGTATCAGACTTCAACAATAATGAAATACTGTCAGAATTATCTACAAAAGGATGACTTATACAACGTATTTGGAAATGAAATCACATTTTATTAAATAGTTCTTGGGTTAAACAGAAAATGACAGAGGGAATTAGAAATATTCAGGACTGTATGATAATTAAAACACCTTCCTGTCAAATTCTGTGGGACATCAGTAGGGCTGTGCTTAGAGGAAAATTTATAGTTTTAAATAAATTATCAGGAAACAAGAAAAGATGGAAGTAAAATTAGCTTAGCATGCAACTGAACAAGTTGGGAAAAGAGCCTTAGAGCAAACCCAAGGAAATAAAAAGTAAAGAAACAGCAACAGGGCAAAAATCAATAGAGAAGATTCATGGCTACAGAGATTAACAAAGTCAAAAGACATTTTACTTATTTCATCATGAATATAAAATATAGATTTCTGGCGAGGAAAAAGGAAAAGTTGCACGCCCTCTCCATGAACAAAGGATGGATGGATGGAAAGATGGAAGGAAGGAATTAAGAAGAGCTGTAAGTGAATATATTTGAAAGCATTAATAAAATGAGTAAAAGGCTAAAATAATTTTTCAATGCCAAAATTATAACAACTAGATTTGGGGAGCTTAAAGAGACCAATAAATATTTTAAAGAGCTAGAAAAGAAATTCGGTAACTTTCCTGACCTAAAACTAGCCAGACAGTTTATGGGAGAGTTCTATGAAATTCTCAAGGAATGATGAATTCCTGTTTTAAGTACTGCTTCTGAAAAATAGAAAATCTAGCTCATCTTATGAGAAAAAAAAATGCAATTCTGATTCCAAAACCAGATAAATACAAGAAAATTCTAGAGCCATTTCACTTACAAATTTCAATAAAAAGATACTAAATAAAATCATAGCTAGCAGAACCAACAATGTTATGTGTGTGTACATGTGGGCATATCAAGCTGAAGTGAAGTTATCCAGGAATGCATCAAAAATCCAACATCATCTATTATGTTCAGGAGGAAGAAAAATATATAATAATTATGTATGAATTATTAAAATGTGTTCAGAAAGAAAAATATGTAATAATTATACATAAATTATAAAAATAATACCAATATACTAATATCAATTGATTCAGAAAGAGCAGCTGATAAGGTTTAACACCTACGATGATGCGTTCCATCATTACTACTAATTTCACTTAGTACAGGAGGTCAACGTTACAAGGAAAGTGAAAGAAAATAAGAGGTTATGAGGATTGGAAGGCGGTGCTGAAATTGTCTTCTAGGTAAATGTGATAAACTACCTTGAGGAATCCACACACCAACAGCTGCCAGAAACAAGATCAACCTACAAAAATCAAAATAATTTCTCTGGACTGGGAAAACCCAACTAGAAAGTGTCATTTTGAAAGTAAGAAGATACCAATCACAACACCAACAAACAACTACAAAGTATCTAAGAGTTAACATCACCAAAAGCATACAAGACCTCTACAAAGAAAATGCAAAACCTGAATGAAAGACATAGGAGAGGATACTGTGCATGTAATAAATGAGGAAATTTCATGCTCCTGGGACAGGATAATTTAATAGTAAAGATGCTGATTATCTCTGAATCAACATATAAACTAAAGCAATTGAATTAAAATCTCAAGTCAAATTTCTGTGAAACTTGATCAACACAGCCTAACATGCATATGGAAAAATACCTCTGCTGATGGATAAGTCACGGTTAAAAAGACTGACTAGGGGGGACCTGTCCTGCAAAATACTGTCAAAAGATCACAGTTTAAATAAAAACCTCTGGTATTAACATGAAACCAGAGCAAAAGAACTAAAGAGAAAACTCAGATCTATGACATTATAGGAAGATAATACACACACAGTAAAGGGATTCTACAGATCAATGAAAAAAAGTTATTTAGTCCTTTAGCAGAAATTGATTCACCAGAGACGATTATAACTGAATCCCTAATTAATATCATATAGAAGTACAGGAGAACATCTATGTGATGTAAGAATGTAAAACTTTCTAAATAAATTTTCTAAGTGTAAATCCTAAAACAGTCACTCTGAATTTTATGATAACAAAATTTATTATTTCTGTTCATTGAATGACATCATGGGCAAAGCTAGAAAACAAGACATTTTTCAATGTTTGAAACTGTAAGAAATTAATATCTAGAAACTAGAAGAATTACAAATTAACATCAAGAGAGCATCTCCATTAGAAAAGCAGGCCATTCATACAAATAGACAATTTGTAAAAGAGGAAATCCAGAACCTGAGAAGCATATCAAGATACACTCAAACTCATCAGTCGTCAGAAAAATGCAAATTAAAACAACATTGAGATTTCACTCTATGCCAATCAGAATAGCAAAAATTAGAAAACTGGATAATGCCAAGCACTAGGGCCAGGAATACAGGTATATTGGAAGTCCCCTACATTGCTGTGGGGAATGCAGACCAATTTTCAGGGGAGACAGTCTTGCTTTACGTAGAAAACTAAACACACAGATCTTATGACTTTGCAAGTCTGTTCCTAGATTACATCTCTAAAAGGAATTTTCACACGGGTCCAGGAGGGGACATGTTCACGATGTTCAGTGTGAGGGTTACTTGCAGGCTATGCGAACGGCAGCTCCTGGAGGGGTGCAGGTGACAACCTAGCAGGCTGCACACAGAGACCTGAGCTTGGCTGTCCCTCACTGGGAGAGGGAGTAAGTAAGACGCGGAGGATGTGCACTGTGTGGTATCATGCATGCAGCTTTAGATGCAACAGATACACATATACATTCTGTTGCTATCAGGTTCTTTTCCCCTCGCAGAAAGAATTCAGAGACGAGACACGGAGGTTAAGAAAGTCAAGTGGGGATGTATTAAGGGATGGATTGTACACTCTCAAGGGGAGAGCGGGCGGGCTCAGGTGAGCGGCTGCCCTGAGTTTCTTTGGTAAGTTGGTTATACAGAGTGTAAAAATGAATGGGCAGAATATTCGTTGGGGAGGGAAGGGTTTGGGTTGTAATCTCTGATTTTCATCAACCACCTTCCCAAAGATAGAGATTTTTGCCCTTATTTAGTCTGGATCAGAAGTGTCATGGCATCAGTGCATGACGGGTACTTCTAATCTGCAAGGCTAATTTTACTGTAATGAGGGCATCATGAGCAAAATGTCACATTCAGACACTGGAGATTCCTGCCTTTTCCCACCTTCTTTTGTCAGCCTCCAGGACACTTGTCACCCCCAAATGTGTGACTGATTATCAGCCCAGAGGTTCCTGCTTTTCTTTATCTGTCCAGGGACCCCTGTTGTTTACATGATGTGTGGTTTCCTGCACTTGCCCCGTGTCCCTCTCTTTTTTGCCCAATTCCTGCCATTTGGCCCATGTGCCCCTTTCTCTGCTCATGTCTAGCTATCTGCCTGCTCTAATAATTCCAACATGAAGAGGTCTTAAAGCATAGTACTTAGTGGGAAAGTTAGAAATACAAGCTTATACATAATACATACCTTCCAAAAACTGCATGCACATAAAACAAAAACAAACATTTTATAAGAACACATGTAAATAAATTGAGACAGTTTAAAGGTGGATCACTGCCTCTGGGAAGGAGAGGAATGGAGGTTGGATATGGGGATAAAATTAGAACACAAAATATAAAATAAGAGGGCCCTTCTCAGACTCATGATACTAAGGAGTATGAACAGTTCAGCACTTTGCTCCTGAAGACTGAACCAGAAGGAAGGGAGGGAGGGAGGAAGGAAGGATGGAAAGATGAGAGGGAGGAAGGATGGAAGGGAGGGAGGAAGGAAGGAAAGATGGAAGGAAGAGGGAGGGAGGAAGAATGGAAGGAAGGGAAGGTGGGAGGAAGGGAGAGTGGAAGGAAGGGAGGGTGGGAGGGAGGAAGGATGGAAGGATGAGAGGGAGGGAGGATGGAAAGAAGGAAGGATGGAAGAGAGGGAGGAAGGATCAAAGGGAGGAAGGGAGGGAGGATGGAAGGAAGGGAGAGAAGAAGGGAGGAAAAAGTTCTGAGAAGTTGATACTGGAATCACTCGTCCTCATTACTGTGTCAGCCATTTAGACCAAGAGTTGACTAACTTCTTCTGTAAAGGGCTAGATAGTAAATAGTTCATTCTTTGCAAGCAATATTCTCTGTTGCAACTACTCAACTCTGCCATTGTAGCAAGAAGGCAGCCATAGACAGTATCTAAAGAGCAAGTAGCCGTGTTCCAAGACAACTTTATTCACCAAAACAGCTAGTGGGCTGATGCGGTCCACAGGCCATAGTCTGCTGACCACTGATTGAGACTTTCAAGATTATAACAGGTAAGTACATTAAAGGACACCTTGTTACACAGACTGCCTTTATAGAACCAAAAATCTGGTTATGCGGCCTGAAAATTTCCAATGTACTTCTGTGAGTAATAGAATGGAATGAAGAACCAATACTGTCTCAAAGGACGCTTGGGTTTACAGTCAAGAGAGGAGATAGAGTTTGAAAGATCTCTGGGTAAGGTTATTCTTATTGAAACTCTACTAGCTTTTAAATTGCTATTTCCATGGGAGCGACCAAATCCGTAAGAGGCAGAAGCTACTCAGGGTTCTGAGTCCTATTATTAGAATTTTTATATAAGCAGAAAATGACAGATACCAGGATTCCACATTACAGTCCTGCAATCCTATAATATCTTTTTCTTCTGGTAAGTGTGTCTGACCAAAACATCTGAAGCAATGTGACGGTCCAGTAAAAGAGAATAGAGGTTTAAATGTCAGCTGAAACAATGTTCATTTCCTTTCAAAAAAAAAAAAAAATCATTTGCACAGCTCTCTAAGCCACCAAAGTGAACCTCCTGCACTTTGAAGTTCATCCAGAAAATCCTTTTGCAAAATATTTGCTGAAACACTGTAACGTAGGAATTGTAAGGGATTAAGGTCTGTTTGGTTTCTCCTCCCCCACACCTATCTTTCCCGAGCTGACTCGTGCAGCCCAGAAGGAAGCTTAAATCCACGTGTCTGAGATTCAGATTCCAAAATCAACATATCGCTCTCCCACTCCCACCAAAAACTAAAATGTTACTGAAATGTCTCATTTATAACTAAAATCTGCCTAAGTGAGCAGACCAACAGTTCTTCATACAATCCTGTTCGCTCCCAAACACCCCCAACAAAGTTCTCTTTCGTCCTTCACTTGTTCTAACGCAAGACCCTTGCACGGAGGTGTGGGTACCAGCACTCAAATCACCACCCAGCTTGGCCACTGACGCTCCTAGAGGGAACAGCTGTGTGGCAGGGACTCCGAGTGCAGTGGTGCAAAGAAGGGAGAAATGACTGTGGGCTACAATGGTCTGGGGAGATTCATGGAGGGGCCCACCTTTGCAGGGCAGAACATCCCAGAACCAAGACATCAAAGGGTGAGGAGACGCCTGGCCTGGAGAAATGGTATAAAGGTTCTATTTTAACTACAACAAATCAGAAGGTGCAAAAGCACCCACATTTAGGTGGTGACGTTTTTAAAAGCTTAAGGATTTCTCACCTGTTCCCTGTCAACTTTTGTTTTTATCCACTTTTCTCAACAGAAGCCCATGTCACGTGTATACACGTTGCAAGCATAGTACTTACAAGTCAGGTAGGTTTAAGAATTGCAGCTTTCTTAAACTGCCATTTCATCAAGTTTGAAAGCCTCCCGTCAGCTCTTGGATTCACACTGACCCTTATTCTATAGGGAACATACCTGGGTTTTATGTATAAACCAGCTCTTCTCTGCACTGAAGCTCAGCCCTTTAACCTCTGCCACATTACTTTTTTATACAACCTTTTTCAAATAACTATGATGTATAATGGAGGCTGTATTCAAATACGCCCAGCGTTGAGCTGGATAGTGAACCTACAAATCCAAGGTTTTCCATCCCTGCAACTCTTGAATTACTCCTTACTACAACAGGTGTCTATGATATGCAAATGAATGTGTGTGTGACAACACGTATTAAGATTCTGCCTTCCCTAACCGTGGCCCCAGCCACCTGTGCGCCACCCCCACCTCCCAGCTGTCTGTAAGCGCAGAAGACTGGAGGAAGTGTTGAAGCCACACAACATTTCTAACTGTATTATGGTAACAACCTCACGCTAAAGCACACTGTAGCCTGATTTTATAATGCACGTTACTTTTGTTTCGCTCCTGAGAGCACTCCCCCTCCCCCTCCAGTCCCTCTCATTCCAGGCACCAAGATGTTGGAAGGCGCAGCTCATTAACTCTGGGAGCAGAAGACTCCATCAGTGGATTACAAGGACATCAGTCTGCTGATTTACAAGGTCATCTAGAAAAAGAACACAGCCCCGTGCACATATCAAGACCCTTCCCAGAAGCCTTGGTCTCAGGACTTTCCCTACATGACGCCCTGACGACCCCACCCAAGAGAGATCATCTTCTCCAAGGCATTGGCCTGTTGTGACTCCCTTTGCCTGGCAAAGCAATAAAGCTGTTTCTTCTCTATCCTCCCAAAACTCTGTCTCCATTTCCATTTCAGCTGCAGGTACAGAAGACATTTTTTGGCAACAGTGAGAGAGGAGAGAGAGAACCACTGGGCGGATGACATGGAGACGAACATGGCTGCCACCGGTGCTGTGAGCGGAGAATTCTGGTTCTCCGCCCTTTGGGGCACACAGCAGAGTTACACGTCCTGACCCTTTTGTTAAGACAGGACCATGCAACTGGTTGTAGACCACGTGTCATTTCTAGGCCAGAATGACAAATGGGCAGTGTGAGGCCTACCAGAGCCCTTTTCTTTCCCTCTGACACGCTGGCCGGCACCACTCATATAAAATAGTAGCTTCCACGTCAGCAGTGATGAACAGAGCCTCCCTACCAACCGGGAGGGGCAAGTAGCTTCCACAAGAAATTTTCCTTGGCTGTGTTTAGCTCCTGAGACTTCAGGGAGTTTGTTACCATGGCACAACTTAGCACACCCTGACTGTTACATTAAAGGAGAGAGCGCATGGTTTTCTCCTTCCCTCTGACTAAGGTCCTTATCATCCTCCAAGACAAATGTGGAGGCTTGAAGAGAAGTTTTTTTTTAGAAACTGAGGAGACCAGCAAAAAAATGAGAGTGGGCTCCCTTCCCCTGTTGAGTATCTGCTTGGGGAACAGATGTGATGCCTATTTGAGGAACACAATGTCCACTGGCATATCAAGAATGTTAAGAAATTCCAGAATAAAAAAGAAAAAAAGTAAGATTCCTATGGGTCCATAGGAAAAACTTTGCAAGTTATCTCGGCTAATTCTATCCATGTGCAAATCATCAACACTGCAAATGTTCACCTGGGAAATGTGACGCCAGTCTTCCCTGTACGCAGGCTCTCCCTCTCCTCCACTGTCACCACACACACCTCACTTGGCTGAGCAGGATGGTAAGCAACAGTTGTAGATGAGCTATGTGTCTGTCTGTTAAACTCAGTCCCTCTTCCCCACATGCTGGACGATACAAAAGATGCAAAAGAGGATCCTGTCTCGTCCTCCAGGTAGACCCCTCTACCACAGTCAGTCTAGGAAACGGGACTAGGAAATTAAATAAGGCTGTACCGGACTTAAGAACTGAAGTGACCAAAAAGCTCTGAGAAAAAAACCTGTGACAGCATTCTAAGTCAGGAAGTTTGCACAAAATACGATGGAGAGCAGTAATCAGAGAACGGAAAAGCGTTTCACGCTTATATGGCACTGAGTTTGGAATGTTCACGAAAATAATTACATGTTTAGCTAAAAATAATGATTATTTTTTTCTAAAGCACTCAAGACCTCATACATCCAAATGAGTATTGTCATTCAAAGTGATCTCCAAGGCTACAACTCTTCATCCATTAACACTGCCGTTGCTCAAAATATTTTTGAAATTGCCTTGAGTCAGGGGATGAGCCACAGAATGAAATGTCTCTTTATAGCCACAGCTCAGCTTTGCCTGGATTATTTCTTTATTTGCCCTCATTCCCTCTCTTCTGACTTTATTCAGCCTAACTCCATATTCCTCCCTCCCATTCTATCAAGTAAGGCAAAAGAATTTCATGCTTGCTCTGGTAAAGTTCTCTCTGTGATTTGAGGGATATAAAGGGTTGGGAAGATGAAACGAGGAAGGAAGGGAGTTTTACACGGAGGGCCATTTGGACATTGCCCACTGAAAAGCAGTAAATTACTAACAAGGGCACTGCTCAATGACCATCACAAATGTGATCCCCAAAACTTTAATCCCTCTGATTTTAAAGAAAGCATTCTGGGCTATAAAATAAGTCTCAATAAATTTAAAAGGATTCAAATCATACAAAGTATGTTCTGTGGCCACAATGAAATTAAACTACAAATCAATAACCAAAAGATATATGGCAAATATTCCCCAAACATTTCTATACCAAATAACACAGTTCTGGGGGGAAAAAATGGTCAAATAAAAAAAGCAAAAGGAAAATTAGAAAGAATATTGAATTGAATGGAAATGAGAACACAACATGTCAGAATTTGTGGGATGCTGCTAACACAGTACTCATGGGGTATCTATAGCACTAAACGTCTATATTAAAAAAGAAGGAAAGTCATAAATCAATTACCTTAGTTTCAAACTTAATAAACTAGAAAGAGAAGAGCAAATTAAGCCCATAATAAGCAGAAGAAAGGAGTAACAAAGGTCAAAACAGGTTATCAAGGAAAATAGAAAACAAGAAAACAATAGAAAAAAAGCAATGAAACCATAAACTGGTTCTTTGAAAAACTTAATAAAATTGACAAACCTCTAGTAACACCGAGCAGGGGCAATAAAAAAAAGAAACACAAATTACCAATACTGGGTCTAAGAGGTAACGTCATTGCAGATTCTACAGATCTTAAAAGGGTAGTAAGAATATTATGAACAACTTTATGCCTATAAATTCAACAACTTAGATGAAATGGACAAATATCTTGAAACAAGCTCTCAACTTTACTCAAAAATAAATATGTAGCCACCTTGATAGTCAACATGAAAAGATGCTCAATGTCACTAATTATCAGAGAAATGCAAATCAAAACTACAAGGAGATATCACCTCACACTAGTGAGAATAATCATCAAAAAGTCTATAAATAATAAATGCTGGGAAGGATGTGGAGAAAAGGGAACCCTCCTACACTGTTGGTGAGAATGTATATTGGTGCAGCGACTATGGAGAACAGTATAGAGGTTCCTCATAAAACTAGAAATAGACTTACCCTATGATCTAACAATACCACTTCTGGGCACATATCCAGAGAAAATTCTAATTTGAAAAGATACATGCACTCCAATATGCATAGCAGCACTACTTACAATGTCCAGGACATGGAAACAACCTAAATGTCCATCGACAAATGAATGGATAAAGAACTTGTGACAGATATGGATATAGATATATATATAGACACACACACACAAACACACACACACACACACACACACACACAATGGAATACTACTCAGTCATAAAAATGAAATAATGCCATTTGCAGCAATGTGGATGGACCTAGAGATTATCATACTAAGTGAAGTAAGTCAGAGAAGACAAATATCACGTGATCTCACACATGGAATCTTAAAAAAAAAAAAAAAGATACAAAACAGAAATAGAGTCACAGACATAGAAAACAAACTTTTGGTTACCGTAGGGGAGGTAGGGGAGATAAATCAGGAGTTTGGGATTACCAAATACAAACTACTTTATATATATTAAAAAAAAAAATACAGCCCATGGGACAGATCTGACCCATTGCCTGTTTTTGTGTGACTTGGAAACTAAGGATAGTTTTTACCTGTTTAAATGACTGGGAAATAAAACCAAAAGAATAATGTTGTGCGAGATGTGAAAACTACCTGAATTTCAAATTTCAGTGTCCAAAAAGTTTTTCTGGAACATGGTCATGCTCATTTGTTTATGGCTGCTTTCATACTACAAGGACAGAGCTGAATAGTCCTAAGAGACTACAGAGTCTGCAAAACCTAAAATAGTTACTCACTGGCCCCTTACAGCAAAAAAAAAAAAAAAAAAAAAAATTGCCAATCCCTGATCTAGAGGACTAATGACCCAATTTCTTCCACAACAACAACAGCAACAAAATGCAAAGGGGACGAAAAAAAAAGAGATGAAAGGAAGACCAACAGTTTAAAAGACTTAAAAGATATATTTATTTTCAAAATATCAACTTTGGATCCCCACTCAAAAAAATGAGATACTGGAAATAAATCAGAAATGGGAGCAGTGGCAAAGATATCTGATGACATTAAAAAATTGTTCATTTTTAAAGGCATGGTAGTACTTTGTGGTTACATTTTAAGAAGTGCCCTTAGCTTTTAGAGAGACATTCTGAAATATTTACAGATGTTTGGATTTGCCTCAGAATAATCAGAGGACCGGGGGTTATTGGGTGTGGGTATGAGTGAAATAAGATTGGCCATATTATGAAAATTTTGACTGGAGGGTACATGGTGGTTCATCATACTATTTTACTATTTTCTCTACTTTCATATATGCTTGAAAATCCACGTAACTGATTTATTTTTAACTCTGTAATTTCAAAATAAACGTTTCTTAAAAAATCGGTTCAAGGGTCATTTTCTCTGGCCCTTGTAATCTAATGTCTCATTTTTGTGCTTCTGTAGAAACATGGAACTTGCCACATCAGTTGTTACTGATAAATGGTTATTTGGTTCCCAAAGACTATCAGTCCCTGAGGATGGGGACCATGCATTCTTTGACTTTGAGTCACAGAAAATGGCACACAACCTGATACATATTAGATCCTTAATAAATATTTTTGGAACAATAAAGAAAAAGAGAAGAGCACCAGTTAACTGTAGGACAACCACAGTAGCCTAATATACATGTTATTGGAGTTCCCAAAGGAAGGGAGGAGACAGAAAAATATTTAAAGATATAATGGCTGAAAATATTTCCAAGTTTAATGAAGACCATATATATAGATATAGATATACGTGCTTATATCTCCATGAAAATTAACATACCTAGCACACAAAAAGGCATTTTACCACACAATGCAAACAAATTTAGAGTAGACTGATTGTACAACCATCAAAGTTTCCAAGTTAAGGAAATAACGCCCCAACTTCTATTCAAAATAGACAATTAAGAGCTCATGTTGGACGTCATGCAAAGTGGGAAACCTCCATCCAATCAATTAAAAAATAGATGAGGTTTTATATATAAGGAAGAAGCAACCAGAAGAGTCAAAGAGATAAATTTATACACCAGACCATAATGTAGAATGAAGTCAAGATGAAATCCACCAAAAGGATAACTTAAATACCTACTACTGACAGCAAAACTACCCCATATATTAATGACAATAGCACAGTATCTGTAGTCCCTAACCTGCTTCTAAGATTTAGATCTTATTTTCAGCTGGCCCTTGGCATATTCATGGTCCCAAAATTTCTTAACTCAGTACTTCCACCTTATTACCTCACTACCCACATCACTACATCTAACTCCTGAACTCAAACTCCTTCACTGTGTATATTTCAGTCTCCATTAATGTACTCACTGCCTTCTGCCAGTCCACCTTGTTCTCATCTACAATTCCTCAGGCTTCCTCAAAACCACTGACCAAATCTTGTGGATTTTACCACTGAAATATCCTTCGTATCAGGTACCTTCCTCCCCTTCCTTCTATTCCTACTGCTTCTGGGCCTTCATCATTTCTTTTATTTTTACCTAATATAAACCTTTTACTGAAGTAAAGCACACACAAAGAAAGATGAACAAATCGTAAATGTACAACTCAAAAATTTTTAACAAAGTGAAGACATCTATTTAACCACTATTCAGATCAATATGTTGAATTTTTCCATTACCCTAGATGACCCCTTAGTGTCAGCTCACAGTAATTACCTGTGTCCCCAAAAGATATCCACTACTCTGAAAACTAACACTGAAGATTTTGCCTGTTTTTTGAACTTTGTACAAGTAAAACTATATGACGTAAGTCTTGTATCTGGCTTCTTTAGCTCTACATAATTGTTGCAAAATTCATCCCTGTTATTCGGAGTAGCCGTAATATGCATATCTCATTGTTGTGTATGAATATACCACAAATGTATGTACACATTTGACGGTTGGCAAGCATGTGGGTGGTTTCTATTTTGGGGCTATTATGAATAAAGTTACCATGAATGCAAAAAATAATAAAAATAAAAAAGATAAACAAGGTCCTACTGTATAGCACAGGCAACTATATTCAGTATCTTGTAATAAACTAAAATGAAAAAAAACTGGCAAAAGAATATATATTCTCAGAATAGTTACATACGTGTGTATGTATGTGTGTGTATATATATATAATATCTATATAACTGAATCACTTTGCTGTACACCAGAAACTACCACAACATTGAAAATCAACTATACTTCAATTAAAAAAAAAAAAGAAAGAATCTGGATAATCCCTTAAAGAAATATGTAGCCCTGAAAAGACCTATTTCTATTAAACAAATTGAATTTATACTTAAAAACTTACCCACAAAGAAAATATCCAGGCCCTGGTGGTTTCACTGGTGAATTCTAACAAATGCTGAAGAAATAATGCCAATTCTAAACCAATTCCTCCGAAAAAATTGCAGAAGAGGAAATACTTCTCAACACAGGCTATGCAGCAAATGTTACCCTGATACCCAAACGGACCAAGCATTACTAGAAAATGACAGACCAAAATCCCTCATTAACAGAGACACTAAATTTCTGAACAAAATTTTAACAAATCAATGATACATAGAAAAGATAATAAACTATGGTGAAGGAGAGTTTATCCCCATAATGCCATGTTGGTTTAACATTAAAAAATCAGTCGATGCAACTCACCATATTAATAAGGAAGAACCAAATGTGATCATCATCAACATAAGGAAAACAAGGGAAGAAATATCAAGGATGAATCCTAGGATTTGGACCTGAAAAAAATGTGTCAAATGGCACAGAAAATTTCAGTGGAACAAAAGAGATGCCCACCATTTAGTTCTGATATTCAGGAGAACATCTGTAGACTTTTCCATAAGTTTCAGTAGAAGGATGGGGAAAAGATGGCTGATTTGATGCTGGGGGCAGGGGAGGGAGGGTCATCAATATCACCCATAAGTGAACCATCACTGCTTTTCTACACAATCCCAACCTAAACCACAACCCTTGATGAGAGAAGAGTATTTCTCCCCACTCCCTACCTAGAAATAAACTACAACAGATAAATTTTCTGAGTCTTTAGCCAATATGAATTCAAGTCTTGGTCCTACATAAACCCCAATTATACTTATAAAGTGCTTACTGAGAAATAAGCTAGAGAAATTCTTAGCCACAAACCATCTTTCAGAACACAGGGATTAAGAGGAAGGAAATGTGGTGGTAAAGCACTAGCTGCTTTAGACCTAATTGACAAATTTAGAAACAAATAAATCACCAGGAGTAGATGGCACCCACCCAAGGGTCTGAAGGAACTCAAGGATGAAACTGCGAAGCTGTTGGCCAAATTATAACCTTGCAGTTACAAGTGGCCACATGCCACCGGAGTGGCAGATTGTCAGAGTGACTTCTCTTTGTAACGTGGGGCTGCAGAGGAGAGCTGAGAACCACAGACACATGGGTCTTACTTCCAACTCCAGTATGTTGTCCAAAACTGTAATGGAAGTGGAGACCTACAGCACACTTAGGAAGCCCAGTCTCCCGCTTAGGGTGTGCCTCTCCCTCTGAGGGGAAGCAGGGTGGTCCAAGGGAATGAGCCACACTGGAAATTTTGAGACTCACTCTGAAGTCTGTTCTGCCCCTATTGAGATTGTAAGCACCCTGTGTCTCATTCTCATCTGCAAAATGGGAATAATATCTACTCTATCTACTCCATAAAATCGTTGGGAGGTTGAGAGGAGGTAGCAGAGATGATTATGTTTTGTTTTTTAAACAAGCCTAAACAAATCTGTGGTATTCACGCGTTAAGGAGGGTAATAATAATAATTATATTATCATGTTAGGATGTTCTACTAAATGCTTGTAGAAAAGGTGACTCTCAAGTGATTATTCCTCCATTACAGCCTTGCAGTCATTTACTTTTGTCTCTCTCTCCTCCCTTGATTTTGACTACACTGAATTTATCACCTTCCACCCCAGGCTACCACTTCCACTTGCCTCTTTGACATCTGTGTCTTACTTGAGCCTCTATCCATAACTCATCATTTTTGTTCCCAACGTTGGGTCTCCATTTGTCTTCCCTGTTTATGCTAATGATATGCCAATCTTACCCTGACTCAGGTTCAAACCTCAAGGCAGATTTCCAGGCTTTTTCTCCTCCACTAAACTCACATGGGTGCACACACATTATAAATTTTGCTCTTTCTTGCCAGTTCTCCATCACGATGCCGCTGGAATCCATGGCTTCATGTTACTCCCCGCAGCTCTGACCTAACTCAACTCCTGTTACCTCAATCACTCTCTGAACACTTAACGGAGAGTCTTCTACGTGCCAGGTATCATGAAGGATGCTGAGGATGTGATGGTGAATGAGTCATGAGACTGGCTCAAAATTTCTCAGAGTTGAGTGCTGTTGGTGGAGGCTTTCTACGAAAAGGAGCGCATACAATGACAGAGGTTGTAAGAGGATAAACACAGAGGAGGGCAGTGATGATGACAGAGGTTCTGTGAGATGAGGCGCCTAATCCAACATGAAGTGGTCAGGAAAGGCCTCCTGGAGGAGCAGGTTCCTGAGCTAAGCCTTCCCAAGGGGAGGCCATAGGGCCATCATTGGTGTGTAGAGGCCAGAGGAAGACATGTAGAAAGGAATGAGTTCCAGTCAGAAGCTGCAAAAAATGTTTAGGAAATTATAAGCATCTCAAGATGGTCGGAACGTGATTTGTAGAGGAAGCAGCAAGACAGAAGTCTCAGGAGGGAGCCCGGAGGCAGGTGCGTGGGGGTGCTGAACACTATGTGCAGTGCTTTCTCTTCAGGATGAAGAGGAGGTGGAGCCATATGAGGGCATTTATGCATGGAGGTGACACAGATTGTTTTTTAGGGACATCATCCTGTGAAGAGCCCAGCCCTCAGCCTCAGAGCCTGGTATCCAGCCTGGAATGCTCAGAACGTGTTGCCACCTGCTTTGTCTCTGCGCTCAGAGCCTGCCAGCCTGCAGAAAGCCTCTCCGGGACACTGCCATCCAGAGGCCACGCCTCTCTTTCAAGCTACAGGTGAGCCCTTGGGGGCCACCAGCACCTCACACCCAGCCCACTCTCAGGACCTCCTGCTTTGGCAAACATGCAGCCATGTGTCTCTACCTTCCTAAATTGAGGTCCGTCTAATGGTTTCGCCTCTTTTTCCTTATTCCCAAATAGTTTGGTGTTTCTTCTCTGATCCAACCGCTGGCACTCACATTTCTCCTAAATCCTTTCCCCATCTGGAACCTCTGTTCCCTGATTAATACACCCCCTGGCACCCTTAACTTCTCCACTGAATGTCCCTTTACTCCCTTATCTTGACGTGGTTGTCCCCTGGGAACCCTACTTGCCCTGTAGCCACGGCAAGTGGAAGCTTGTCATCCACCCAATACCCCTTGTCATTCCAGATTTGGAGTCAGGTCCAGAATCCTCGCACCTGCAACCCCTAGACCATCGTTCCACCCTCTCGTGTTAAAAACCCAGCTCCCTTCCCCAGGACACACTGAGCCATCTTCATTCCTCATTTCCTGAAACCTTCAGCATCTCCACCTGATCCTGCCACCATCCTGATTGATCTCAAACAGCCCAATTCCTGAGTTCTTTGACTTTCCAACCACCAAAGAACTGCTCTATCCAGTTTCCTGTCTTCACTTGAAATTCTTTCACCTCTGAAGAGTGTGCTCTGTAATACTACACGTTCCATCCCCCAAGTGCCCTCACTCAATTACACCCGTCATACCAGCTCTTCCTCCTCACTGGGACTTCCAGTCCATTGACCTCCCTGATCTCCTTCCCACTCCACCTATATCTTACACTCTATGACCCACTGTTTGAATCGCTCATTGGCTGGCATGCTATATTGAGTCTTTACAGAACCAATTCAATTAGCACTCCCATTTTCAGAAGCCTATGCCCTGTGCTAAATGGGGTATCCCTGTATTACCCAAAGCCTCCTAACCAGTTTCTTCAGATTCTAGGATCCTCTCCACTCTAAAGCGTCTAGTACATCACCTTCTAATTCATTTTCCTAAAGCTGAGCCACCCTACTACCCTGCTCACAAACCTTCAAGGGATGCCCATGGCCTATCAAAGTAACTTTATGCATCTGAGATTTATATTCCAGAACCGACCCAACCTACCTCTCTGATCTTATTCTGCTCCTGTCTATTTTTAATATCTCCATCATTCTGATCTCACATCCTACCCATGTCTCCAACACTCACTTTTCTCCTCCTCCAAAGGTGTGTGTGTGTGTACATATACATCTTCAATTACTGTTGTAAAGCCAGCTCAGTGCCACGCCTCCCCAAAGTCTTCCCAGCTTTTTCTGGGAGAACCAAGGATACCACCAAGTACCTTCACCACCTGTTGCAGCCAACACCTTGTCTCCTCTCCCCTTCAGTCCTGTCAGCAATGCTGGCCGCCACACACCACGTGCTTGCCCTCTCCCCAGTGATGGGGCCATTTCCCAGGCATGGCCCCACCCCAAGTCTCCCTGTGCCAGCACCACTATGAAGTAGTCAAGCTACTGAAGAGGGGAGACTTCCCTGATCCCATACACCCCAGGGGACCAGGATCCAAATTTTAACCCTAAAAGAGCTTTGGGGCATTCCCAGTGTATCACAGAGGATGTGTGTGAAATCCACATTTTATACTTCTGCTTGCAATCTCCCTTTTCCTAAGAATCAGAAGTAAGGCCTCAGGGACCAGGAGAGAAAAATCTGTGAGAAAAAGAGTGTTTTTCTCTGAATCCCTTCCGAGCCCCCCACTCCCCATCTCTGTCATCCATCTCTCCCCTGCAGCTGTGTCACAGACCCAATCGATAAAGGGCTTTCTTTTCAGGATGAAGCTTTCTGTGAAGTTGGATGGAAAACACTAGTCAGTAATCCAAAGGCCGTGCTTCACCACTGGTGACCTTGAGAGAGCCACCTGGCTTTTCTGAGTGGCAGGCCTTATCTGCCTCCACTACAGCAGAGCTGCGGTGAGAATCACCCAAGATGATACAGCTCGCATCCAGCTGTCAAGTGTCAGATGGCACATACAGCCAGCTTCTCAAGGGCAGAGATCTGGTGCGTGACCCAGGGCAAATTAATTAACCTTCTAAACCTCAGTTTCTCCATCTATAAAATGGACGAGTAAGGATCATCTACCAGGGCCACTCTGAGAATTAAATGTTGTATGGAAGATGAGTGAGAGTGTACTCAAACTAGAAGGCAGTCATGAATCTCAGCGTTGGTGTGATGGTGACGGTAGTGGAGTTATTCCACGAAAGATGGTGTCTCTATTTTGAAACCTGAAGGTATCAGCCTGCTTATGTAACAGTCCAGCTGGATCTTAACCCAGAAGAAGGGACCAATTAGCACTAGAAATCCTCCAAAGGGAAATTCCCTTATAAAACATTTGAAGATTTTCTACTAAAGGAGTTTTAAAATTCTTCTATATAATGATATTATCCATTATCCATAAAACATCATCCTATGTAATGGCATGTATAATTTGAATGTTTCAAAGTCTATTTAAGACATTACAAAAACTTCTATTGCCATAAAAATATCTCTGTGACGCCGGCATGTTATTCAAACAGACTTTTATAGCATCGGTTTAATTGTTCAGGGCCAAGCTTAACTCCTTTTTAGGCTGGTGTATTTTTGCCCAAGATTTAATTTGGGGATAAACAGGCCAATATAAGCAGAGCAGAAAAGGCACCACGTGGTAACCTCATGTTTTCAGCACATTGTGTCTGGCCATACATTTTTAATATCAGAAAATTGGCTTGGCCTGTAATATTTTGATTGGAGATGTACGGTACTGTTGCCACATTCTTTAAACAGATGTGCGGTAAATTTGATGGGAAAAAAAATCCCTTCCTCCTGAAACTAGGACACTTGCTCATTTAAATAATATAAAACATCATCAGTCAGTGTCTGTTTTAGCAACACCAGGTGTTGTACAAAGTAAAAGGCCTCAAAAACGCGCAGTCACACTTTTATTCCCAATTCAGTTCAAACTTCAGAGGTCCTGCTGTGTTTCCCACAGCGGCCACGCCCATCACCCCATCCTCGTGTTCAGCAGCCACACAAAACACCCGAAGCAAGGAGAAGGCTGGCCTTCACTCCATCAGGAAGTGCAGTCCCACAAGTGCAGGGGTATTAGGTTGAACCTGCGTCCCACGCCCGATCCCAGCCACTGAGAGGCTGCGCAGAAAAGAAGAGCAGGCCCAGGCTTTGGAATCAGGCGCCCCGGGTCCCAGTTCCAGTGCTAGAACTGGAGCATCTATGGAGCTCTGTACTGCATGAGTTTCCTCATCTGAAATGGGACTAAGAAAACACACTTTGCAAGGAGACAGTGTAAGCGCTTAATAAAATGGGCCTAGAACAGTGCTTGGCGTGCAGTGGGTTCTCTGCAAATTATGTTCAGTATAATTTACATTTTATTATATAATCTTGCTAACAAGCATCCTTGGTCTAAATGAGCTTCAGGAGATAGGGCGAAAGGATCCTCACACCCCCACACCGGCTGCTAGGAAAACAGTGACCACCACAGCAACACAACGCCCACTCCTTAACGGAGTGGATCTTATATGCAGACTGACAGGTACATGAAAAGCCTCTCCATCTTCAAGAAATTTTCTTGGAAATTATGGTTACAAAGCAGCCTTTGCACCCCATTTTGAACAACTCCAGAAACCGTAAACTCTAAACGGCTGAAATAATTTGCACAGTCTGTGTGATGTTTTTATTCAATGCTCCATCTATATTAATCCACCAGTAATCCCAAACCTCATTTGAATGAGTTGTTTCCATCTCCTACCCAACTGAGGCTTCCACTCAATTATTTTCACCGTATCCAAAGGGACTGCTTTGAGTTCTCCCTTCCCTGGTGAAGATGTTAATGAACGCCAATAGTCAAAGGCCAAAACACCAAAGGGAAACCAAGGGGTTTGGATTATCTGGTAAGGGTAAATAATTGAACGTGAACTATATTTTAATTTTGTACATAACTTAGCCTTGGAAAACTTTACATCTGGAGTCACTCTATCCATCAAATCCTCCTTTATCCGACACACTTCTCCAGCAACCATTCCATTTCTCTGCCCCTCTTAGAATTAGAACTTCTCCGAAGGGTTGTCTGTCTTTACCATCTTCACTTCCTCCCTCCCGTTCCCTCTCAAACACACTTCAATCAGCTTGCCTTATAAACACTTCACCGAGACTGCTTTTATCCAGGTCACAAATGACTTCCATGTTGACAAGTTCAGTGGCTAAATGACTGTTTCTTTTCATTTAGAATTTCTTAGGCAATATTTAGACTCTACAAAAAGTATACATAATTCAGAGTTTATCTGTGTCTCCGCCACCAAAAAGCAAAACATTACTAATATTGTCAAATGCCTCCTGTGTATCCCTCTCCTGGATGGCTTCAGCTTCCTCTCCTCCTGCTCTTAAAGTAACTAGTACCCTGAATTTGGTATTTTTTTCCATGTATTTCTTTACACTTTTACTATGTATGTTTCTCTAAGCAATATGTTTGTTTTGCATGCTTCAACTATTTAAGTGGTATTCAAAAGCACATATTCTTTGACTTTTTTTCCCTCACTGCCACATTGGTGGGATTCATTTTTGTGACTCTAATGCATTCATATTTTCAGCTGAATAGGATTTTGTTGTGCAAACACACCGCCACGCATTTACCCATCCTCCTGTTGACAGACATTTGGGAATGCTTCCAGTATTTTGCTAAAAATAAACAGTGCTAACCTAAGTATTCTTCGCTGTATCTTGGGTTGACCCCAAGGTCAATTCTCAGTGCTCACCTGACTTTACCTCCTAGAGATATCTGACACAGGCAATCACTCGCTCCTTAAAATGGGCTTTTAACTTAACCGCGGGGACACCACCCTCTCGTGTTCTTCCAACATGACTGCTCCTTCTGCGTCTCCCTTCTGGCTCCTTCTCTCCTCAACCTCTAAGTGACGAAGGGCCCAGGACTGAGACTCTGCCACTCCTCTCTTCCCTGCTTTCCCTCCCAGACAATCTCATCCAATCCCATGGCTTTGAATCCTATTTTGTGCTGACGATTCCAAACTATGTATTGTTAGCTCTGTCCTCCTTCTCAAACTTCGGCCTTCTCCATGCAACTTCCTAGTCAGCATCTCCACTGGGATATCTGCATTTAACATGTCCAAAGTTGATTGATTTCCACAGCGGTCCCCCCCAAAACTGCTGCTTCTCTATGCCCTCTCCATTTCACTGGGTCAGATCAAGCAGTTGGCTCTAGAAAGAAAACAAAACCAAACCACTTCTCCTCTTGTTATTCTATATACCACTTCAACTATGCCAAATCCATTCAAAAACAGTACAGGACCTACCTTCAGAATAACCACTTCTCCTCACCTCCACCTCTATCAAGCCCCGTGCTCTCTCATCCAGACTTCTTACTCGCTTCCTGACTGATCTGCTTACTTTTGCTCCTGTCCCTGTGCAAGCCACCCAGCAGCCTGAGATGTCTTTTAGAAAAGTAAGTTACATAAATCGTATCATGTCTTTCCTCTGCTCAGATCTCCCCAGTGGCTGCTCATCTCACTCACAGCGCAATCCCCAGTCCCCACCATAGCCTATGAAGCTTCGGGGGACCTAGCCCCCTAACCCCTCAGCTTCCTAACCTCCAGCCATTTCCCTTTCCTCACAAGGCTCCTATCATACTGGGCTCTTTGTTGTTCCTCAAAAACACTGAATACTTGCGGTCCTTTGCATCTGCTGTTCCTTCTGCCAGGATGCTCTTCCTCCCCCTAGATCTGCAGGGCTTGGTTTCTCCAGTCATTCAGATCTCTGCTCAAATGTCTCCTTCCGTGACCACGTCACCCAATATTTCTCCCTCATTTCTCCCTATTTCCTTACCCCCATCACTCAGCTTGTGTTACCGTCTAGACGCCTTTGGAATTCTAGGTGCTGTGACTTGCACTTCAAGTGTTTGGGAATCACAGGCAAAGCAGAATTTTCAGGCATTTTCGTTTGACGTTTGCATGACTATGACTCATGGGGAAAAAGGGTGGCTGGCAGGAGTTTGAAGGAATGCGCTAAGGCATACATTTGTATTCTGCCTTCAGGCCACCCAAACTACTGTCACCCAACCCGTGAGTCCCTAGAATGCTGGTGTAGACAAACATTCCCAAGTCCATCAGTTGCAACCTTCCTCGGACTTTCACGGAATCACCATGGAGATCCGGCAACACTGACCTCTCTTGCGGGGGCTGCAGGAATAAATCGATTCATTTACGTACTGAACAACCATGAGGCATAAAGCACCATTCTCACCCCACACAGAAACATCAAAGTGTAAGGCACAGCGTCTGTCCACCCCCATGTCCCAGAGGCTCCCCATGAGGTAAATGATGCCCTGTGATATCTGAGAAGTGCTATGCTGAGTGCAAATAACAAAAGACATGCTGCAGAAGTTCAGAGGAAAGAGGTCAGCCAATAACAGCTAGCATTTGTTGAGCAATTAGAGTATGCCAGGCTCAGAGCGAAACGATTTACATACATTATTTCAGTTAACCTTAAAAAATCATCCTTGGAAGTAGACATTACTACTATTCCCATTGTGCAGGTAGAAAAACTGAAGCCCAAGGTCACATCACTAGAAGTAAAGAACTCTGCACTTACTCGCAGAGTGGCTTGGGCAAGTCACTACTCCTCTCTAGGCATCAATCTCCTGGCCTGTAAAATGCACTCCTTCAGGCCATCATTTTTGAGTACATGTTATTTTAGGTGCTAGGGATTCAACATTGAACAAGGTCAACAAAGTCCTAGCCCTCAGGGATCTTGCAGTCCAGTATAAGACCAGAGTCTATAAACATAAAAGGGGATAATAAACACTTAATATACATTGGCTATTAATATCATTTTAATGTAGTCATGTATTCCGCCAATGCTTGTTGAGCACCTTGGATGTGCCAGGCACTGGACTAGGTGTCACAGTGTCTCACTGGACTAGGTGTCACTGAGGATGTCACAGTGACTGAAACAGATGAAGTCCCTGCCCCATGGGGCTTGCATGCTAGATGGAGGACACGGGAAATGAATAAATACATGCATGATACAGGTCAGGTAAGAACCAGGAAGAATGTAAAGCAGGTAAGGCCCTAGAGGGCGACAGAAGTCAGCAGAATAATGTGAGAGGAAGCAGGTCAGGGAAGGCCTCACTGAGGTGGTGTCCCTTGAATACAGACACCTGGGAGGAGGAGGAGACAGACACGCAAATATCTGGGAGGCGAGGCCTCCTCCGAGAGCAGAGACAGGAGCCCTGATGCAGGAATGGGTCATCCCGGTCGCAAGAGCAGCAAGGAGGCTGGAGTGGCTGGAACACAGGGAAAGAGAAGAGAGGCAACCAGAGGCTGTTCACTCATGTAGGGCCGGGTGGGAATGTGACAAGAACTGAGTGATGACAAAGCCTGACGGTTAATTTTGTGTGTCAACTTGGAGAGTGTTTTGGATGCAATTAACATCTAAGTCAGTGAACTCTGTGTAAGCAGACTGCCCTCCGTAATGGGGGTGGGCCTCACCCAATTAGCTAAACGCCTGAATAGAAGAGAAAGACAGACCTCCCCAAGCAAGAGGAAATTCTCCAGCAGGTTGTCTTCAGATTTTATTTGTGCTACTGGCCTGCTTAGGTTTCCAGGCTGCCGGCCCACATTGCAGATTTTGGACCTGCCAGCCCCCATGACCATGTCAGCCAATCCCTTTTAATCAATCTCCTTCTCCATATAGACACATCTTATTGATCTGTTTCTCTGGAGAACCCTGACTCATACAACCAGAAAGCACTGAAGGTCCGGAGAGAGGAGTGACATACTTTGATTTACCTTTTACACAAATGAGTCTAGCTTCTACATGAAAAGTACACTGTAGGAGGCACACGTAGGGGCAAGGACACCAGGTCAATGGCAACTCAGCAATCAAGATGAGAAATGAAAGTGGTCTACACAGGAGTGGCTGAGGTGGATGCGGTGAGAAGTGGTGGAACTGGGGATAAATTCTGAAGGTACTGCTGACAGGATTTGCTGATGGATTAATTACTATAATCACTGTAGAAACAAACTATGACAGAATGTGGTTAAGAGCCATAATTAAGGGATACACAAGGTCGTGGAGGAGCAAAGATTAAGGAGAAAGCAGTTCCTCCAGGAAGGTGAGTTTCCATTCAGAAGAGCTCTGACGTTTGGGTTGAGCTTTGAGGAACAAGTCCTGTGAGCAAGGCAGGGCAAGGGGACATCGCAGGCTGACAGAGAGGCCTGCATACAAGCAGGTGGGCGAGAACACCCAGGACGCCTCCAGGAGAGGTCCAGGCAGTCTAGTGAGGCCTGAGCAAAGGACCTGAGGGAGAAATGCCCAGAAAGGAATTGGAAGAGCAGATTAGGAAGGTAGGCAGGGGTGTCAGTGGGCTCTTCATCCTATTTTAAGCAGATGATGGTGCACAAGATGATGCACTGAAGGGGCTGGTAATGGACTTCCGGGGCCTCCCAGGCCGACGGAAGAACTGGAACAGCTGAACGTGGCCAGTGGCCCTGAAGAGCTCACCCTCTTTGAGTCCTGGAAGCAAGACCAGCGCTTTCAGAATCCAATCTCATGGATGCAGACTTACATTCATCATCGAATGCCAAAGAAAAAGTTATTTCATTCTAAGATGAGAAAAGCAGTTGGGCTATTCATCCCCACAGCTTACATTTGCCCTCACTAACTGCTTAAACACACTTTTTACAATCTGGCAGTGATCTTTGCCTATTAAGCATCTCTAACCACAGAGACGTGAGAATGATTTATTTCACTTTTACTGCTAGAGACATTTATTCCTATTTGCACCCTTGCCTCTTTCTCCTGATTTTTGTAACATCTATTGTGGTGGTAGATCCTGGACCTGATGATTCATAGTTTGGGGACCTTTGAGGGGAAGGGATGCCACGTGCTGAGTAGACATTCAGCATGACTTCTGCTAGAAGACCAACTGAGCATGCGGTCCTTTCTGGCTTGGCTGGACAACGTTGAAAAGGACTCCAAATCAGTCATAAAGGAGGGCCTAGGTTTCCAACCAGTTGTCTCATCGCTTTAGACCCTACAATGTGCCAACTGCTGTGCTCAGCGCTGGAGATCCAGAGATGGAGGCAGGCCCTCAAAGAGTTCACAGTGGGAGTCAGATGCTCCAATAAAACAAATCATTGCAATGGGAGATGGACACCACTTCAATGGATGTGTGAACACCATTAAGGGCAGTGGGCGCATCCACGAGTGCTCAGATGGGAGGTCAAGAATGGGCTCACTAGGAGGTGACTTCCAGCTGAGATGTGAGGGAGGCAAAGGATGCTTCTAATCATTCTAACATGAAAATTCTAGCAGTCTCTCCACTCTAAAATTTTACCACGGACAAAAGTTCATTTTCATTGGCTACTCTGAAAGACATCAGGACACTGGTTTTGCAAAGATATGCATGGTGAAACACTTTGTATTTCCAGTTTTAGTCAGTGTCACCATAACTGTCTTTAATTCTGCAAGTGTTGGGTTTGTGGCCATCCCTCCTTCCATGATGCTGTCACTGGGATCCTAAGTGACTTCAACAGCCGCAGCAGAGCAGGGCAGCTCTAAAGGAGCCATTGGCTACTCCATTGCTGGACAAAGCCACAGGCAGGAGAGAAGGATGAGAACAGAGGATGAAAACAAGCAGAACTGGGAGAGAAAAATAGGAAGGGAGATGGTCCAAGAGAAAAGAGACTCAAGCTTCACTGGCATGCTGCGGAAATGTCCCCCCGACAATGACCTGTCATTACTACCCTGGCCCAGGACCTCAGTCTACTCTAATGTGGTTCATGAACAGATCATCCTCAGAGGTCCTCAAGGTTCAGACAAGAGCTGAGGGCTGGTCTGAACAAGATGCCTGCTGCTTCTCTCCCATCCAGAGACACCACATCTCCAGACTAAGAGCGTCTCAAAGGCCTAGAAAAATGTCTTGGACCAATGAAACAAAAGTGGTTCCAAATACAAAAAGCTAACACGAAAATTATCAAATGTTTAATTGAATGTGTACAGGATGTAATATTATGTCAACTTCATTAATTTTTCCATTTCATATACATCAAAAAAGTCATTATTTTAGAAAATCATTTAAGATTTTTCTCATCCCATGAGAATTCTTGAGTATGGACGTAATTTCCAAAAATCATCCATCATAAATGATTTTAAAATCAAAACTAGAAAATAATTTTAAAATTTTACAGCAAAAGAAAATAAAGATAAATTTACCAGGGGGGTTGGAGGCATTTTACATCATCTCATATGCTTGGAATGTTTGATAAGATCCAGCATAAGGCCTCCAAAGTAAGAGAGCCTTCTTCTTAGAAGAACCCTGGCTATCTTCCAGGAAATTTTTTGATCATTTTCTGGGGCTTCTTGACCAGCATCTTCCCCCGAGATAACAAAAGCTGTCATGAACCACTTTTGAGTAATTCAGAGTAGTCTCCAGCAATAAACAGAGCACACTTAGAGCTTTGATTGCACTGTCAGGACAAGCGCAGATTCTTGGAATGCGCTCTGGAATTCCCAGTAAGTACAGAATGCCTTTCCAAGATGTCACTTTTCCTGAGGCTGGGATTTACTTGCCTGGTCACTGGATAAATGCCTATCACAGAGCTTAGCACGCCATTAGCGTTTAATACACATTTAACGAACAAAAGCTCCTTCTATGATTCCACAATACACGATCAATTCCCACCTGTAAAGCAGCATGTGTCACATAGCATCACATTTTTTTTTTTTGCACCACTGTCTCCTCCACTTAATTGTGGGCTCCAAGGGGATGGGAACCATATTTTATTCATTCATGCAACACCTAGTATCTAACACAGTACATACTAGGTGTTCAAGAAATATTTGTTGATGAGTGAGAGGATAAAAGGATAGACAATAAATCTAAAAGATTTTCTCCTAATGGGTCAGCTCAGGCTAATTCCAGTTCTAATAATAATTTTAGCTGCCAGTTGTTGAATGGTCACCGTGGGCCACTGCATGCTAAATGCTTTTCAGGAGTATCTCGTTTAACCCTTACATGTCTGTGAAGGAGGCAGGAGTAAGGTAATGAAATGGAGATTGAGAGAGATTAACTAAGGGCCCAAGGTCACACACCTAAGAAGTGAGGACAGCATCTGAACTGGTAATACCAGCCTCCTCCCAGAAACCAAGTGTTGCCCTACTCTCCTGTCCTGTCGCCTTGCTCCTTGCGGGAGACTTGACATCACATGGCTAAAAAGTGGGTCAGAATTCCTGCCCAGGAGTAACACACACTGAACGGTTCCCCCAGACCGACCTCATCCTGATGACTTCCCAGGCTTGGACTCCGATCAGCCCCCTCCCACTAATGGGTCAGTGAGCACGGGAGGGGCTGAAGAGCAAGGCAGACGCAAGAGTCAGCGGAAGGACCGGAAACCCCCCCGAGGCCACGTGCTGCAGCAGACAGCATGCTGGCTGAGGATGCTGGGATCCTGGGCTGCACCACCGAGCGGCTGCCCGACCTCAGTCAAGTCTCCTCACTTCCCTGGATCATCTCCATGGCCTCTTGTAGCACCAATATCCTCTCTACCTAAATGCCCAGTCTCACCCACCGCCCCCCACCCCAGCTTTTTCTGCATCCCGGGGTGGGGGGGCGCCTCTTCTCAACCTGGCCATCCCTTGGTGTCTTGTGGCAGAGGATGGAAAACCTCAGGAATCGCAGCCGTAACCAGTGTAACTGCCAAATCAGCTGTTATTCTTCCGACCTTCTGAAAGCCCCGCTAACCGTGCACCTCAGTTAACAGCGAGCAGGTTAGGTTCCTTCGTAGGTTAATTATACATTGCGTGGAGAGCATTTCCTTTCATCAGTTCTAAATTTGCTCCCTTTTAATTTTGTCAAGTGCTGCCTCTTTCTCCGAATAGGGGAAAGGGCACGGGGGAGCCTGCAACTGGCTGGCTGCCTCCCATTCATTACGCTCCCCGCCTCAGCGCGGGCTCGCCCCTCTCCCCTGCTCCTTTCAGAAGGAAATGTTTCATCTTTTTCGGTGTGGAGGTCGCCTCTTCCCCCCGATCCATCTGCTCTGCCCTTCCGGGGGGGGACCTTTTCTATTTCTGCCGTGTCCTATCTGAGATTAGGTGAGCCGCAGAGGGAACGAGGGAGTCAAGGTGAGGAGAGAGCACGGATTCGCCAGGTGGAGTAACAATTCTCCCCCAATTGTGCTCTGGTTCTTTCTTAACACCCACTAATGTCCTGCTCGCCTTTTGAGTCGCCCCTTTCCTTTAGAAACGAAATCCAATAGCAGAGCCAAGATAACTAGTGGATCCTTCTTACCCAGAAAGGGGCTAGTAATTTAACTCAAACTCAGCAGTTTGATTTTTTTTTTCCTCTCCAGTGACACCAGGACCTTGGCTACTTTGTTCTTTGTCAATACTTCATGTCATCTTTGGACAAAGAGGGAAAGAAGTTTCTTCCTTCGGGTGAAACAGCCATACTGCTCTCTGTGAACCAGGCACAGAATCCCTGTATTTTGATCTGGAAGTAGCATTCGAGGCCATCTGACAGGGCCCTCTCCATTAGGGCTAGCAAGCAAGAGAGGCTACCTGGCTGTCCTAAATCTCATATTCCCCATTTATCATTTAACAACTGTTTCTTGAGTCCTTACTAGAAGCAGACACAGTGACAAGGACTGAAAATACATGGATGAGCAAAACAGATCTCATCATAACAGCTAACAGTTTGTGAGAAATTGCCAGGCATTCTATTAATCACTTCATGTTATCTCATGTCAGCCTCTCAATAACTCCATCAAAAGAACATTGTTATTATCATGCTCAGTTTTCATGGCAGGAAACTGAGGCTCAGAAAGGTTATAAGCTTTGTCCTAGGTGCCATGGACAGTGAAGTGTGTTGCCAGGGGCCAAACCCAGAAGCTGTGACATCAGAATGAAGCTCCCATCACTCCCTGTCCTGGTCCTGCCTCCGCAGGGCTCAGCCTGGTCATCGGGGAGCTCACCGAAGCCTTCCATTGAAGCTGAGCTGGGGAGCTTTCCTCTTGCTATGGGGTACCAAGTACTTCTTCCAGCTCTACGGCTTCACCATATTCCAACCCATCAGTGGCTTTTTGGCTGTGCCCAAGTCCCACGTTAACATCAGAGCCCTGGGTTATACACATGCAGAGGTTTTGAAGCTTCCTAAGTGATGCCAATAGATCCAAGATTCAAGACTAAGGGTTCAAAAACCCCACCTAAACCAATTCACGATGCTGTCCCTAAATTGGATGCTAGAATCCAGAGCAGGAAGATGTTTGGGACATGTCTAAAAGAGGGTGCTCACCAGCCTGGCTCTTGGAAAGAACTTCTGCCGGACTGCTTGAGGCACCCGAGGGAGGAGCAGTGTTGATACGGACACATGTGGGTTCCATATAATGCTGAGAGCAGCCCACACTCCGGGAGCATGCACTTCGAACCAGGCACTGATCCAAGCGCTTCGCACACATTACTTCATTCAACACCCACAGCTACCCTCTGAAACAGGTGCTATTACTTTAACAGAGCAGATGGAGATACAGAAAGGCTAATTAACTTGCCCAAGGCGGCACAGCTAAGTAGTTTCAAACCTGGGCTGCCTGATTCCAACACAGCCAAATCAGGAATATCTCAATGACGCCTAAAGAGAAAGAAACTCAGATACTGAGGTCAGTGGCCCATCGACACAGGCTCTGGGCTCTTCTTCATTGAACCAGCATATGGATTTTCTCTCCTGGTGCCCAGGCCACCATGTGACCGGAATCTGGGAGCAGAAGAGGGGGCCCTGCCCTTCCCCAGTAGCACTGCCTGCCTAGTGCTCCGGCTGTTTATTACTGACTCCTCCTGATCTAATGGGAGTTGAAATTTCCATTAATTAAGAATATAAATAAGTAAATGGGTAGGAAAGAAAGCGAGATGGTGGCGTGGTGCCCGGAAGGCTCTGCGGAAAGCAGCCAGTTCACGCTTCATTAGCATCTTTGCTCCCTCTCCAAACCTGCTAATGCAGCCTTTCTTCTCAGACGCACTCAGGGAGCTCCAGTTTGGAAGGGATGGTTTGGTTTCAAACATTCCGTGCTTCTGAGCATTTCTGATTGGCCGTTCATGACCTTTCAAGGGCCAGCTTTCCCCCAACCCAGGGCACCTCCTCAGCTCATTCACCCTCCTGGCCACAGGGCCGTCAAAAAGAAAAATCGTCTCTGCAGGACCCCCAACGGAAGCCCTCATGCTGTCGCAACACAAGGCTGCGTGACGGTGACTCAGCTGGCCCTTAACGTTTTCTTGGTCACATTTTCCCCTCAGCTAGATCTTTATGTTCCCCAGGTCAAACCTCTCCCCTCCAACTTGGATTGAAACATCATTGCTGGAAGTGAGCATTCTGCCAGCAGGCTGCTATGGTAGACCAGAAGTGAGAGGTGGAAGCGAAGTGAAGATGGCGGGGTGCTGGTGACAAATCCATCCACCAGCCAGCACGCGTGCCTTACTGACCGTGCTGGGCTCTGGGTCGGAGACACGAGGGGTGAGAGCAAGTCCTCTGCTCTCCACTTGCAGCTATTTCGGGGAGAAGACATAACACAACAGCAGGTAGCACTTAACAAGGACAAAACTGCATGTGGTAGACTTTGCACAATGCAGTTCATGACAGAGAGAGAGAGGATGGGGGCGGGGAACAGGCAGGAAGAAGTTCCACAGTGTCTATATGGTAGGGGTGTGGAGCGGGGAACTAGGCTGACTTGGTTCAAAGCTGCCTTGTCAGACACACACACTGCTTTCCTTTGCTGCATCTTAGGCAGAGTTAATGGAGAGGAGGGTGCTGCCCACACCCCCCGGGAAGCTGTCGTTTGGTGCTGCTAACCCCTTTGAGGCTTGTGCTGGGCCAGGAAAGGGTGGGAGACATTCCTGTCTGCTTCCTCATAAAGAGATAGGATTAGCAGCAAAAATTAGTGACTGAAGCTGGAATCAATGGAGAATTTTTTAGAAGCAGAGGCAGAGAACTCAGCCACATGCAAGAATGAAACTTATGCCATACACAAACATTAACTCAAATCAAAAAGGCAACCTGCTGAATGGGAGAGAATTATTTGCAAATCATATCTGGTAAGAGCTTGAGATCCAAAATATATGAAGAACTCATGTAACTCAATAGCAAAATAATCTGAATTTAAAAGGGGGCAGAGGATCTGAATGAGTATTTTTCCTAAAGACTTACAGCTGACCAACAGCTACATGAAAAAATGCTCAACGTCACTAATCAGGGAAATGCTAACCAAAGCCACAATGAGCTATCAGCTCACACCTGTTAGAATGGCTATCCTCAAACAGACAAGAGGTAACAAGTTTTGGTGAGGATGAGGAGAAAGGGGAACCCTGGTACACTACTGGTGGGAATGTAAATTAGTACAACCACTATGGAAAACAGTACAGAGGTTTCTCAAAGAACTAAAAACAGAGCTACCATATAATCCAGCAATTTTACTTCTGGGCATTTACCCAGCAAAAACAGTAACACTAACTCAAAAAGGTATCTGCACCCCAGGTTCACTGCAGCATTGTTTATAAGAGCTAAGATATGGAAACCACCTAAGTGTCCATCGATGGATGAATGGATAAATAAAATGTGGCATATACATGCACAATGGAGTATTATTCAGCCATGAAAAAGAATGAAATATTGCCATTTGCAACAGCATGGATAGACCTCGAGGGCATTATGCTAAGTGAAATAAAGTCAGACAGAGACAGACAACATATGAGCTCATTTATATGTGGAATCTATAAAAAAAATTAAAAATAAACTTAAATACAAAGAACAGATGAGTGGTTGCCAGAGGTGGGGGTGGCAGGAAGAGAAATGACTGAAGGGAATCAAAGGTACAAACTTCCAATTACAAAATAAATGTCATAGGGATGTAATGCACAGCATGATGACTACAGTTAATACTCCATTACACATCTGAAAGTTGCTAAGAGAGTAAATCTTAAAAGTTCTCACCCCAAGAAAAAAAAACTATAGCTATGTATGGTAACGGATGTTACTACGCTTAGTATGATGACCATTTCACAATACATACAAATATTGAATCATTATGTTGTATACCTGAAACAATGTTATGTCAATTATACCTCAAACCTCAATATAAAAAAAAAGAATTTGATATGAGAAAGTTTGTCAAAAGATCCAAAGGTTTTTCGTCTTTGGCTTCTGAGATTCCCATTAGCAATAAGTCTATTACTCCTTTCACTAGAAGAGTTCTTTGTAGTGGCGGACACCCTGATGGCTTTTAATAGTTTGGCTTGTGCCTGCTTAGATTGATGGTCAAAACAGCCTGAATCTCCTAATTTATTTTCCCAAGTTCCCCAGCAGCTTATGCTGTGGACATACCTTGAGGCTTTGCAAATTTCCTAACGGCTGTTACCCACTGTGGACTCTCCATATAACTTATCTTGAACCTTTCCAGGGCCCCAGAACCTTTCTGGGAACAATTTATGGGTTTTTTAATAAAGCTTGGATCGCAGAGCTGCACACAATAGTGGAGCTCAAATCCGAGCGTGACTTACCCAGGGCCCTCGGCAAGGCGGAGCGGAGAAGAGCTGCGACTCCAAAGGGGTCGGGCGCATCACCTGCGCACTTGTGGTCCTGCAGTCCGCTTCGGAGCCCACTCCTCGTCAGCAAAAACTGTTTAACAAAAAAAAATTTACGTGACACAAACAAACTTTAACACTTCAGTAAGTAAACGGTCTCTTTTCAAACAACTGCAAGATGGGGTACGTCAGCCCAGGGAGGCTGAAGACAGATTCAAGGAGGTGAGCCGGCCAACTGGAAGAGGGTGCGAGGCGCCGAGTACACGTCGTTGCTGTACAAGCGGGTGGCGCCCCCTCAGGTGTACGCACTTGTCCTTTTATAATGCTAGTGGCGCATGCGTAATGTTCACAATGCTGACTCATGCTAGTGGCACATGCCTATTGCTCACAGTGCTGACTCATGCTATTAGCGCATGCCGTACATTTACTTCTTAACACGTACAAGTTATTATGAACTTTGACCTGGGTCCCACCGGCCTGCTCACTTAAGGCTGCCGACAGGGTAGAAGGCAAGAAGCTTTAATAGGATAAAGAATGAAGAACAAGAGAGAAACAAAGTATCTGATTGCCTGGGGCCACAAAGTCAACCTTGTTTAGGGTAAGAAGACCCAGACTGGGCTTGGCTTTTGCAGACAGGCTGATCAGATACACCGTGTTTCCAATCAGGAGGAGTATTTACAAAAACAAGAGTTATTTTTATCCTACCCCAGGCTGGAGCAGCTCCCCCATGGGCCTAGAAATTTATTTCAACAGACCCCAAATGCTACTTTTAGCCCTGCCCCACACACTTTGCTTAACTTGCCTATTTCTTTCCCAAAAAGTAAGGATAAGGCAGTCAGCTGGCACCCCTGCAGATCTGTCTCTGCTTCAGCAGCGTTAGGACAGACAGACCCAAGGACTCCCCTTCTTCTAGCCTCTCACCGCCCTGTAACCTGCTTTCCAGTCTCAACGCACAGGACCATGTTCTCAGCCATCCTCTACCTCCAGCACCAGCCAACTCCGCTTTATGTGGTCAGCTTTTATTGCCAGCCAACCCTGAGCTCCCAGGCCACCGTCAATCACCGGACACGGCAGCCTGTACCTGCGGGCCTCCTACACTTACCTCTCCCTGGGCTTCTGTTTCAACCACAACAGTGTGGCTTCAGCAGACTTGAGCCACCTTTTCTACGAGTTGGCCGAGGAGAAGCTTGAGGGAGCCCAGCGTCTCTTGAAGATGCAAAACCAGTGTGGAAGCTACTTCCACTACTGGGATGTGCAGAAGCCGTCCTAAGGCAACTAGGGTAAAGCCCTGGACACAGGGACGCCACGAAGGTCCTAGAAAAGAACCTGAACCAGGCCTTTCGGGATCGGCAAGCCCTGGGTTCTGCCTGCACCGACCCGCAGCTCTCTGACTTCCGGGAGAGCCGCTTCCTGGATGAGGTGAAACTCATCAAGAAGATGGTGATCACCTGACTAACCTCCACCAGCTGAGGGCCCTCAGGCTGGGCTGAGCGTGCATCTCTTCCAAAGCCTCACCCTTGAGCACTACAGTGTTCAGAGCCCAGCAGCTTGGGGGGGGGGGGGCTCTGCACCCCTCCAAGTGTTAAAGCTTCCATCTGAGCCTCTCCCCACAGCCACTAGGCAGCTTTTAAACACCCCGGAGCCCTCTCCCAAGCTGTGGACCAAACGGAAACAATAAAGCTTTTTGCAGGGGGAAAAAAAAAGAATAAGATTTCCTGAAGTCTGCCTGCTTCACAGGTTCGCCTCATCAAAAGAGCTCCAGAGTATGGTTATTATAAATATTGTCATATTTTGGATTCTTTGAGGTTCGGCTTAAATCAGAGCCTTTCACTTAGTAGCTTGGGGAGTGTTGGTGGGAGTAAAGACAGGAATGCATTTTAGGAAGTCAGAAAGAGCTCATCCAGCATTTCTAGCTTTCTTCCAAATTAAAGTGCAAATCAGGCTGTTTCATTCCTTCACCTTCTCAGTCCCAGCCTCCTCTGTCCTCAAAGTTTCCAGAGAGTAAGCCCACCCAGCTTGACTGTTTAAATGAGAAAGGAGCTGCTATTCTTAGCCAGGGAGATTTACTAATGTTGCTCTAACAACCTGCCTTTTCCAGCTTTTCCCCTGAGAGCACATCTCTTTCTCTAATGCAGCAAGTTACATTAGAATCACCTGGGGATGTTCTTTAAAAACACCAACACCTGGGCCCCACCTCTAGCAATTCTGACTTAATTGCTCTGGAGAGTGGTTCTAATATTCAGCTAGGTTGAGGACAAGTGCTCTGCTGTGTGAAATAAATTCATCATCCATTTCCCTGCTCCCAACAAACAATGGGCTTCTCTCCCACTCTGCTGGGGTGAGAGCCTGGATCTACTCATGATTTGCTTAGATGGCTGGGTTTCTTAGGTTTGGGGGTGGTTTTTAGTGAATTAGAGAATTAAGATCTTTATTCTTTCGGAGAGATGTCAGGATGTTACAGGAACCAACTCACCCCTCCTTTGACAAAAATATTTTTAAAATATTAGTTGAAATCTAAGATTCTGTGAGATTCGCAGCTCCGTGTAACATGATGACCAATGTTAGGGGCATTTCGTCCAGTATTTCACAAATATAGGCTGCATCAGAATCACCTGTGCCCTGCTCGACACCCCGTGTTAAAAATCCAGATTACCAGGTTCCACCCCCAGAAATTCTGACTCAGTAATTCTGAAGTAGGGACCGGGAATCAGAGGCTAACACAAGTTGTCCAGAATATTCTGCTATACGGCCAATTTGGGAAACCACTTATTTTGACAACTTCCCTCCTGCATGAATAGATGTAAATGGCTTAATTTCTATAGTAGTGTCCTTCAATCATTCGCTTTTAAAATAGCACCCAAACTTTAAATTGTGTTGATGCCCCTTCCCCAACATCCCTCCTAAAAGTGTTATAGCAGGTGCTTTTTACAGTTAGAGAGGATTTATGTTGAGGACTCTGCAAGAAAATTCAGGGCTAGGGTTAGGGTTGAATTAGGATCCCAGAACTCACTTTGGAAATATTACCAGGTGTACTGCCATGAGCATACACTTGAATCAGGAAGGGGAAAGATTTTAATAAGAATTTGACGCCAAAAAAATTAATAAATATTTTTTTTAAAGAAAAGGGAGGAGGGTATAGCTCAGTGGTAGAGCACATGCTTAGCATGCACAAGGTGCTGGGTTCAATCCCCAGTACCTCCACTAAAAATAATAAGTAAACCTAATTACCTCCCACTCTAATTAATTAATTAATTAAAAAACAAAAAGAACTTGACACTCTCCCTATTCACTGGCCATGAAAGCATCCCCTTATGGGGTGCTGATGAGAGTCGGTTCCTTCTCTCCAACCCTGTGTGACCTCTTCAAAGGAAAGGGAATGGAAGAGGAAACTTAAAAGAGAAAACTGGGGGAAGGGATGGAAAACAATCCTGTAAGGAGCAGTCCTGAGACGCCTCCAAGTAGAGTTTGATATTGGGAGAGGAAACAAATCAAAGAGAGCAGAAGTGGGATTAAGTCACACGTCCCAACCCCTAGCACTCTGACTCTAAGTCTTCAGAATGTCCACTTCTGAACATGCAAAAACCTGATGCATCCCAGAAAGTCATTTTTCTTCAGAGCAGTACCTGACATACAGAGGGAAAGGACCCCACCACCTTAGCCACAGGGCTTCTTTACCCCCTCACAGAGCCCCTCCATGGCTTCCTGCCTGCAGAAATCTTAATGGTGGGGAAAAGTGCAGGGGAGCCAGCCTGCAGGTAGAGTTACACGAATGAGGGTTCGGATTGGGATCCAAGGAGCCAGTGTTTTTGCATTTATCACCAAATCCCTTTGATTTTTCTCTTCGTAAAATTCTCACTGAGCACCTGTTAGGGATGGTGCATTGACACACACATGATCTCATTTCATCCTCAGCACAGCCCTAAGAAGCAGGATTACCATTTACATTTTACAGAGAAGGAAACTGAAGCTTAAAGAAGTAACATGACTCATCCAAGGAAGAAGAGCCAAAATCAAACTCAGATCTTTACCCAGAACAGTGTTCTTTCATGGTACTTTAACTACCTTTGGATTTGAGATAAGTCAGACAGACAGACGCCAAGTACCATATGATCTTACTTATATAAAGAATCTAAAAACAATAACAACAAACAAACAAAAAAACAAGCTCATAGATGCAGAGATAAATCAGGGATTGGGAGGGGCAAAGGTGGTCAAACGGTGCAAACTTCTAGTTACAAAATAAGTAAGTCCTGGGATGTACTGTGCCGCATGGCAACTATCGTTAGTTATGCTAGACTGTAATTTGAAAGTTGCTAGGAGAGTAAAAGTTCTTTCCACAAGGAAGAATAACATTGTACCTACATGTGGTGATGGATGTTAACTATACTTATTGTGGTGACAAAGAAAGAACTAATTTGAAAACATCTGGTTCTTAGATTTGTTGAGAGAAGGAGAGGATATTGGAAGCTCTTCTGAAAAATTAACTTGGGAGAAGACGAAATAGAGAAAGACCATTAAAGGAAAACCGAGCAATCCCAGGCAAGGGTGCACAGGGAGTTTACACTTTGTAACACACTCTGCTCCAGACACTTACCCACGAGACACGAAACATGAAATCAGAAAGTAAGAAAAGTAGAAGCAAGCTTGACAACAAGATAGAGGTTCTGTGAGCCAGAAATAGAATAGAAATACAAAATGGTAAGTGGAGCTAAGGCTGCAGCCTGCTGGATTCTGGGTGTGGATACAAAGAACCTGGTCGGGAAGTTGGCCATCTAGACAGAGAAACAGAAGAGCGCTCACTGCCTCAGGCCCAGAGTTCGGTGGAGAGGCTTCCCTGTTCCACAACCTCCCTCTGGCCAGAGCTTTTAGCACAACGTAGATTCAGAGTGGCCCGACACCTCCACTCCAGCAGAAATCAAACTCAGTAGCTCACAACAAGGGGAGTGAGTCTGTGCACCACTAATGTCCCTTCAGAACAAGAGTCCCCAGTGGTTCTAACCTGGGGTGGCAGGAGCAAGGTGGAATAAATGACAAAAACCACTGGACACGGATGATGAGTTAAAAAAAAGGGAGGGGACAAAGAAAGACAGAATGGGGGGTGAAACCATCCATATTTAGTCAGAAAACTAAAATTTCAAAACACTTGAAGAAATCTAATGCTAAGAAAAACAGTCAACAGAATCACCTACTGGAATATAAATGCATCCCAGATTAAATTAATCTTATGAAATAGCCTGACAAAGACTTTTTAAAAGCTGTATTTAGAAAACACAGAGACTAATAAAGTCACAACTTCTATTTAAAAAGAGCAAGTAATTATGAGACTACAGAAGCCAGATGAAAATGAAAATGTCCCAAATGGCTTGACTGTGGTGTTCATTTCATTTTACAGTGTGTAGATACATCAAATCATCATCTTAAATCTTAAATCTATACAAGTTTTATTTATCTTAAATATATATGTTTTATTTATCAATTATACATCTTAAATCTTAAATATATACAAGTATATCTTAAATATACACAAGTTTTATTTATCAAGTATACCTCAATAAATCTGGGGGACTACTATAAATGAGAGATGTTATTGAATCTAAATTTCAATAGGATGAACTCTGGAACAGACACTCAAAGAGATTGTAATTCATACATTGAAAATTCATTGTACAGAGAAATTCACTCGGACAATATCATAGAGAAAACAAAAATATACATGAAAAGTCAGTTAAGAAACAAAGAGAACGGAAGGACAGAGTCCTAGGGCTGTTCCAGAAGATAAAAGAACGAAGAATTTTCCAAAATGAAAAATATAAGAGCTGTTAAAATCAAGACTGCCCTCTGACAACTGAGCAGGAAAAGTAAAGATAAATCCACATCTGGCGCTAGTAAACCTGCAGAACATGAGGGAGAAAAGAGAGAAAAATACTTCAGAGCTACCAGAGGGAAAAGCCAGACTACCTCCAAAGGAGTGACGTTGCCACTGACAGCACACCGCTCACTGGCAGCAAAGAGCAGGATGGGCAGGGGAGTTGTGTCTTTAAATGCTGAGGAAAACAAAATCAACCTAGAATTACAGACACGTTAAAAAGAGTAGGGACAAAGTAAAGGTAATTTTTAGTCACAGAAAGACAAAAGAAAATATTATCCGTATATCCTCACTAGCAGGTGCACAGAAGGGTGTTCTTCAGCAAAAAGAAACATGAACACAGAGGGGAAACGTGGGATGCAAGATATACAAAATGAGAGCAGAAAATGATTTGTCAATAAATTTAATTAACTTTAACTATTTGCCATAAGAAAATGAAAACATTTTTATATATTAAAAAAAGAAAACAGGTAAAGCTAAACTTTAGAACACAATAACAAGATAGGGAAAAATAATATATATAAACATATAACTGAATATACATATACACACATATATAATTGAATCACTCTGCTGTATCCCTGAAACTAATGCAGCATGTAAATTAACTATGCTTCAAGTTAAAAAATAATAATAATAAACAAATAAAATTAAATTAAATAAGATTGTTACAAAATAACAAGATAGGATACAGGAGTTGTATCAATTGAAATAAGTGGCAGGTCTATATTATATTCAAAAGAAGGATAAAAGTACTTAACAACTTGAAATTATTAATAATTATTTATAGCGAGATATGTATTTTTTTTAAAGAGAGGGGAAGCTACCAATAAAAGAACAGTACTACAGCTTTTATCTTCCAAGCCAACAGAGGAAATATAAGAAGGTGCTGATGGAAATATAGAAAATTTATCAATCCACAGCAGGAAAGAAGGGAAAAAAGTAAAAGAAGCAAGGGGAAAGAACGATAAAAACACAAAATAAAAAAGTCAAAATAAATCCAAATATATCACTGTGTGTATATGCAGATTAAATTTTCAATAAAACACCAGAGAATACTATACTGGAATTTGTTTTAAATAGAACTATTATTGCTTAACACAGACACCCCTAAAGCAAAACATCCCCCCAAAATTAAAAATATAAGGTACAGCACTTAGGAGAGTAATTTCTCAAGATCTAGTAAAATCCAAGATGGCCAAAATTCTTCCTTCCTGGTAATATGTCACAGAACAGTGTGTTTCAAACTGCATTCTGTGATCCATTCCTGGGTCATGGAATCAATTTAGTGAATCACTCCAACATTGTTTTAATTGCAAAAAAAAAAAAAAAAAGCGGGGAATAGGAAAAGGGATAAATAGAATGGGAAGGAAAAGGATGGGATAGGACAGGGCAAGGCAGAACAGAACAGACATTAAAGCAAGTATCATGGTGCTTCATGGATGCAAGCATGCACGGTTTCACAAAACTTCCACCTGTGGTGTGTGTGCGCATGAGCAGGCAAACATGCATGTGCTAAGTTGCGATGGAAATTGCATCTCTTTTTTCAGTTTGAAAAACCCTAGCCTAGAGAACTTCTTGCAAGTGTGATGTTATGACAGTGACGGCAGTATCATTTGCAATCGGGAAAAATTAGAAATATCCTGAAAGTTCATCAACAGGAGAATGGAGATGTTAATTGAGGGAAATACACATACAACAAAGACGATAAACCAAACCTATGTGCGTCAGCATGGATAAATCTCAAAAACAAAATACTGCATGAATAGAAAGGAGCAACTACAGAAAGATACACACTATACGCTAAAAATTTATACAAAGTTTGGAAACGAGCAAAACAGTAGTGTGTATTGTTATAAGCACGCACGTCCATTATGTAGAATAATGATATAAAAACCTGTAGGATGATAAACACCAAATTCAGGAGGGTAGTTAACTCTTGGGAACAGAGCAGAGGCGGGTATTGGGATCAGGGGGGACCACATAGGAGGCTTCAATTAAACTCATACTGTGTTAACCAAAAAGTGTGGAAGTAAATATAACAGAAACATGAAGATTTGATAAGGCGAGAGGGACAAATGATTGTTAATAATTTGCTCCTTATGCTCTTCTATATATTTGACAAATTCTATGGCCAAAGGCTATAAAGCTTCCAAAATCTGTGGTTTTTAGTCCCCGGGCTAATCATAAGCTTCTACCCTCCCCAAACCTTATATTTGGCTCATCAATAGAACAAATATTGACCTATTTACCTTACTCCTAAACAAGCAGACCTAGTCAACTTTTCCACGGTCACACGAGGCAAAAGAAAATTCCCTAACTTGAGTCGTGAACCTGACAGATTTATTTTTACCTGCGGCGGAAGCAGACTTAGAACTCAGCTCTGCTTGCGGGAAAAGGCCACCGCCTAAACCCTGAGTGCAGGACAGGTTCCATGGTGCTTCTGATGAGCAGAAGATGGATGTATTGCTTTACTCCACCTAATGAACATTTCAATCTTCTAATAAACACCCTAATAAAGAAAAATTGAGATTTAAGTCACTTTTATTATCGCAACTGACATGTCGCAAGGTCTTAATTGGGCTGAAAACAGCTTCCAATAATAATACCTTCCTTAATTGATTCATTAAAGGGGCCCCTACTGAGACAGAAGTGCTTGTTCCAGGAAAAGGAATGAAATAAGCCCCAATTTCCCACTGAGTGGCGATGATCCCTCTGCCATCAACTCCCCAGGCCACTGAAGAGGGTGTTAAGAGTGTCCAACACATGAAATTGTTCTGCTCGTCCCAAAGTGGCCACAGATTAAAACCAGACCTTCACACACTCACCACTCCCTTAGTGGGGTAACAAGACAAAGATGGAACCTCAAAACATTCCCTCTAAGTATAAAATGAATCTGCAAATAAACAACCACACAAAGGGATACACTGATAGCAAGACATTAAAGCTTTTTACAAGGTTGAACAAAAATTACCACATCCCAGCATGAATGAGCAGGGAGAGGAGAGGCAGGTGCAGCAGAGGGAAGACTTATGTGGAGCAAAGGGGAATCATCTGTTTGCAGGAAAAGGCAGTTTTGAGAGTATTATATAGATAATATAGTGCAGTGGTTTAAGGCGTGGGGTCTGAAGTCAGGTAGACCTGGAAGTCTGTCCTGCTCTTGTACTGGCCAGCTCTGTCACCCTGAGCAGGTGAACCTACCTAAATCCCAGTTTCCTTGGCTGTAAAATAGGAATGATAAACTAATCAACTACTATAGCAGCCTGAGTAAGTCAGAGCATATCATTCTTTTGCTCAAAATCCTCTGATGGCTCCTCATTATGCTCCCTCCATTACCCCCCTGATGTCATCCCTTAACCCAACCCCCAGTTCACTCCACACCGCACCACCCCCTCTGCTGTTCCCCCGAAGTCCCCCGGCGTGCTCTCACCTCCCGCCTTTGCTGCTGCCCTCTCCTACAGTTTTCTGCACCACTCCCTCCCTCACTTCTGTCAGGTCTTTGATTGAAGTCACCTCCTCCACAACCACCCTATTTAAAATTGCAAACTGTCCCTCTGCTGACTCCAAATACCCTCCTCCCTGCCTTACGTTTTCGTTGTGCGTAGCACTTAGCACCTTCTAGCACACCACACGGCTCATTTATGTCTACTGTTTATTCTTCCCACTGCTTTGTTCACCGATCTATCCCAAATGCCTAGAACAATGAAGCGCATATAGCAGGTGCTTAATTTTGTTACATGAAAATCTCATGAGTGTTCTGATGACTAAATTAGACAGTACATGCCAAGCACTCAGCTCAGTGGGGGCCTATAGAAGCATTCCGTAAATGTTATCTGTTCTTACTGTCGGGGTTACTACTATTGTAATTATTGTTTTCCACCCAACGTGAGGATACTGTTAAATAATCAAGTCACGATTCTTCCAGTCATTGGTTTCTGGAGACGAAAGACCTAGATTTAATTAACCGGAGTTTTCTGACCCTATATGACATCTGGTTATATACAGACACTGCTACCCATGATTAAAGGTGCCATGTCACCCAGACTCCACCCCTACCCCATCTACTCACACCTGCTAGGTCAAGAATGTATTTCAAGGTACATCTAGGAACTGCCGCTCTCTCTCGTCCCTTTAAGACTGTACTGCATGTAAATACCTACTTGACAGGAAGAAGCTAGAAAGCATTTTAACATTTAGTAAAAGGTAAGGAAGAAAACAGAGAGAACAGTTATCCGACTTGCCTGCTGAAGTCCCCAGAATTTAAGCTTCCACCACACTCTCTGAGACATTTGTGTTTCTGTCCAGGAAAGGAAGAAAGCAGTAACCATCTGCCCACCTCATACCCTCCCAGGCACTAATGAGATGCCTTCTTCTTTGTCAGACACTTAGGAGCTCCTGTGATAAAGCACTGTCCTGGGAGAAAAAATGAATGGAACAGACCCATTAGCTCCAAGTTCAACTGCATCTTCTGTTTCCTGAACATAAAAGAAGACAGGAGCGGCCAAGGCAATGAGCCATTTAGCACTCAGAGCCAAAGCTCACTCTCCACTTGTCAGCTGATAAACCATGTGAGGAGCATATGGCAACCAAGACACCAGGTTCTGGTGTCTTCTTCCCATAGTGCCCAGCTCCATTTGCATGCTGCAGATGGCACCTGTGCAAGGAAATACAGGTTGGTGCGTGTGGAAGCACTGGTGGAGCCATCAACTTGGCCATCCATGGACATCAGGAGACAGGAGAGGGCAGGGATTCAAAAGCACGAGCACCTGAGCAGGAAAGTGCTGTGTTCAAATCCCGAATCTATCAATTAACATCTGTGTGACCTCTGGGCCTCAGTTTCCATATCTGTATAATGGGTTGATGACACCTCACTCATAAAACTTGTGGAAGATTAAATGAAATCAATTAACAAGGAGCCTGGAGCATAGTAAGTGCTCAGTAAAACCCTATTTTTGGAGGGTGGAGGGCCTGCAAGGAACAGAAATCTTGAATGCCATTATATTCAATCATCTGTTCATCAACAAATATTCGTTGAATACCTTTGAGTTTAGTCAACAAATATTTGTTGAATGCCTATGGGTTCCAGGCCCTAGGCTAGCTGCTAAAGATGCAGCAGTGAGCAAAGCAGACAAGATACCCTGTCCTCGGAGTTTACAGCCTAGTGGATAACAGTGGCCAACATACAATAGGTACTTAGTATGCGCCAGGCAGTGTTCTAAGTGCTTTTCTTGTATTAACTTGCTTAATGCTTAAACCACCCTAAGAAGTACATTAAATTATCTATCATCTGCAAATGACAGAAGCAGCAAGGGAGGCACAAATCAGTTACGTAAATTGCTCAAGGTCATAAGGCTACTAAGCATTAAAGCCAGGGGTTGAACCCAACTAGACCAACTCAAGTCCCTTCTTTTAAGCATAACATGTATTGCTTTCTTGCAACTGCTAGACAGTGAGCTCTTTGTAGGTAGAAAAAAACATCATTCATTTTTGTATCCCCAGCAAAGCACCTGGCTTGTGAGGGTGCTCAGTAAACGTTTATTGCAGGAACGAAGGACAGATTTTCTTTGAGGCACGAGAGCCACTCTTTTTGCCAGTCTCTTGACAGCTCTTCATAAACCCTGAATATATAACGAAAATATACTAGTCTTCTTATGCATAGAGATTATTATTGATCTTCTGTCCATAGGCTATTAAATGTAAGGCTATTTTTCCAGAAATGGTGATGAATTTTCCTTGAACCACCTACATGCTTTTGAGAGGGGCCTGGCAGGGACTGAGCTATATTTTTAAAATCTAGAATATGGGGTGCCAAGGGGACAAAATACACAACACTTCTGCTATTTTATTTTGGGAATCAATGAAACATCCCAGCCACACTCGGCATGTCTCACTCAAGGCCCGAGTTCTCCCACTTAAACACCTCGAACTCTTCACTCTTCTCAGGACTGCTTATAGACAAACCAGCTGATGTCTAAGTGGGCCACAACCGAAGATGACAGAGGCGATGACTACACTGAAGGGGATGGAGGCAGAGGAAAGAGGGCTTCCCAGTGCGCTAAGACTGACAGTTTGGCAGAGCAGATAATCTGCACTGACTATGGCCAGTACTATGATCAGTAGTAATTACAATAATTATTATTATGTTAGCTGTATGTTATGCATTATGTTAAATATGTTTATATTTATATCAATTAGATTATGTATACAGTCTATTATTATAAGCGCCATTTATTGAAGTAAAATCTACTAGGTTTTTTTTTTTGTTTCACAGTAACTCACTTAATCCCTTCAACAACCATGAACAGTATTACAATCTTTATTCAAGAAACAAGGTTCCTTTAACAAAGACATCCCAAAATGCAGTGATTTAAACAAGACAGTTTTCCCCTGTTGTGTAACAATCTAGAAGTATTATGTATAGTCTAAGCTGCTGTGACAAGGATTTTTTTTTTTAATGTGCTTTAAACAAGATAAAAGTTTCTCTTTCACACGATAGTCCAGAATTGGGAAAGCAGCCTGCCATCACCAACATGGAGCTTCCATTTGGGGGGATCCAAGTTCGTCCTCAACTCCCACCTGCACGTCCCAGCCAGCAGGAGGCAGAAAGGAGCAGCAGCAGAGCACGCCCCTTTCTTTCAAGGATGCCATCCAGAGGGGCACACATCACTTTCATCCCATTGGTCAGAACTTGGTCATAGAGTTGTTGTGAGGACTAAACTGAAAAACCAGATGCCTTGAGTAAGGCATGTGATAAACATCCATTTATTTTCCTTCTCTTTTTAACACCAATATCTTGAAAATGAATCCGAGTGTGATCACCCGAATTATTACTCAGCAACAAATTCACTCCTTCCCCTTCCCACAGAGCGTGCTTCCCTGTTCCACTGATAAAAGGTTTGGCCATGTAATTTGCTTTGTCCAGTGGAATATTAGTGGGGATGATGCAAGCAGAAGCTTTAAATGTGTTGTCTGGTTCAAATGGGCTAGTGCTCCAGTGACAAGAATATAAGAAGAGCTTATCCCCAAGCTGCTGCTGCCCCTTTTCAGCCTGGGCTGAAAGCAAGCACGTATGGAAAAGACCTGAGCCCAGAACACAGCCGGAGTCAGAAATGACCCTCGGTTGATGTACAGGGTCATTTGCTGAACTCATCCTAGATCAGTTGAATAACAATCATCCAGCAGACCTGTGAATGGGAGCATAAGTGCTTGTTACTGTAAGTAATGCGTTTTGGGGTAGTTTGTTATGCAGCAGAAGCTGGGCAGCACAGAAATTGACAGCAGAAGTGGAGCACTGCCATCGTGAAAATCCGAAATACGTGACTGCGGTTTGGTGATTAGGCAGCAGATGATGAGGAAACTGTTATGGGAAGCTGGAAACATGCCATCTCGTGTGCTGGAGTGATGAAGCCCTTGGCAAAACTCATCTCTGATAACTTGGAAAATAGAAAATGTGCCTAATGAACTTGAAGCATTGAGTAAGAACGTGTCAGAGCAGAACACAGATAGTATAATTTCGTTGTTACAAGCAGGATAAGGTATTGCAAGACAAAGTTGAGTTTACAAAGGAACCGAGCAGTTCGCTAACAAAACTGAGAAAAAGTATAGAAAGCCCAGAAATTCCAAGGCTTGCAGGTTTGAAACGTCAAACTATTTTTCACCTTATCATCCTATCAGTGTCAGGACAAAGACTAAATCCAGGATACAATTGTCACATCTTTCGTTATAACTTTTGAAAGGACTGAAGTGGTGCCTATCAGTCCTTTTCAGCTGAACAAAGTGCTCCTGGAAAGATAAAGGGCCTAATCCCACAGAGGCTTAATAAACCCCGGGTAGCCAAAATTAGTCTCAAGAAAGAGGCATCTCTCAAAATGAATCATAGATGTAACTCACGTGGAGTTGACTGAAATCAAACATGGGAAATTCACAAAACTTTTGAGATATCCATGTTGATAAAATGTCATCAGTCTGAGACTGTGACTGTCTGAGATGTCAAAAGATCCCTGGTCCCCAAATTTCTACAAGCAGACAGCTGGCTGAAAAATTTGCTGATCCAGAAGGAAAGGCATATTCTCTAAAATTCTCTTCAGAAGTGGACATGCATGGTAGAAGACGGAAAAGGAAGGACCTCTTTGGAAGTTGGAGCCTAAAGACATGGAGAACAGTGGACCAATGAGTCAATTCCAGGGAACAGAACTAGGTCCTATTTCAGAGGTCAGTGAACCATGGCTTACAGGCCAAACCCTGTTTTTTACCTGGTTTAGTAAATAAAGTTTTACTGAAACACAACCACACCCACATACGTATATATTGTCTCTGTTGCTTTTGCTAACACACCAAGTTGAGAAGTTGCAACAGATACCATTTGGCCTGCAAACCTGAAATATTTATTATCTGGTGCTTTACAGTGGTCAACCCCCTGCCTAGTAAAAGGACGCTCTGACCCTACACGGTAAGGAAATCTGGCCACATGTGCACAGCAGGATTTCAGAACTGCTGTGTGTCAGTGACGGCACTGGGCTGCCACCCTTCCCTCTTTCACATGGGAGTCCTTATTGCAGTTATTCTGCTCCTGTTAACATTGTGTATTGGGTGGTTGGAAAGCAAATAACTTATCCCTTTATTTCATAAGTGTCTCAGTCAATAGGAGCCATATCAGGATTTGGTACAATTTCAAGTTCTTAGATGTCAAGCCTGATACAGATGGGATGAATAATGTAGGAGTGTCGGGATGGGGGTGAGTGTATTTTGTGTACAGGAGAACAATGAAGAGGTGTGGATTCTTTTTTTTTTTTCCCCTTTTCATTATTACTTCATTTGTTATGATGGTCTGTGACAGTGATTTTTTTAAAAATACCTTTATTGTGGTATGATTCCTGTACAGTAAACTACACATATTTCAGATGTACAAGTTGATGAATTTTGATAGATGTAGACACCAATGAAACCACCATCACAATCAAGATAGCTAACAATTCCATCATTCCTCAAGAGGTGAGAATCTCAAATTCCCAATTTATCCCTTCCCACCCGCTTTGCCCCCTGGTAACCATAAGCTGTTTTTTTTTTCCTATGTCTGTGAGTTTGTTCCTGTTTTGTAGATAAGTTTATTTGTGTCCTTTTTTTTTTAGATTCCACATATAAATGATATCATGGTATTTTTCTTTTTCTTTCTGAGTTACTTTGTTTAGAATGACAATCTCTAGGTCCATACATGTTGCTATAAGTGGCATTACTTTACTCTTTTTTAAAACTGAGTAGTATTCCATCTTCTTTATCCAGTCATCTATTGATGGACATTTGGGTTGTTTCCATGTCTGGGCTATTGTAAATAGTGCTGCTGTGAACATTGGGCTGTGTATGTCTTTTCGAATTATATTTTCCTCTGGATATGTGCTCTGGAGTGGGATTGCTGGATCATATGGTAAGTATATTTTCAGTTTTTTGAGGAATCTCCATATTGTTCTACATAGTGGCTGCCCCAATTTACATTCCAAACCAACAGAATGGAAGGGTTCCTTTTTCTCCACATCCTCTCCAGCTTTTATCATTTGTGGACTTTTAATGATGGCCATTCTGACTGCTGTGAGGTGATATCTCATTGTAGTTTTGATTTGCATTTCTCTAACAGTTGGTGATGTTGAGTGTCCATCCTTTCATGTACTTGTTGAAGAGGGCCAGATTCTGATGGCTTACATTATTCATTCCCCTTCGTATCCCATTGTGGGGAGTATAGCCTTCCTCCTTGCATGGGCTTGGCCATGTGACTTGCTTTGGCCAATGGAATGTGACCAGGCACGGTGGGAACAGGGACTCTTGATGTGCTTATGTGGTTCACTGTAAATCTTGTGTTCCACTGATCTGCCATGAGAAGAACATCCTCTTCTATTTGGTCCTCAAAATAAACTCAACATGGAACAGATGTGAACCCAAGACACAGGCTTAAGCCAATTACAGCCTACCTGAGGCCTGAAGTAGAGCCTCCCTGGTGAGGCGAGGATAAATCGGCACACTGCAGTCAACTGCAGACCGGTAAGTGATAGCACACATTCTTGTTGTGACAGACTGAATTTTGAGGTGCTTTATTACACAGCATTATTGTAGCAGTCACTGACTGATACACAGGGTTCCAAAAAATGATGAGGTCACCAGAATCTAGTAAATTACACTTCCGTTCTGAAATCCAAAGACTTCAGTTCAAATCCCAGCTCTGCCATTTACTTACTTAAGTATGTAACTTATTTATTTAATATTTATTTAATTGGAGGAAGTCACTATACCTTTCTGAGTCTCAGGGATTTTTATTATTATAGAATGAAGATAGTAACAACCTTAATCCCAGGGTCATTATATGAGACTTTTGCCACTTGCAGCAACATGGGTGGACTTGGAGGGATTTATGCTAATGAAATAAGTCATACAGATGGTATCACTTATATGTACTATCTAAAAAATACAACAAACTAGTGAATAAAACAAAAAAGATGCAGAGTCATAGATACAGAGAGCAAACTAGTGGTCACCGGAGGGGAGAGGGAGAGAGAGGAGAAATATAGGGCTAGGGGGAAAAGTTACTATGGGATTATGTGAAATCATATGTGTGAAACTTTTGAAACCTGTAAAGCACTGTAGAATTTAAAGAACCTTTCATTCAATAAAAAAAAAAAATCAAAATAAAACAGAAATGTTCCCAACAACAACAAAAGGGTCACTAAGATTAAACATGATGGTATACTTAAGTGTGTTTTGTAAACACAGTAAAGTGTATAAATACAAGATATTTTTACTATTAACTTCAATTCACATAAAGCAGCCCTGGTTTTTATTTCAATGGTGGAAAGGAGTACACCATTTCTGTCCTCTGACTCCAGAAAAGTGGCCATGCTAAATCTGGAAAGATAAATATCTATAAACTGTCAGCATTGTGATGTCTTAATAATTTTTTCTTGCTTTTGTATATGAGATTTCCCGATTTTTCTCTAATGAACATGTATAATTTCATACTTAAAAAAACAATATAAAGGTTATTCTTTTAAATACTGATTATGCTACCCAAGCCTGGCACTTCTGAGCATATCTCCTGTCCCCGCCTCCCACATGAGGCACACACAGTGCCACTGGCAGCAACAATTTAAGTACTAAAGAAAAAGTTCTCTGAGCCCACATTCTTCCCTTACTGTCAAATGAGGAAAAAAAACAAACATGCCCCTTTCTGTACCACCCACCAATCACTAAAAAGCCCCACCCAGGAGAGGAGGAACCTGCATCAAAAAGAAAAGCCCACGTTAGAACTATGTCCACCAAATTGTTTTCCATGGGCTCCAGTGTGCCACACTGAGTTGTGCCTGGGGCGTTGCAACCCCATTATTTTGTGCTCATGTCAAAAATGTTTTTCTTTCTCCAAAAAGCCAAGGGAAAGAGCGTGGGTTTCCTAGAAATGGCTCTAACTTGTCTCACTACACCCAAGAGAACCGTGCAGTGAGGACGCTGTCCACCAGGAGAGGGGAAAAGTTCAACTCAGTAACACTGGCGATACCCGTTTGTTCTGCAAAGACAGCCAACACAGGTTTCGGGGGAGCATTATTTGAGAAATAAATCTACCCACACTATTCCTCTTGATCTTCCAGCCAAAGTAGCCGAAGCCACTAGAAATCCGCTCACACCTCTCAGCTTGCTTGCTAACAGGCAGCCAAGCTGGGCAGCAAGGCCACAAAATGGAACCGCTGATCAGATTAGCACCGCACAGAATGCTGCGGGCGTGCGGTGCAGGACGGGCTCCACGGGAAGGGCTTTGATGGAAAAGAGAGAATGGTCCCCCGGGGAAGGTAGACACCTATGAGCAGCGTCCTCCCTAAGGCAGGGCAATTACGGCGACAACCACAGGACCAGCTTCTGAGGGTCACTGTCCTGTTGTGGGCACCTATGGGCCCAGAACTGAGGACAGCAACACGCAGAAGAGGAAGCAGCCGCAGAGATGGTGGTACTGCCCACTAGCCCCGCCCATGACCTCTGGACTAATGATAGGGGACAGACACCCAGGTGACTCACTCCCCTGCAAAGATTTCCTGTCTACCAACCACGTGCTTGTGCGATGCTAGCTGCGGCTGAGCATGCAAAGATAAATAAGGGACAGTCCCTGCTCTTAACATGACATGCCCCATTGTGCCCAGCACATAACAAGGGCCCAATAAGCGTTCACTGAGTGTTACCTTATTCTTCAGCTTTATGTGACCTCTTTTCTCTGCCCTCCAAGGCACTCTTTTATATTCTTGTGTTCTGAATTTTAGTTCCTGGTGCATATTTCATTTCCCCTATGACACAATAGGATTGCTGAATATAGGACCTTCTTGTCACTGCATCTTCTCAGTAAATATTTACTGAGTGAATGACTGGCTAACAATAACTGGTGTGTCGCCACCCACCACTACCTCAGAATAGGGTGAAAGGCCTAGGGCTTGCAACTGCGTGACAAAGCATGCTGGGTCAGGAGTCCGGAGACCTGCCTTCTCACAGAAGCTGCTGTCAGCAACTTGCTGGGTGACTGGACAGCTGCCTGAGAGCCTGGGCTCAGCTGGAAGAGGGAGGAGTGGGTACGTGATCTCTAAGGTACCACCCAGCCTTAAGAGTCAGCATCTTAATTGTAGCTTACCGATGACGTCCACTGAGCACGTGGCATGTTGCAGGCCCTATATTAAGAACTTTGCCTGCATTATTTCATGTGACCCTCACAATAACCTGTTGAGATGCTATGGGTATTCCCACATCATATAAAGAAAAGAGGCTTAGGGAGGCTGAGGAAGTGGCAGACCGGGGATTGGAACCCAAATGTGACCGATTTGGAAACCCCCTCACAACCACTAAGCCAATCCAATCCCTCTTCCACAGCCACACCTCAGGCTGTGGGGTTCCCTTTGGGCCATCACTTCTTTTCCTGAACAGCTTCATTTTCCATCATAGCCAATTTTTTTTAGAAAATTGCTAGAAATGCCTTTGGTGGAGAGAGGCACCACGGGCAGGCTTTGCGCACCTCCCATGTGTAGGCAGTGAGTTTCCTTAAGTTCGCTGGTCAAACTACAAGGGATCCTACAACAGGAAGAGAAACTCAGCAAGGAGTTACAGAGGGTGCGAGCCATGGCCCAGGAGCAAGGCAGTCTGAGCCTCATTTGAGAAGGCAAGAAAAGAAAAAAAAAAAAGATATTCTGTTCAAGGAGCTTTGGAGAACTCTAAAGACCTTGACCGTATTCCAGATCCACCTGAGAGATGCTGCTCTCCATTCCTCCCCATATTTAAAGCACGGAGAGGGAAGAAGTTGAGTCTCCAATAGACAACAGTGTTCCAGACTCTCACCAGTTTCAGAACATGGTACCTCCCACCTGGGCCTCCAAATACCCCAAGCGTAGCAGTGATCAACGGCACTGATCAAAAAGCCGGGAATAAAACAAAACAAAGACTTCTTAAAAGGAAAATGCTTTTTATAAGGAGACAGAAAAATCAAGTAAGGTTCTAACCCTCTTTTAAAGTTGTATCCAAAATTTTTTAACAAAAAATAGCAGCAAATAATCAAGTACAGAATGCATGGCTCCCCAAAGTTAACAGAGAACTAAATACATGCTATTTGAAGGAGAAAGGAGTGGAAACACAGCCCGTGTTTAGTAAAGCAAGAGAAACAAGTCTATTTCAGATCTGCCCAGCAAAGCCCAGTGCTCCATTCAGCCCCCAGTATACATCCAGAAGTGGACGTGGAGAGCCAGCCACGTCTGAGGCCATTTTTTGTGGGGTGGAGGCAGTAATTAGGCTTATTTATTTCTTTATTTTTAGAGGACGTACTGGGGATTGAACCTAGGACCTCGTGCATGCTAAGCATGCGCTTTACCACTTTACGTACACCCTTCCCCCTTCTGAGGCCATTTTGAATTGTGTCTTTGGCTGCCTTTAAAGACAACTGCTTTCTATCTTCCTGTCTCTGAAGATCATAACCCGCTCATGCCTCCAAAATTTAAATGGACGTTATTAGAAGTATTAACATTTAAAATTCTACACCAAGCATGTGAGGGGTGAGGCAGCATTTCTAGGAGGTCCTGCAAGTTTTCCCTGGTCCTTACAGTTAGACCTTGGTGTTTTTAAAAATCTGTGAAGAGGCTTAATGGATGAGCTGAAATAGAGATGGGAGGAGAGAGGAAAGGAAAAAGAGAGAAAGAGAGGGAGGAAGTGAGGGAGGAAAAGAGGGAGGAAGAGGAGAAGGCAGGCAGGTACCCTAAGGGGCTGATAACAGTTTCCTGACTTGGTGCTCAAGGACCTTACTTTGAGCACAGTAACATTGCCACCTAGAGGCTCAAAAGTGCCTTCCTGCAGTTGTACACCTGTGTGCAAGATTTATTTATTTGCGTAAGCTTGTTAAGGAGCTTTGAAAAGGGGGCGGCAGATGATGGCAGGGCGGGAAAGTACCGTCAAGAACCTCAACATCTCACCATTTCACAGTGGCTAATACTTCTCAGGCACCTGCTGGGTGAAGGGACTGAGCGAAGTCCTGAGAACGCAAACACAGATGAGACATTCCTCCGCTCAAGGATCTCAGGCTAAGGAGAAGACAGACACATGCAGAAATAATGCAGACTGTGGTCATGACCAAGACGTACAAAAGCACTGGTATAGGTGAGGTTAATTCTGACCAGAGTTGTTAAGGGAGGAGCATGGTCTGGAGAGGATTCAAGGAAGAGAGACAGTTGAGTTAGGTCACAGGAAGTCTGGACAGGTGAGCAGGACTCCAGGTTGGGAGGTAACCGTCCAAATAGGCAGAAAGAAAGGACACCGAGAATGCTTAGCATGCCTGGATGACAAGGAGTGTGGATATTACATGCAGTTGTCTGAAGAAACAATGAAGACCAGAAAGATGAGCTGAGCCAAAGTGCAGACGGCTTTGCACACTAGGCTGAAGAGCATGCGCTCTTTGGGCTGCACGTGGATGGTGGTGTGGTCACTGCTCTGTTCACTCTGGTGTGCCCAGCACCTAGAGGAGTGTTGGGTACTTAGCAGTTGCTCAATGAGCATCTGAGGAATGAATGACTATAACAGGAAGCCTGTGAAGATGTTGGAGAAAGAGAACAGCTGGATAAGATCCATCTTTCTGGAAAATATAACTCGAGACCATCTCAAGAGGAGTGGACAGGAAGAGGACAGGAGGAAGAGTCTACTGCTAAAGTCCGGGTAATGTGGGTCTGATGCAAGGCACAGCAGTGGGACTGGACAGGCTGGAATGGCCATGAGTGATTTTGTTGGAGAATCTAGGGGTCTTCACCACCGGCACCCAGTCTGTGTGTTGAGCCTGACTGGTGGACCTGGCCAAGAGGAGGAGGAACAGTGTTAGGGAGGAACAGTGTTAGGGAGAAGACAAAGAGTTCAGTTTGAGAAATGAAATATTTCCATTTCTGGGAGTATAACCAAGCAGAGACAGCCAGCGGGCAGTTACAGATAAAGTGTGGAACTCTTCATATACACACACACCCTGTACACACACAGACACACGCATGCTCACCTGAGGTGAATGCTACTGACTTTTTGTTTTCATCCTAGTGTTAGGGATTAGGTGAGCATGTTAACAGCCTGGAGGCTAAACTGCTTTGGTAGAGCCTGAGCTTGAGGGAGCATCATTCATTTCCACATCTGGAAAAGGGAGATTGTTGTAAGGACTGAATGAGTTAAGCCATGTAAAGTGCTTGGCCCACCGTCCGGCATAAAATAAATACACAGTAAGTGTTAAGTTTATTATCCAGTCTCATTGACAGATGCCTGGATAAAGAAGCTGTGGTATATTTGTATAATGGAGTATTATTCAGTGATTAAAAAAAAGAATAAAATAAAGTCATTTGCAGCAATATGGATGGACCTGGAGATCATCATTCTAAATGAAGTAAGAAAGAGAAAGAAAAATACCATATAATATCACTCATATGTAAAAAAAAAAAAAAAGGACACTCATGAATTCATCTACAAAACAGAAACAGACTTGCAGACATAATAAACAATCTTATGATTACCAGGGGAAAGAGGGTGAGAAGGGATAAATTTGGGAGTTTGAGATTTGCAAATGTTAACCACTATATATAAAAATAGATTTAAAAGAAAACAAATTTCATCCATATAGCACAGGGAACTATATTCAATATCTAATAATAACCTTTAATGAAAAAGAATATGAAAATTATCTATATATATAAAGTTTCTAAAATTTATATGTATGTATATGCATGACTGGGACACGCTGTACCCCAGAAACTGACACATTGTAACTGACTATATTTCAATTAAAAAAAGAAATAATAATAATCCAGGCTCCCATTATGATGTAGTAGGAAGAATATAGGATTAAAATTCAAAGCCCAGCTCACCTACTCATCATCTGTATGAACTTGAACAGGAAGCCTGGCTTCTCTGAGTCTCAGTTTTCTTATCTGGTGAATGGAAAGAATATTATTTGCCATACCTGCCTCACAAGATAAAATGTACTAATGCATATAAAACATTTTGTAAATGTGAGCTCAGGATATAAATATTATGTATGATTTATCAAAAGGAAGACCGAGATACAAAAATCTATGAATTTCTTCAAGATACTATGGTTCTAGTTAAGCATGTATCTCTTTATCACCTTTCACCCTAAAGAAAGAGATTCTTTTCCAACCCCCTTTAGTAAGAAATTCCTCACTTGTCACCTTTCCACATTCCAGATGCGCTTTCCTGGGAGCACATTTCCTTTGTCTCATCTTCAACTGAGATTTTAAAAAAATCTTTGAAACTCCCCAGCTGGTGGGACTTACTAGGGAATCCAGCACATTTGTTCTCTCTTCCGCATCTCCCCCACCCCACATGGGTGACCAAACTCGAGCTGTTCATCTGAACTGATAGGAAACAGGATATTATCAACATCTGACCCGCAAAGGGTTTTCTGTCTGCGCTTCGCCCTGTCAATTTCATCTAGAACATGCCTGCAATGAAAGGCCGAGACCCTGGACACTGCTGGGTGTAGCCTCATGGCCATCAACCCCGCCTCTGCGTCTGTGTTCAGGTGTTAGGTGAATCATGGAATCGCTGGGCTGGAACTGAGGGAAATGGAATAGGATGTGATGCTCTTCGGCCTGATTTATAGCACAATAAGGAAGTCTTTTTAAAGTCACTGACCAGCAAGCATTGAGCTTCAACTTAATCCCATTCAGGACCAGGCACTTACCACTCCGTAAGAGGCTCAGCCCACCAATGGGCAGAGTGAATCGATCCTTAGAAGACGCTTCACTATTAGAAGGTGAAGCCTACCTCCCTGAACCTCCACTCGGGGCTCTCAGAGCTGCCCTTGGGCACTGCCCAGAATGAGCCTTCTTGTCCCCTCAGCCTTCTCGTCTCTAAGCTAAGTAGCCCTCATTCCCTCAAGGTGTCCTCACATGATGTGTTTTGCTTCCTCATCTCAATTCTAAATAAAAACCACATCTACAAAAATATCTGCGATCTCACTGATACCTAGCAAAGCCCAGATGGCATTGTGGATTCACTCTCTAAAGTACCCCAACTGTACAGGATGATCACTATGTAGCCCCTCTCGACAGAAGGGCAGCATCTCTGTGTGACATTTCCTGAGCTCTAACAGGCTTGGGGGGGTGACTGATGAACTAGTTCATATGACCACAGTCCCTCCAAGGCGGACAACCATGACCACAGTTTATAGACGAAGGTTAGAGGCATTCTCAGCTTAAACCCAATGTAACAGCAACTCCCCCTCCCTGTCTCAGTTCTGCTGTGGCACCACTGTCCTCCCCGTCAGCCTGGTCCTAGAGTCATGGGCCCAACCTCAAAGGCGCTGTCTCCATTTCTCACAAATCCATCACTTCCCCACCCTGGCATCATCTCCTGTGTTCACTGCTCTTTTTTGACTATTGCCACTGACCTCTGCTCAAGTCTTGTTTGTGTTCAGAAACATTTAATGATTTCCAAGTTGCCTGATTAAAAAAATACAAAATCCTGAGCAGAGCCCTCAGTGTTCTCCAAGATCTAGGTGGGACCACCTCTCTCGCTAGTCTCCCAGTCCTCTCTGGACTGGTCAGGGTTCCACCAGGAGACGGATGGCACACACTAAAGGGTTCAGCTGCAGAGAAGTCACTCAGGGGACCGTTTATATGGCTGTGAATAGGGTTTAGGGAGCCAGGGAGGGAAGGTGAGTCCCACAGCGACCAGCAACCAATGAGAAGCCCTAACTGTCACTAGGCCTGAAGGAGCAAGGAGTTGGGTGCTCGTCCCAGATCCCCGCAAGAGCTGCAGCTGGAGGAGGGTGTGACAGTGCTGCCAGGGGTCTGTGGGGCTGTGGACAGGCGAGCTGAGAGGGAAGAGAATAAACAAGCCAGCCTCTCCTTCCTCCCACCCTCTGATGGCTTGCCTGCCTCCTATTGGTCAATTCCAACAGGAAACCACAGGGCAAGGAAGCCCATGTGATGGAACCATAGAAGTCAGCCCCCTGGGGCACAGAGCAAGGACAAGAAAGGCAAAAAATAGATTTTAAAATAATATAGGAGGCATCAAAAGAATAACCAACACACCCCTCACTTGTAGCTGACCTTCAGTCAAACGCAAAACCTCATGATTTCCTAACGTGTACAACTCCCCAATCTTATGTCTGTTCCTACCACCTCCTCTCCTTACGATGCCCTTCCCTGCAGGAGAGACTTGTTCAGGGTTATCTGAGAGGCACGGAGGGTTATACATTCATTTAAGAGATTTCTGCTGCATGCCTGGTACACAGGGACAGATGTGGCAGAATGAAGGGTAGAGAAGGACCCCAGCCACTGCAGGCAGAGCCCCAAAGGTGGAGCCCATCAGCTCGGAGGGGTGCTCAAAGGAATCCCTACGGCCCCTCAATGCACTCTGTTCATAAAAAAGGAGACGCAGGCTCTGCAAATGGAAATGTGGCCCCATGTGTGATGACATCTGTCATCGGCAGCCGGGAGACACTGCCTGTCTCCCCACAGCACCTCTCACACCTCAGGTCAGGGACTCACAGCAGGACCACTAGGGAAAGAGGGGCTTCAGACCCTGGGTCCTCTTGGGCTGAGCCCCCTGCCTCTGCCATCAGGCTCCTGGGTGCTCAGAATTCATCAGTGGAACTGTAAGGCTGGCTCTGCACTTAACAATTCTTTTCAGAGTAAAGGTTTTCCTCCCCTTACAGTTCTTGCCTTTTGTCAAGGAAAAGAAAAGAAGAATCAATCCAGATTCCTCGTGGCTGGAGATTTGAAGGCAGCAGACGCAGCCAGGAGCACATCTGGTGTGTTTGTCTGAAAGCTGCTCCCAATGCAGGAAGGTGGGGCCACCCTGGGGGCTGGGGGTCGGTTTCCAGCCTTCGGGGGCTAGAAAAGCTGCATTTTCTTCCAATAAGGCTAAGTGGGACAACATAGGTGATCTAGAGGGATCTAGAAAACTGGGAAATGCTCCTGCTATCATGAAGAACACTTTCAGAGGAAAATCGGGAGGGCTCAGGAAGAAGCTTCTTACTTATGTGGTCAGTGAACATGCGCACTTTGCCCGGCAAAGCAGGAAAGAGTGTGGACGCTGAAGCCAGACTTCATGTTCAAATCCTGTCTACACCATTAACTAACTGCATGACCTTGAACAATGGGGGGCTCCCTCTGTGCTCCTCTGCTGGAAGGCTGAACTAAATCCATGTTAAGTGATCAGCACAGGACCTGGCACATAGTAATCGCCCTCAAGAAAAATATCTCCATTTGCAGATGAGGAAGCTGGGGTGAAAGTTCGTTACATAATTTGCCCAAGGTCATTCAGCTGGTAAGTGCCAGAGCTTAGATTTGAAGGGGAGCAGTAACTGAGTAAACCAAAAGATAAAATCGTAATTACAGCTAGTGAGAAGTGCTCTGAAGAAAATGAGAGGCATGCAGTGACAGAGGACAGCGGGGAGCGCCCCCCTAGACAGGGCGGTCAGGGTATCCAGGCTGAGATGCGAAGCAAGAGGACAATCAGTCAGGCAAAGAGCCAAGGGAGAGAACACCAGGCAGAGGGAATGGCACAAGCAGAGGTGCCAAAGGGGAAAAGAGAAGGTGGGTGTGGCTGGGACAGGCTGATTAAGGAAGAAAGGGAAGTGGGAGTGGCAGGCAGGATTCAGATGGTGGTAAGACCTCACAGGTCATTAAAAAGCCCTCAGCTCCAAATGCAACGGGAAGCTGCCAGGGGGTCTTAAAAAGAAGGGCAACCCAATCCGAATGTTCCCATGGCGCAAGCCTTGAATGAAGGCACTGAGACCCTTATAAGGCAATTGTAATAGTGTTTAGTGACTTGGACCAGGGACACGTCAAGCTTATTGTAGACAAGGGATGTGCTTTGTGACCAGTACAGAATAAAGGCATCGCTCACATCCCCAGCCTGAACTTGACACAGATAAAACTTTGTATGTGTTTTTCCACCCTCACCATCATTATCACTGCCCCTGCCATGGCTATCAAATCAAAGGCAAAGGTCAAAGTGGCCTTGGGTTAGTCATGACTCCATTCAGATTCCCAGGCAGGTCTCCCCTCTTGGATCACAGCCGACAGCACAGAGTGCCAGCCACAATGCACACACAAACACCTAAAGAAACCCTGAACATGAAAAGCCAGAAACAGAGTAGGTTTCAACAGCCCCAGGCACAGACAGAGGGATGAAGACTCAGAGCAATCACGGGAATTGAGTGCTAAATACAAAGACTTACCAAAGTCCTTTTGCCTGCACTGCCAGCGAGGGGCCATAAGCACCCACTGCCCCATTCTCTCCGTGTCTGAAAGCTTGAGGCATTACTACATAACATTAGGATATATCTCCATTCATTCACTCATACACCAAAAAAGACTGAATAAACCAGCTGCATCCCCTGTACTGGCTGATGGGGAAATAGTAAGACAAATGAAAAGCCGTCTTTGCCCTCATGGAGCTGAAATCTCCTTACCTTACTGACAGGTAAAGGCAATTAGCATGCAGTGTGATTGGAGCCAGGGTTCAGCAGAGAACAAGGAGCTGAGGAAGCACGTAAGATAGACATTTAACCCAGAAGCAGGGCCAGGGTCTCAGAGAGGGGAGGTGGGACAACAAGAGGGTGGGGAGTCAAGTATGAGATCAGACAGCACTTCTGGGGTACACAGGGAATGAGGGCACTCAGTGTATTCAAGGTCAACATCAAAAAGTTGATAAAGGGACATAGGGTGGGGCACACATCAGGAAGAGCCTGTGCGTTATGCTAAGAAATTAGGACTTCTTAGAGATAAACAACAAGTTCCTTCTGTACAGCACAGAGAACTATATTCAATATCTTGTAGTAACCTATAATGAAAAAGAATCTGACAGGCCTCTCGCTCCCTCGTCTTCTGAGCTGGACCACACTCTGTCTATGCAGTGTGTGTCTACTGAGCATCCAACCCCCACACCTCGTGGCCTTTCTCTTGCCTTCTGAAACAGCCTGTACTCTATGAAGTATGTACCTCTGAATAAATCAACCTTTATTCAAAAAAAAAAAAAGAATGATAATGAATATATGTATGTACATGTATGACGGAAACATTATGCTGTACACCAGCAATGGACACGTTGTAAACTGACCATACTTCAATTTAAAAAAAGAGAGAAAAAGAGAAGAAATTGAAAAAGAAATTAGGACTTTTTCCAAGCGCTATGGGAAGCCATTAAATAATTTAAGGGAGTGAATGATGGTCATATTTCCCTTTAGAAGAACATTCTGTGTGCAGCAGGAAGAGCAATGTAGAGGGGGAGGGCTGGAGGCAGCAAAGCCTGGGACAAGTCTACAGCACAGTGACTCAGGTGATTAGGAGGATGTGAGCTAAGGCGGGAGCAGAGTGGGTGGAGAGAAGGAGGGCCAATCACTGAGCTAAGAGCAGGGTAGAGCCAATAGGAGCGTGTGACCAGTTGGATTTGGTGGGAAGACGGAAAAAGAAGGGTTAAAGTTTCCTCCCTTGTATGGGACATGGGGACATCCATGAAAGGCCCTGGGTGCCAGCCTAGGGAGTCTGGGGCTGGCATGGTGGGCAGTGGGAAGACACTAAATGACTTCGAGTAGAGGAGTGATATAGCTGTAACTTAATACAATTCATATGCCAGCAAGGTATTAAACAGGTTGGCGGAGAGAAAAGAAGAACTCTCTTATGATGGCCTAGAAGTGGGAAGAATGAAGGGCCTGCGTTGGGGACACCACCATGGTCGTGCAAATCCAGGGCAGGGCGGGGGGTGGGGGGAGCAAGTTTCTTGAAGGGAATGTGGTCAAGAGCAAGGGGTGAAGTGTTCTCAGCCTTGACAAGGAGGTAGCACTCTTTAATCTCTGAGATGGAGCAAAGCAGAGGGAGGTTGTGATCAGAGATAACTTCCACGTGGAGCAGAGCAGAGCTGGTGAATCCATATTGGCCCCAAGCCTCTCGGCGGCATCGATAGCCATGAAGAACCAGCTAAGAGTGAGGGCCAAACATTAAAAATTATGTTGAGAGCAAATACGTTAAGACATAGAAAAGCACGCAGAATCTATTGTTAAGTGAGAAAGCAAGTTACAAAATGATGTAGGTGTTATAATCCTGCTTGTTAGGAACATGTGTGTTTGGACAGCACAGCTCAGCACCAGGATTGTTAACAGGGCCAGCTCTCAGAGGGAGAGTTCTAGGTGATACTTACTTTCTTCGAGATGCTTTTTTGTATTTTCTACCATGAACAAGCATGACTTTTGTAATCAGAAACCCAGCAGACTTTAAAATATATTTGTTAAGCTCATCTAGCATGGCTGTCTCCCAGAACTGAAGAGAGGGACCTGTTTGTTAACTTGTTTTTTCCAGTACATTTATGGTCCTTAAGAAGCAGAGTAATGTAAATGCTCCTGTTGGGAAAAGCTGTTGGTTCTGTTTACAACCTGAATGGTCCCCGGTTCACCTAGGAGACCCTCACTGCTCACCAGACGGTCTTCTCCATCCCCTTCCCCAATTCACAGGGTATTTCAGGTCCGGGAACTCCATGCTGGGACAGCCAGACCCAGCAAGCAGGCTCCGCACCCCTGATTCTCGTATTCCAAGCCTTCGCCCTTCCTTCCTTCCTCCCGTGACACAGAACCTTTCCTCTTTTTCTCTCCCCAAGACTCAACCCTAAAAGCTCCAGTTCTGACAACAAACCCAGCTCCCTTATTTACCTGCTCCCCAATTCTTTTTTCAAATTATTAAAAATGTTATTCAGTCCCAAATCTTGGTGGGAGCCAGGACAGACTAAAATAAAAGCACCCAAATCTCTTTAAAGGCGAAGGGAGGGCCAGGAGGACAAGAGCACACCAATCGGAACGTGTCAGGTCACGTATCCCCCAGTCAGGCCAGCTGTGTTCACAGGGGCTTCCTAAGTATTCCAGACAATACGGCGCTGGGGACCCCAGTCTCAAGGGGTTGTTTGCAGAGGAGTTCAGAAGAAATGAAGGCTCAGGCTTTTTTTTCAGCAGGATGAATTCTACCTGTTGGTGGTGGAGGATAGTGATGTAGAAATTCAGACGAAAAGGGGAAGTCCCTGCTGGAACTTCTGCCACTTTGTCCAGGATTTTCCCAGAAACTCAAAGGAGCGGGGGCACCTGGAGCCTCTCGAACCCCTATGAACAGCCAACAGGGATAGTAAAGGTCTCTTTTCCTTTCCTCCCCAAGACAGCCACAGAGGTGGCTTAACGAGGGAATGTTCCCTCTTCTTACACCACCTGCTCCTCAAAAGCGGGGCCACTTTTTCCTGCATCTCACCCAGAGCCCAGCCCTGAATTTGGGAGTTAGAAATAAGGCACACAGAAATTAAACAAGGGGGCCAAAGTCACCCAGTTATTTTTATTTTTATTATTATATTTATTATTCTTTATTCTATTCACTATCAAATCTTTATTATATTTATGAAGGCCCCAGGGACTCAGTCCAGATGCTATTCTGAGTGCTGGGGAAACAGAGCCCTGCCCTCAAGGGGCTCATAATCCAGTGATGGCAGAGCTGGGACTTGAACCCAGGATCTCTGACACTTTTTCCTCTAGCACACCACATTTCCTGAGTTTGATCTCTTTACTTATGAAAAAAAAAAAAAAAGAAAGAAAGAAAGAAAGAAAGAAAACATTTTAATTTTACCAAAATTGTCCAAATATCTGATCAAGAAATCTTTCATTACAAAAACAATTATTTCTAATTCCAAGCATGCAGCACGAAAGTGTCCCTAAATTCTGGGGGCGCATTACCTGGAGCCTCTAAAACTAAATAAGCTCCTTTTTTTGTTACATCAGAGAAATCTTAACCTACTGGTAATGATGCCTTAGGTGTGTAATAATGGTTTTCTCAGAGTTTCAACCAATGGTATCCCATTTCTTCGCACAGTGTTGCTAAGACTTTGAACAGGAAAAAAAAAAAGAGAGTGGATTTGAAATCGCTAATGAAATTATTAAACTATATATAAGTTGCCTGACTTCCTGCCTGTACATAGATGTTTGATTCTATGACTCTCAAGAGGAACTTCCTAAAATAAGTATTTACAGAATCACAGAAAGTCAGTGCCCAACAGGACCCCGTGTGCCATGTAGACCAGCCCCATGCTTTCACAGATGAGAACCTGAGGCTATTCAGCCAAGTTGCCATCCCCAGTTCCCAAGCGGTAGCTTAAAACTCACTGTTAAAGTTCAGCCCATATTTGGTTGCTGGAGGTCAGGTGACAGGAGAAAGCCTTTAGGTAATAAAAGACAAAAGGATGTGTCAAAGGTCAGTGACAAACAGGGCAGAAGGAATTAAGAAGTGGAGTAGGTGAAAAGAGCATGGTGATTTGGGGGCTGCATTCTGCTGATGCTGCCAACATCAAAACCCAACAGAAGGAGGTCCACTCGACAGGGTTAACGGAGGCTTGGCTGCCAGGCCGCCCTCCCAGGCCATGGCTGAATGCAGTCCAGATAACCAGCAGCAGGGAGGCCCCAAGGAAATCGTGCCCTCTCTGAGGAGAGTGTGGTATAGCTAGAAAGGGAACTAGGTTTTATAATATAAAAAAAATGAAAGGGAATGTCCAGCATGTTTTGATTTCCAGCTTTGTGTTTTTCCCCATTCAAGTCATCCCAGGGCCACCACCCAGCACAAATCCAGGCCTCCTTTCACCCATGCGACGTGGTGGCCCTAGCAAACAAGTGACCTGGGAGAGAATCCTCTCTGTCTCTGGTGCAAAATGAGAAGCCCCCAGCGGAGGGTCTTTGAAAGGGGCACAAGCAGAGAGGGCGGAGGGCCAGAGGGCAGAACTGCTGGCTCGGGCGGACACGGGTCTCTGTGGCCGCAGGCCCACTGGGGCTCAGACAATTGACTCTCATTTATCCACGGTAACAGCAAGAAAGGCAGCCCAGCTAATTTAAATCCATGGCTATAATCAAAAAAACCCCGCTGTAGCTAAAAGTCAGCCTCCCCATCCACCAGGCCTTTTCAAAAGAGCTGCTAATAAGGAGCAAAACTGAGTGGCTTAAGTTTCATTTCCCTTTCCATTTCCTTTCTGG